>NC_135373.1:49757727-50060757 GCF_049243985.1 Paroedura picta
AGCTCCTTTGGGAACATCCCAGTAGACAGGGAAAGATTAACAATTTCCCAAAGGGGCTTCTAATCCTCTTGTCACTCGATTTGAGTAACCAAGACAGACAGGGATCAAGAGGACAAGTGGTCAAAAAAAAAGGGAGGGAGGGAGGGAGGGAGGGAGGGAGGAAGATTGGAGGTATATAAAAGGAAGCCTTAGTATTCTTCTGACCAGTGCATGATCTTTTATCCACCACCTTTCCAAAAAAATTTCAACAAAATAAATATGGGAGAAGTTCCCAGTGCATTGTGGTTCTACATCTCAGAAAAAGACCACTATCTGGAGTTTTTGAAACAACAAAAGCCTATTGAGTAAATTTTCCCCACTTTGAAAGACTGGCTCATAAGAAATAAGCATGACAGCTCTTTGCCAGGTTGGGATTTTGCTGTAGTATAATACATTGTGTAACAAATCTATCATTAGGGGAAATGTTTATTAGTTGTTTCATCAGATAGTGCAACTCATACACAGGATATCAGCCATTTCATGCTCAGAGACATTAGAAAGCAAATTAAAGGATAACCACTGTACCTTGCATTCTGGACAACCATTACTTGACTGCAATAACCCAGAGAAGGAATTGAATATTGATGGGGAAAGACAGGAGGCAGCAGAAGAGAAATCAGATAAAGAAGAGAGGAAAACAGTTGGTGCAAGCATGGTTTACATATCAGCATTATGAAAAATAGAAAGATTATGTGGCCTATCCAGTGGTCCCCAATCTTTTTATCACCGGGGACCACTCAACTCCGGGGACCACTCAACGCCTTTTACTGAGGCCCGGTGGAGTTTACTCCTCTACTCTCAACCACTGCCCTAGCGCTCTCTGAGCGCTATGGTAATGTTTAAACATCCCTTCAAAATAAGATACAGACAGGCCACAAGAATGAAGTGTTGGAAAGGGCTGGGGGGGATGAAGTAAAGGGCCGGGGGAGGGGGAGAAGGCGTCCTTCGGGGCCCACCTCCAATTAGTCGAAGGACCACATGTGGTCCGCGGCCCACAGGTTGGGGATCGCTAGTCTAGGCAATTGGGCTTGCAGAATGCTTAAAAATTAATTAGCAACCAGTAAGTCAACTCAGAGCATACAGTAGCATCTTTGAGTGTTTCTCCAGTTTGGCTATGCTTTCAGATGGTAACTAAATATAGAAAATAAAGAAGTGAGATATTATTTTACCAGGATTTCAGTCAGTAGTCAACATTCCAGTTGAACTAAAATTTGTAGCATATCAGAGCACTCTCTTCAACGTCACTTACATCTACACATTGATTATTAAATTCATTTACGAAGAGTCTACTCTTACTTCTGAAGAAATATAATACATGAGTTCATCCCAAAGTTGCTGGCTTAATGCATCCAGTTCTGCAAGATTGCAGACTACTTGGAAGATGGACAATTGGTTGGTGGGTTCTCATAAGGAGGCCATAGATCAAATGATTTTAGGCCTCAATATAGGCCTGGCAGAATATAATCAAATTCAACTACTTTCAGTGAGAGACTGGTAATGCTGATGCAGAAACAGGCTCCCTAGCAAATGTGCAGGGATTCCAGAGGCAGATGAGTTGGGGTCACTGGCAGAGGAGGCCACAAGGAAAGAACGTCTTGAGCCTGGATCCCATAGTGAGCAAGAGTGTTTCAATCCTGAAATTCACTCTCTACTTACCCTCTTCCAGGCAGAAGATAGACCTTGACAAATGGGTCAGAATAGCCATTGTTGTCCCGGGGAGCAAGATTTCTTGCTTGAAGCACATGAATGATCAGATTCCCAAGGTGCTTGTCATAGTTGATTTGAAGCTAAGGAAACATGAATTAAGGTTAGCTACTCTCACCCATTTCATTCAAACAATGCTGTCAATAACACAGTAACACATTTCCTGAATCTGAAACTCAGTAACATAATTCCACAATCTTCATAAATTCCTCTGCAGAATTACTTCATATATTATTCCTGCTTGCTGAAGGTGGTAGGGAGGGCTGGGCCATCCCAAAATATTTTGGCTCCTAAGGAGAGGAATGGAAGGATATCGTAAGGTGCTTTGAGACTCCTTCTGGTGGAGAAAAGTGGAGTATAAAAACAAACCCTTCTTCTACTACTACTATTTGCCAATGTTCTAACAGACATGAAACAACATAATTCATTCACATTTTTCGTTACACCAGGAGTATACCTCCCTAACCTGAATGGTCCAGGCTAGTCCAATCTCATCAGATCTCAGAAACAAAGTAGGATAAGCCCTGGCTAATACTTGGATGGGAGACCGCTAACAAAGTCCATGATTCCTACTCAGGAGCAAACCACATCTTTTGTTTGTTCCCTTTAAAATTCTATAAGATAGCTATACATTGGCATCTGCAGAATGACTTCATATCTTTTTCCTGCTTGCTGAAGGTGTTGGGGAGGGCTGGGCCATCCCAAAATATTTTGGCTTCTAAGGAGAGTTTTTTCAACTGAAACAATTTGTATTTATATCCTGCCTTTCCTCATGGCTCAAAGATAACAAATAATAATTTAAAACATTACAAATTAAAAGCAACAAGTTAATGGAGTTTCCACGTGCATTAACTTCCCCCAATTTGATGCTGTTTGGAAGTGGGTATTTTCCCTGATTCCCCGGGAAATTGTGGTGCTTTTGTGTTCTCCCCGCTCCCACCGTTCTTTCTGCAAAGTTTCCCAAATGTGCTTTGCTATGAAGCTTTAGGAAGGTTGTACCAGAGCCAGGATAGTTGATGTGTGGAGGGAAAACTAGCATTTTCCTGGTCACAACCACTGTTACCAATGTGATAAGCATTTCTTCTCCCGATTACTGGGGCTTTTTTCTTTGAATGGTGGTTACGTCAATATCATACCAATATGTGTATCCGGTTCCCTGAATTCTGAGTTAAAAAAAACCCCAAAAGAGTTTGTGGCCTGTTTTGTTGTGGAAGTTGGTAATTCAGAGAACCTGATGCATGTGCTGATATAAAACAAAGGTTGGCAACCTGTTGCCTGTGGGTGCTTTGGCACCTGCTGACACCTTTAAAGGTGGTGTAAATACAGTTATTTTCATAACAATGCTGTCCCTAAAAATATCAGTACTAACAATTAACCCTAGTTTGTAATAATAGTAATAGTGTAATGTTTAATTTGCTAAATATTGTAAAAAACTATTTGTCATTACGTTTATGGTAAGTGACCATTTTTGTTTATTTGGCAATTTGGCAATATAATATAAAAGGTGAAAAATAGAATGATTTTTAAAAAGTGACTAAGCAACAAGGCAACAGTGCCCCTTGCTTGCTGCTCAGAGAAATTGTGGTAGGGCACAAACTTCTACTGCTAATCTTTCTCTGCCTCCCGTCACTGAAACCACTGTAGCAACAGCATTACCCACTAGGATGTAATAAGGATAGTGCAGCTGTATCACTGGGACCTCAGAAGACTCATTGGAGCTATTTATTCCTTCCTCTAACTAGCCACACAATTACCTCTCTTGCTTTACAGTTTGCAATCAGTTTGTGGAGGAAAAGGGGAGGTCCAGTTTGGAAAGTCTACACAGTAATTTACATATGAATGCCCTGTTGGGTTACATTAATAACAAATCCTTATCCATGGTTCCTCTATATATTTGTGAAACAGCCTGGGGGGTGATACGTGTCCGGCTGCCCAAGCTGGAATAGGGCCAATCAGGGTGTGGCCAGCAACCCTGGCTGTATCTTGATTGGCCCTGCCCCTACAGCTCCCGCCCACCCTCCCTGGATGCTAGCCACGTTCCTCTCAGACATGCCAGAGACAGAGAGAGACACACAGAACCCTGCCAGACCACACACAAGCCCTCATTCCCTCCTATCACTCCTGCTGCAAGGGAGGCACAGAGAGACACAGAGAGAGCTGCCCCAAGCTGCTTACAGAGACACAGAGAGAGCCACCCCTGCTGCGATGGAAGGAGTGAGAGACAGACAGAGCTGCCCCAAACTGCACACCAGCCCTCCTTCCCTCCTAATTACCTGCTATGCCTTCTGCTAGGAGGCACACCAAGAGACATGCAGGGAGAGGGAGGGAGAGAGACACAGAGAGAAATCTGCACCTCCCGGTGTCCCCTGGGTCCTAGCGCCCATTGTATCGCTGCTTGCAATGGGCTTTCTTGCTAGTTGAAAATAATTCCTAATTTATCCTCTTTCATGCTAGTGGCAATTCAATTGCTACAGGACATCAGTTCTTGCTTGTTATTCAACAGAATTTAAAAACTGTATTTAGAGCTGATCTGCACTGTCCATAATGCTGATCACCACGGTCCAGCTATTATTCCATTCTGCAAAACACCTGGTTTTCTCTCCTTTATATTATCCTAGCAACAATTCTACACAGCCTAAACTGGCATAGAAATGAACAATAACATATGTCTGCTCTGCACATACATTTATATAAAATGAAATGTTAATACCAGACTGCTACCTGAATTTCTCCGGTAACTGGATGGGAACTGGACTTTACGGTTTCAGCAGGCTGCTAAATTATATTTAAAAAAAACATGATCAGTATCAAATATGTTTATTTCATTTTTATAACTTTAAGTACCATTACTGACCATTGACTTTGCTGACCAGGATTGTAAGTTCTTGCTGCCATTCTGGCACAAAAAAGAAGGTACGGTTACTGACCTTTGGTGTAGATGCTGCAACCATTTAAAGTCAAAATAAACATTTGCATTAACCAGAGAAGAAACACAATTTCCAGATTTGTAATCTGGCCCTTTATCTCAAAATTTAGAAACCTCAAGATTTTTAACAATCATGGCAGGTGTCAGTCATAAAATGTAAAACCTACAACAGTGTCTAGAGAAAAGGCATGCTGTTTGCTAGACGTTGATCACTTGGGAAGGAGTGGGCATTGATCTTGCTACATGTGTTTCAGCCTCCTAGGGGAGCCTCTTTGCATACTCTGGAATGGGAGTACACATGGGAACGATGGCCCAGGAAGGTTTTTGTCAATTGGGTAGATGTTAGTTAATGTTTAATATAATTTTAAATTTAAAAAATATCAGGTGGTATGACCAGATATGGTCATGTTGATCTCCCCCCCTCCCCCTCCCAAAAGGGCCAATGATGAACCAAGGAACTGGCTGTTTACTTAAGAAAGATTATCAGCAAAGAGGCCAGGCCTTTTTCTGGTCTCAGCTGATGATGTCATCAGCCAGTGCCAAGGAACAGATGACCAGCTGGTAATGTCATCAGCCAGTGTCAAGGAACAGGCTACTTACTTTTAAAAAGATGATCAGCAAAGGGCCTCTTTCTGATCATCTTTCTTAAGTAAGCCACCTATTCTTTGGCATTGGCTGATGACATCATCAGCTGGTCCTTTGTTCCTTAGCACTGGCTGATGACATTAAGCTAGGTGCTGCCTGAGCTGGTCATCTGCCTCAGACATCTTCTTTACCCCTGCTCATTTGGCATCCAAAGCAGCTGTTTAAGTGTCAGACCTGCCCTAGAGGCCCGCATAAAACATGAAAATGTCTGCTGGGTTGGAATGACATTCCTTTTTCAGTGCTGACAAAGGGATTCTAAAGAGCAAGAGAAAAAGCTCCAATGTTTTCACTGAAGCATATAATAGGCCACCTGATCTATAATGGTCCTTAATCCTGACTCCTAACAAAGCATTCCCAGACCACTAATGGGAATGTGCAGACATACATAGAGATCATCAGTATGCGTATATCCATACTTCTCATGCACAAGTGGGGGAAAAAATCCTGTACCTTGCCGCTGTGCCGTTTCTTGCTGACTGAAGGAGAACCAGGCTGGCCGGGGCTAGGAACAGAACTGGAAGTGGCTGATGTCGTGCCAGAATGAGCACAGGAACCCTTGTCCATGGCTGAGGAGACAACCAGAGGGGCCTGCTGTAGGGAGACCTTTTGCAGCTCTGCAGCTAACTGCTTAGGATCAACTCCTGGAGACTTTGTTTTTTCCACTGCAGGCAGAAAGCATTTTTGTGTTGAGTTCTTTATCCTTTGTAGTCCTGTAGTTCTCATGTCAAAAATAACAATTACTCATACTTTCATGATATAAGGAACTTGACTTCATATATTTCATGGCTCTTCCTGATTTTGCAAGAAACATAATGATGACCAATGGTAAGACACTTTCTTAAATTAAATTATAATTTCTCTATACCAAATGTAAATCCGTGGCTGACTTTGGCAGTTCTGTGATCTCCATTAACTGTTGCTTGCTTGGAGTTTGCTTGGCCAGGGATGGTAGCAAAACATAATGAAAACCACTTCCTAGGATCAAGTGAGCAGAGTGAGTTAACAAGGTTGTTTTGAAAAGGTGTTTCATAGGGGAGAGCAGGAGTTACATCCGCTGTCTTGTAATCCTAACACCGGAATGGTTACAGTGACCATGTTTGTGTCCCTGCCTGAAGATGACATGAACAACATCTGAATAAAATGCAAGCTCATATTCCTGCTCTACAAGGAGAATCCAAGGAGGAAAAGGCTACTCTGTGGGGAAACATGACATGCAAGAGGAAGAGAATCAGAATACAGCATCTGTCATTCTAATTATGCAATACTTACTAGGATCATCCTTTGGGGGGCATCTGAAAAGAAAATATGACCCAGTGCAACAGAGCATTTCAGACAAAAAGGTCACTTTAGAAGAAAGGACTCCAAACACTCCTTTAGTGATGTTTGGAGGCTCTCTTCTAAGAGCGGTTGAGGGAAGCTGCAGGTAAACTGGATAAGCTGTCTAGGGGAGAACACATATCTGACATGTGACTGAGAACAAGCTGGAACCACTGACCACTGTCCATTCTTGCTGATCCACTCTTGTAGCTACCAATAAAGCTAATGCCATCTTGGGCCAAATTAACAGAAGTATACCATCTTGACCATAGGAAGAAATGGTTCCATTTTATTCTTCTTAAGCCTTATTCAGAACACTGGTTCTAGTGATATAAACCACATTTTAGGAAGTATGGCTACAGGGAGGATGACCAGGATGGTGAGAGGAAGGGTTGAAGTCAAAAAAGGAAAGATTGAAGGCAAAGGTTGAAGGCAAAGAAGATACATGACTGGTCTTTTGCAAAGGGCTGTCATGTAGAACAGTGGTCCCCAACCCCCAGTCTGGGGACCGGTACCAGGCTGTGGATCAGTCGGTACCAGGCCGTGGCTCCTCCTCTTCCTCATTCCTGGCTGCTGCCTCGGGGGCTGCCCTGCCACTCTGCCGCCGGCTCATCTTTGGTGCTCTCCGGCGGCTGTCATGGCTGGGGCTCCCCCTCAGTGTGGCACTATGCAGCTGCTGCTGGCAGCGCCCCCCAGTGGGCTCAGGTGGCAGTGGCAACATCCCTTGGCAAAAGACTACCCTCCTTAGGCCTCAGTAAAATTATCTTGACCGGTCCCCAGTGATAAAAAGGTTGGGGACCACTGATGTAGAAGATTTCTCCTGTTGCTTTAGAGAGCAGGACTACAACTAATGGGGAGAAATCACAAAGAAGTAGATGTTGAGTAATAGTAGGAAAAATTTCCTAGCAGTGGGAGTTCGTCAAAAATAGAACAGAGTACCTCAAGAGGTTGACTTTAAGAAAATGATGGATGAGGTCCTGGTTAGAGAGCTGGACTAGGGTCTGGGAGACACACGTTTGAATTCCTGCTCTCACACTCTGAAATTAATATTCCTCACAGGTCTGATGTGAAGATAAAATGGAGGAAGAGAAAATGGTATTGTAAGATCCTTTAGGTCCCAGTTGGGGAGAAAAGAGTGATATAAATAGATGAGCAAATGAATGGATGAATGCTCATCTGCTGGGGATGTTATAGTGGCATATTTCTGCATTGAGAAAGATATAGGTTTTGAAGCATTCTGGCTGGATCAAGTCTTCTCCTAGGGCAATGGGAGCCCACCCGGGCTCTTCTCCTTCTGTCACAAGGGGCCATACTTCCAGTGACACTGGAAGCTAGTAAATCTCAGGCTTCACTCCCTCACTGTCAAACACTCTCAGTTAATGGTTGTACTAAGTATCCATGTGAAGTGTGGAACCCATACCTGTGGTCCAGCTCTTATCACCTAGGACAGTGGTCCCCAACCTTTTTATCACCGGGGACCACTCAACGCTTGACAATTTTACTGAGGCCCGGGGGGGGGGGGTAGTTTACTCCTCTACTCTCAACCACTGCCCTAACACTCTCTGATCGCTATGGTAATGTTTAAACATCCCTTCAAAATAAGATACAGACACGCCACAACAATGAACATAAGGAACATTTTATTTTCATGGAAATTTTAACTCATGACAATGACAAATCAATGGGAACCCTGAGCTTGTTTCTCTGCAACGAGATAGTCCCATCTGGGAGTGATGGGAGACAAAGACACCCGAAGTGTGTTGTAAAGGGCCGGGGGGGATGAAGTAAAGGGCCGGGGGGGGGGGGGAGAAGGCGTCCTTCGCGGCCCACCTCCAATTAGTCAATGGCCTACATGTGGTTGGGGATCGCTAACCTAGGATATCAGATACCAAGATCTTAGTTCATTCTTACTACCCACAGCTGCCTGAAAATCCTTCCAGTAACATATGGCAAGATCTGCCTCTTCTAAAAAACAAGTCCTTATACTGACTTTTGACATTCCTTAGTTGTATTAGTACAGCCTCATCTCTATCTGTCCTTTTCCTCCTAAAATTTAAAATTTATCTAGCTTTGAATTTTATATATTACAGTAGAGACAAGCTTGATTATCCATTTAACAAACATTTCAAAATATGGCTGATATACTTCTGACATCGTACAACTAACTACTGTCTCATCAGCATTAGCAAAATTTCAATCAACGTTCCCATCCACAAAGATGAAATGGGAAATTCAGCTTCTTGTAGAAAAAGAACAGCTGAATACATAATGCAGCCCATCTTCCTACAAAGGGACATGTGTACAGGGTAACTTTCTGTGCCTGCATCCAGTAAATGCAGCCAAGTAATTTCCTAAAGGAATCAAAATGTGTGTCCTAGTGGGATTTGGGGTTCACGTAATTTTCCTTACCTGTTTTTCCTGGATCAAGCAATTCCAGATGTTGGGGATTCTCAGCATCTGACAGCATATTGAGATCCCTAAAGGAAGCAACAAAAACCTGAGACAAAAGGAGCTCTTCTTGTATACCCTCATTGTATAATTAGAATAGATAAATGAGACATGAAGTATGGCAGTATGCAGCTCCCAAGAACAACCCTGTTGAGGCTGACACTACACATCTGAAATGCTGCAAAAGTTGAAGAGCTGAAAGAAATGGCACCTTTAAGCTGAAATTTTGAAGGAGATCTATGCAGTTTACATACATTTTGCACAACATTTGATTTGCAATTTCCATGCACTGTTTTACTCTCATACTGCTTTATATCTTCCATCTTCACAACAGTCCTGTGCATTGTTTTGCAAATCATTCACTTGACTTTCAACTGCTTGCTGAAAATTGCTTAAGGAAACTAGGTTCTGTACTCCAAAATGGAACTTGATAAATTCCATCTTTAACATCTGGCAAGGGCCAACCCAAGGGGAAGATTCCACTAGTATATTTATATGAAAGTAAGTCAGGTTCAACCCTTCAGCTCCCTGCCTGTTTATAATAAATTGCTAGACCTTTCTGCTTCTTGTAGTGAATTACTTCCTGTAAATTTTTGGTGCCCAACAATGGGATGGGCAAGAAAGGAGAGGCTTAAATTATACCTTTTCCTTTTGCCACAACTGTGAGCATTTAAAAAAAGAAAGTCTTCATAATTATACAATTACAAAATATTATGAACAAGTACAAAACAAGCAAGTTGCAGCCATGTGAAATGCAATAACTGAAATCTCTCCTATCTGCACCCCTTCCCAGGATCAGACAGTATATCATTAATTAAGAAGTACAGAGAATCAGGGGCTGCTTTAAAACAGCAGCGGAGGAGACAGTGGAGGAGCCAATGGGTTTCCATGGGAAATTAGTGATGCAATACTGGGATGTGATATTTGCTAAGAATCTTCCCTCCTCCACCACATTTTCTCAAGCCCACAAGTGCTGTGAGGTTGGAGTGGGAATCCAAATGGCCAACAACCGAAACTTGGCTGTAACTTGGTTAGGAAGTTAGATTCAAGTAGGTAGCTGTGTTGATCTGAAGTACCAGAACACATTTTTGAGTCTGATGGCATCTTTAAGACCAATGTAGTCTTATTTATTGTAAGCTTTCATGTGCATAGCCCACTTCATCAGACCACCAGAGGTTTGACAAAGTGTGCTGTGCAGACAAAAGCTTACAACTTTGGTCTTGGTCTTGAAGGTGCCAGTGGACTCAGGGTAATTTTATGCTGTTTAATATTTATATGTTGTAAATTGATTAAAAATCAGTTCAGATTATATTTATTTACTTCTTGATTTATATACCACCCCTCTCAATTACCCATCTCAGGGCAGTTTACACTCAATAAAACAGTAGTACATAAGGTAAAAAACAGATTAAAATTATATGAACCACAATTCAATAGTGTTGCATCAGTTTAGTTATTAAAGTCAGGTTGTAGCCAGCAGATGTTAACATATAGCAGCCTTTCTCGACTTTTTTACGATCGAGAAACCCTGAAACATTCTTTGAGAAACCCCAGAAGTGGCACAATTGCACAGAATGTGGTTGGGAAGCATAGCTGTGTACATGCCCACCCAGGGCCCCTCTCCTTCCCACCCTCTCCCGGCACATCATTGGCCATTTTAGGAGAGGAGGGTGGGTCAACATGACCGTATATGGTCCTATGAACTCCCACTCATTTGGGAAACCCTTCCAGTGCCATCCAGAAACCCCAGGGTTTCATGAACCCCTGTTTGAGAAAGCCTGACATATAGGGATGGCAGAGGTGGCAGGAGGGAGGCCTGATGTTATTTCAGTTATCTAGCTATATATCTATCTTGCTGGCCTCAACCATGGGCACAGAGGAAGAGCTCCATCTTGCATGCCCTGCAGAACCCGGGTAGTTCTGACAGGGCCCTGGTCTTGCTCAGGAGCTCATTCCAGCAGGCAGGAGTGAGGGCTAGCCATATTTCCTTGGGTCCAGTTGGCTGGAATTGCTCAGTCAAAGAGCTCTCTGAGGAACAATTTTAGAGAGATGGTCCCTCAGTTATATGTTAACAACTCCACTAAAGTGTGATTTTATACATATGGAGATGCATACAACCCTGTCCTAAATCCCACCTCTGAACAGTTTATGAGGTCAGTTAAATCATACAATGCTTTATACATGAAATCTGCCAGAGTATCTGCAGGTATGTTGATACCAAACAGGGCTGGAATCAGGATGCATTGGTCTGTCAATGGCATAGGAATGGTGTGGGGGGGGGCGTGGGGGGGGGGGCTGAGGCAACAAGGTCAATCAGCATCTGAAAATTCTTCAGGTCTGGTCATCCCTGGATGAAGAGTTGCCAACTCTGGGTTATAAAATTCCTGGAGATTTGGGGGTGAATCCTGATGAGGTGGGGTTTGGGGAGGGAAGGGAGCTCAGAGAGATGTGATGCCATAAAACCTGGCCTCTGAAGTTGCCATTTCCTCCAAGGTTAATGATTTCTGTAGTCTGAAGTTCTATTGTCCTTTCTGGAGATTCCCATGCCTACCTGGAGATTGGCAACTCTACTGAATACAATCATTGACGTTATGCCTGCAAGAACCCCAGTGTAACTTTAAAATTCTCCACTGATATTATTACTTTTATTGTACAAATGTTGTCCTGTATTTAAACATGTATTTATTTGTATACAATTAGCAAATAATATAGATAAGAATCCCATTTTTAGAAGGTTGTTATTCTATTCCCACTGATGGAATTATTTTGTAATTTTGGCTGTAGATACATCTCAACATGAATAATAACTGCAAAAGTTCAGGAAACTCTATTACTATAATGAGACACTTGTGGGTGATTTAGCAGGTCAGAGTACAATATGCTCCAAGTCCTTTCAACTTGTTTGCATCCTTTTGCTGGGATATATATACAGTCCCCACATCTAAGTATGTAATAAAAAATAGCTGCCTAAATGTGTACAAAACCCTAATAGTTTTGTAAGTTTTTTTGCATGTGCCACTGTAAATAATTTTAAAAACAATTCTCATCTTATAATCGCTAAGGAGCATACAATTACTGCCCCAAACCCTAGCAACATGTACATTTCAATTCTTGGAGGAAAGATTTTCAAGGAAAGTTCCCATGTAACTTTAATTTCTTACCACTTGCTTCTCTAATATAGTAAGGAAGGTTTTAAGGAGGAAGAGATTTTGCAATCATTCAACAAGTGGATGGTTGATGTTCCAGTTCTATTTTAAGTGAATATACCACCAACATCAAGATCCAAAAAATACAGGGAGACAGCCTAAAAGTGGAATGTAATAGATTGACTGCAATGTCATCTGGATGGTTCTTAAAAGAAGAGGGAACAAACTGCGACAACTGAGGATTAAATGGTTAGTGCAGAACCAGCCCCATCTAGATTTTGTTTTTTTAACAAAAAAAACAACAACAATTTGCTCCCCCAAAAGAAAGTCATTAGAAACAAGGTAGAGATCATAATCCAGAGCCATTAAACCTCACAGGTGCTCGGAAATTGTCTTCAGTAGAAAGTGAATTATATTTGAAGATAATTTTACTTTCCATATTGGTCTATTGTAAAGAACAAATAATCCTCCCTTAAAACTTGCACCAAACTTTGATATCTAAAGAGATGCTTCAAATAATCAAAATTTCCATTTGACAACTGTGAATAAAAAGCCATGACAAGCCAAAAAATAAATAATAACAATGAAAACAGAAAGATGGGGGAAAACTCACAGTCTTACACATATTTCTGCTTCCCCGCTCTGTTGACTGATGATACTCTGAACTTCTTCATATGTTTTGGCAGTCAAGGGAATGCCATTCCATTCCAGCACCTGCATTCCTAGGAAGGCAGACAAGAACATGGTAAAAAAGTTATGCAACACCCTTGATTGTGTCTAAGGCCTTTAACGTGCGTTAAAACAGAAGGTTTGAAAAGAGATTTGGAACAATTCAGTTTCAATGTATCTTTGATAGTTTTTTCACTGCACTCACACAATTTTTCAAACAGCATCAACATGCCAACTTAACTTGATACTTAACAGGTAACTTGCAATGTAGTTCCACTTATCAAAGAATCTGAGCCAAAAGTGAAGGGGCATAAGGATCATGGGGAAGTGAAAAAACACTGACAATGAGAATCGTGTCTGGGTGAAAGAGGTTCTTGGCACAAAGCTACAAAGAGAAGTGCCTGATAGTCGGGGATGAGGAGGGGATGAAGGCTCCAACTGAGTTTGCACATCCATCAGAATCCTATGCAGCAGCTCTTGGGCTACTTGGTTATATGCTTCCAACATCACTCCTTCTGTATTCAGGGGAGCACTGAAACAAATTTATTCACCCCCTCAGAGGCATTTCAATCCACTCTCTACAAAGGAACAATATACCTCTGAGGGAGAAAGGTTGTAGTGTTGGCATTCAAAAGGCTTTATGCCCCCACAGAAATTTCTTGTTGAGGTCTCCATGTCCATGAACTACAATTCCCATGAGCCAGCAGCCAGAGTGGTGGGCAAGTAGCATTGCAGATGATCATGGCCTGCCAATTAACGTTTAGCACTGCTGATGAAGTGCCTCCCCACTTAAGGATTCGCCATCATAAGTCTTTCAAATGCATAATCATATGCAGAATAACAATGCAGTATCAGAGCACAGGCATAAATTCAACCATTTTAAAATGATTTTAATAGGTCAGGGTGCTGACTTTGGCAAAAACCTGTACATGTATCATAACCCTAGAAAAAGTCTTTACTGTTTCTGCTGAAGGCATGGGCAAGACCGTAAAGTCCCCAGAAGCAGCCAGTTTGCAGCACAGGTGCTGCAAAGAGGAATTTGTAAGCCTTTTGATTTGTTTGCGGGCCCTGAGGCCCAGCTGTGGAACACTCTGGCCTGCGTTGCTGTATACTGGTGCTTTCTTCCTGGAGCATGTCAAGGAGATAACAAAGGACAATTAAACAAGGAGAGCGGCCAGACTGGCCCTCTCTCATAGCCTAGACTTGGCTTGGTGTACCTTTCCAAAAAAGGTTGGAAACCTTTGCCTTGTCTGGTTGTCCAGAGATGGTAAAAGTGGAATGGAGAAGCATTTTCTAAAACAAGTGATGCCTGAGCCCTTCTTCACAGCATTATGGGGGAAAAAATAAGCCACAGTTTTGAAGCAGAATCCTTCCATACAGATATCTAGAGACATTTCTATTTCTAGAACCATTACCGGCCTCCCATCAGACAGCAAAAGTTTGATGCCTTCCTGTCTGAGAGCCAAAGTCGACATTATCTTTTCATGTTTTTTCCCCACAGTAGCTATGGGGAACTACTTCTTAACAATAGCAGAACCCAAATGGGCTCAGAATGGTGCTACAGGGAAAGGCAGGCCTCCTGCCTCCCCCCCCCCCCAAGCAGTTTACTTGCACAAAATCTGTGCCAGGAGAAATTATTTTGCTAATTTTCGGCATCATGTGCAGATATTTTACATTGCAGGAAGAACTTCTTTATATGGAGGAAGGCTCTTTAAGCTGGACACATTTGCCAGCTGTTTGGAAGCAGTGGCTGGAAGGCTCAGGCGGAGTCGCCTGAAACTCAACCCCTCCACAACGGAGGTCCTGTGGCTGGGTAGAAGGGGACAGGACCAGGAAGCACGCCTCCCATGCCTGGATGGGGTGCAATTAACACCTGCACCAGCCACCAGGAATTTGGGGGTGACATTTGATGCCTCCCTTTCTATGGAGACTCAGGTCACTAAAGTAGCCCGGACGGCTTTTTTCCATCTTCGTCAAGCACAGTTACCAGCGCCCTAACTGTCCTCGGAACACTTGGCCACAATGATCCATGCAACGGTCACTTCCAGATTAGACTTCTGTAACTCGCTCTACTCGGGCCTACCCTTGTCTTTGATTCAGAAATTACAGCTGGTTTAAAATGCGGCTGCTAGGGTCCTCACTCGAGCACATCTGAGGGCCCATATTCAGCCGGTGCTTCGACATCTGCACTGTTTCTGAGTCAAGTTCAAGGTTTTGGTTTTGACATTCAAGGCCATGCACGGCCTGAGTCCCACTTACCTGCGGGACCTCTTGGTTGCTTATGCCCCCTGCAGAGTACTTCGCTCTGTGGGTATGAATTTGCTGGTTGTCCCGGGCCAACGAGACATTCTCCTGGCCTCGACCAGGGCCAGGGCCTTTTTGGTCCTGGACTCAACCTGGTGGAACGAGCTCCCAGAAGAGCTGAGGGCCCTGTGGGAGTTACTAGCTTTCTACAGGGCCTGCAAGATGGAGCTCTTCCACCAGGCGTATGGTTGAGGCCAAACCAGTTTTCTTGTTCCGTAGTCCATCTAAGGATCTCCTCCTACATTGTGATCTCTATCACTGAGATCGTTAATATTAAGTTCTATTGGACTGGTTCCCATTCTCTGAATGTTATCTTTCCATCATGCTGAACATGGGGAGGGGGGTTTTTTGCTGGAATTGTGACCACTGCCGCTGATGTGATAGGATGTTTGGACATATTTTATTGGGGATTTTATTGTGTTTTAAATGTTTTCATGTTGTAAACCACCATGAGATCTAATTGGGGAATGGCGGTCTATAAATTAAATAAATAATAATAAATAAAATAAATAATAATAAAAATAATAAATAAGAAGTCTTCAAATGTTGCTGAATGGAGTGCTAAGATATACCTCCCTCCTTTCTTGGTTCATAAGTCAGCAAATTAAACAACAAGCAGTTGTGCTTCAGTACAAATAAAGGCTACACACAGAGAAAGTCTTTACAAGGCAATTTACTTAGGGTCAAAATCTATCATGTTGTGCCTGTTCCTGCAGTTATATAGAAGACCTTTGTTTGTTTGTTTAGCTTTGTGGAGGATAGTGTTTTAAACAGCTAATAAAGATCATTATGTAAATCAAACATCACTGCATTTTCACAGCAAGAAACTCCTTGACCTGCTTCTACTTACACAGAGAAAAAAGAATTGTTTAACTGGTCCTATATATATATATATATATCGAAAAGCTGTGCACATGATACATGAGGAAGCAAAAAAAGAAGAGAAAATATGGTGTTAAAATCACAATAAGAAAAACAACAACACAGAAATTCATTTGGGAAGACTGAAAGAATACAAACTTGTGTGATTCAAAATATTAGGATGCAAAATGTATTCACAGGATCCAAGAGGATGCTTTACAAGGTCATCTAGGACAGTGGTCAGACTAAATAATGCTCTACATGGGCAGACATTCCATCTAAGAACCTGTCCCCAAATCCTCTGTAGCACACAGAGATTCCATGAATGACATGAATTATGCATGACAGTTAAGACGTTCCAGGAGTAGTTATAATCATCTACTAAAATCTAAATATACCAACTGTAAAACCAACCATTAAAATACTGGTTTAAAACATTGGAAAACCCTGTCCTCTTTACCCCAACAGACAACAAGATTGTATTGAAGATCAAAGAACCCTTGGCTTGAGCAGAAGGAACTTTTAGTGATGAGTAAGAATCTCTAGGTATTTTTTATACCTCACATCACAACAGAGATTCTCATACTTCACTCCCTCACAGTATTTCCAGTTAAACAAAACAAAATCAGAGTCCAGTGGCACCTTTAAGACGAACAAGGATTAATTAAAGGTGTGAGCTTTTGAGTACAAGCACCCTTCCTCAGACTTACGACTTGAATAAATCTTTGTTGGTCTTAAAAGTGCCAATGGACTCTGATTTTGTTTTATTGTGCTGCTTCAGACCAACCCCCCCCCCCTTGAATCAGTACTTCCAGTTAAAAAGATCAGTTCATAGGTGATGTGAAAGAGCACCACCTGAGACCCTGGAGGACCACTGTCATTCAGAGGACCCAAGACTGACCTTGATAAACTCAATAGCCTGACTCAACACAAAGCACTTTGATGGGTTCGTGTGCTTCTCTGTAACCTAAGGTTGAATATATCTGAGAACAGGACATCAAATCTTGCCCGCCTCCCCAATCATCTAACCCCATGTAATAGAACTGGAAACTTGAAGCATCAACTATCAGTGCTTGGCCAGGCTAAGGTCAGGCTCTTTTCAGCCTTGCTGATGCCAGTGAACTGTTAAGCACCTTGCTCAACGGTGTGGGTATGGTTTTGGGTGCGCTTTGCACTTTTCACTGGTTCATTGCAGCAGATTTTCTTTACCACTGAAACTTCTTGATCCTTAAATAACATACTGATGGAAGTCAACGTAAACATTATTTTTGCATGAATCATGCTGAAGCTCATTATGGCTCTAGAGACCTTAGCTTCCTCTCCTATTCATAATTAATGTTCATTTCAAAGTCTCTTCTCTCTGTCCTGCTCTGTCTTAAACCTTACTGGTAGTAGTTCGTAGGGCCTTATAGAATGCATCTATTTACTGAAATATTTATCCCCATACTTGTTCCTACAAAAGAAGGCTTTAGGCTGTTAGAAGGGAGCCTACTCTTACTTTTTAAAAGATTATGCAAGGATTATGGCTATGTCTTTTGAGACTGAATCTTTGGTTTACAGTTAGACCTTTTAATGTACAAATTATATAACACTAAGTGTTTAATTGACTGTTTTATAGATATTATTATTAATCATCTGAGGTCCACAGTCAAGAAAAAGAAAGATGGGCTAAAACTTCCTGAATGTATTTATTTACTACTTTATTTACAGGCTGTCTTTCTCACAAAGATATTAAATCAATAAAATTTCCAGTACAAGATGCAGCCTGTTGCTCTTCCTGTTGCTGCTGGATAAACTTGAGGATTTCCTTGCTTCTTGCCTGAATTAGAATTGTCATACCTCTGTAGACCAACAGACATTTAACCGGGGCTTCTAGAAGTCTATTCCCCCAAAGGAGAAATATTTTATTCACATATTCAAAGAAATAATCAGTTGTCAAAGTACCGTTATTTAAACAAAACAAAGTCGTACACACCAAATTTCCAAAATTGGGCTTTAAATTTTGATTTTCATTTCATTAAAACTATATTCAAGGTGCTTTCTTTCAAGGGTGCACTGCAACACTGTCCTGTCCCACCCACCCCCCAGCTCCAGCCTCACTACACAAACGTGCCATAAGTCTAATATGAGAATACTCCCAAGAAATCAAAAGACTTTGCTGGGAATAATTGTAATTAATTGAGCAGCAGAACAAGTATGCCTGTTGCCATGTAATTCCATCTGTTCTGCAGATCATCAAATAGAAATCCAGCCACAAGGGATATCAAGTCTCCCATATTAACTCACTACAAGGACTAGAACATGCCCTATGCAAAAAAAAGGAATCAACAACACACACCGCACTAAGCTCTGCTCACAAAAGAGAAAGAACTTCCCATAATCCAACTCATTATATTGATGATTCCAGTCTGTTAAAAGTCAAGCCAAAGTCAAATCTATAATTGTGAGGTAATCATTAACTGGTGCTCCTCAGAATTTTGCCGGGTATGAGAAATAACTTGTGGTAAGATGACTAAAGAGCTCTCAAAATAAACCATAAAAACAAAGAATACATGGCAATCTTGCTTCCACCCTTTGCTTAGAGTTAATACAGAAATTATTTTTAATCTTTCAAAGCAATATTTTTCTGGTGGTAAGAATACGTGGTCCCCATATATTGCTGTTTTGCGAGGGGACAAGCTGGGGGTTCTGGGCCTTACTCCCAAACTCAACTGTTTCCTTCTCATCCTTGCACACTGCAACAACCTGAAATGTAACTAGGTACTACGAGATGAGAACTTCTGATGGCGTACATGGAAAGATACCACATAGCCTGGAACTGTATGCTAGGGGATTGGTTTTCAGTCTTCCTCTTGTCAGGGAATCCTTTCTTCATTGATTATTTTGCAGTGAATCTGTGGCACATGCAGAGCATTCTGGAGAGGGTTCCAGGGCCTTGGCAAGTGAGGAATAGAGCCACTTCCCCCAGCACTGCGGGGGCCTTATTCACACTAGGGACCCTGGCAGACCTCTTGGGGATAAACAGACATGTCAGGACAGACAATAATTGGAATGCAGAACCACATTTAGTTCGAGCTTTTCTCCTCAACATTAGGGCTTGCTGGGAACAAGCGGTAATGGCAAGGAAGCTGTGTAATGCCCCTCTCCCCAGCAGTGCAGCTCTAAACACCGAATGCAACTCCACATGGCTGTTTGCCCTAGAAATAACTTCAGACACAACGGATCCTTGTGCCTGTGATAAATATGAGCTGGGATTTCCTACAGTTCAGTTTGGAAACTGTTAGCAAATACAGAGGTTCAAAGTGAGAAAAGGAGATTCCCATGGAGTGCACCCATAGTGCCTTTTCCTAAAAAGGGAGCAGGCAGAGAAAGAGAGAGAAGTTTGCTGGCAATTTCATAAAATGTGCTTTGCTTAAGACTGAAGAAAGCACAGCATTTTATGCATTCATGATCAGGAGTGGTTTAAGGATTTGCAGGGCTTGTAGCACCAGAGCCAGTTTAAGGGTTTGTGGGGCTCTAGCAGAGTTCAATTGCTATGGGAACAGCCAGACTGGGGGTGAAAAGGCCCTCCACAGTGGAAATGGGTGTCACTTTGAGTGTCCTTAGAGAGAGGAAAGGGGGGAGGAGAGAGGCTATGGACCTGATCCACAGGGGGGGAGGTACCTTGTGGGGCCCCTGGAAGGGTGGGGTCTGTAGAACATGCTACATGTGCTACATGGATAAACTGACCCTGTTCATGATTCCCAAACTGCATTGCAAACAGACACAAAGAAGAAAGGGACCATTTTTACAACACTTTAGCTCCTTGGAGAGAGACTTAAACTAAGAGAGATATTTAAATTCTTGACAAACTGCAGTTTGCAGAAAAGTATGGCTAATTTTTTAAAACTCAAATTGTGCAGAGATTTTTGTAGACACTCTTTCTAACATACTTTCATCACCTTACCTTCCATGACTTTCCCTGTCTGTTCAGCACTTCCACCAGGCATGATTTTAGCAATGTAAGCACCAATTTCACCATTGGCTCCAGGGATCTCTTTCCCACCTACGACTCGGATCCCCAGCCCATTGCCTGCATTTTGGAAAGGAGGAAAACAAAAGCCAAGATGTATCAATCTACAGCATTTGTAAGTACTTTTCTAGTAAAATGAGCACATCAGACATGGGTGACAACTATTTAAATAATATGCTAAAATAATACACTGTTCTTACTTTTTCAGAACAATTATAATTATTTTACTTTTGCTGAACCCAAGGCAGGAAGCAATAGTCCATTAAATACCAAGCATAACAACAATAATAAAAACAACCAATAACAAAACTAACAAATCTTCAAAACCAGAAGTTATATTGCCAGCAAACACCCTTATCCTGGAAAATCACCGCAATAGACCTACTACTGATCTCAGTTCAGTCCCAACCAAATGCCCTCCTAATCAGTTATGTTCTACAGTTTCTCCTGAAGGCAGGCAAAGTATTATTTTATTTATTTATTTATTTATTTTATTTATTTATTTAGATTTATATACCGCCCTCCCCGAAGGCTCAGTAGAATCCTGCCTCACCAATTCAGGAAGACTATTATAAAGTAAGGGAATAGCCACCAAAGAAGTCTGCATTTGGCCTGTAGCGGTCCACACTCAAGTCCAAGGAAAAGGCAGTCAGAAAGGCACAGTTGATTGGCACAGGTCTCCTACTTGTTATATGATATTAGTTGGGGTCAGGAATAGTCATGTTTAAACAATAAATATACCCTTGAAAATATGAGCATTGCCTCTAGCAAGGGAGGGCAATAAGCTGCTTGTTTTACTGTCTTTGGGGAGAGAACTGAAAGGTCACCCACAGATACAAAGTCAGGAGGACATTGGAATCATGTCCCTGGTCCTAATTTGTTGCCAAACTAGATCAAAGCCACCGGAGGAAGACAACTGGCAATATGCAAAAAAAAAAAGAAAGCCATCTGCTCCTCTCATGAAGGCCCTCTTTCTCTTATGTAAAAATCTTTATATTGTACTTTCTGAGTGACTAAAACGTTGGGGTTTTACTTATGATTTTTTAATTGTTTTCCCACATAAGATAGCAAACACAACAATGAATTCCATGTGACACTACCACCCACTCTCTTCCCCAATATAGCTCATCAAGAAAACAAAGTATGAGCTGCATTCACTCAGGGAGCTAAAAGCAGATTATGAAAAGAGAGCGGAGAAATAGAAAATGAGAATGGGCTGGGGGGAAGTGGAAGTGGTGATATGGATCCAGCTAAGCAAGGAATGGAGATGTAGGAAAGCTCAAAGGTCTTGGGAGCTTCTTGTTTGCTGTACGCAATTCTCTCCATTATACAGAGATCTAATATATTAGTGACCCAATGATCCACAGAGGGATTTCCAGTACTGTAAGATAATTCACTTGGCAACCAAGGCTGCCCTTTGAATCCACATCACTTGATGTTTGGGAAATGCATATAGAAACGGTATATGTCCTAAAATTAGTCTATTCGCTGTGAGTCATAATTTAGTGAGCTAAGCAAGATACATATGAGAGATAACATCTTGCCAGAAATTCACAATTTTGAGGAACCCAAGAACATGTGGACCAGATTGGCTATAGGAATTTGGCAGCACCAACAGGCATCATTCTCAGGAAGTCCTAAAACCAGGAGGATACCAATATATTCATAAGAGGGGGGGGCGGGGTTTGGCAAATAAGTCTAAGACCCAAATCTAGAATAGTAGATTTAATAGGTTTTAAGTGCATTTTACCATTGGATTATTCAGTTCCAAGTTCCACTGGGAACACAGTTCAAGTTTTATTTTGTTTGGCTTCTTAAAAAGATTTATGTAATGACAGTTCATCTAGGGAGAATTTCTGAGGACTGGTGTAGAGAAAGCAGGCTGCATGTGTGTGTGTCCGCGTGTGTGTGTGAGGTCTGAAGCTGCAATAGCCTCAGGACCAAAAACAGAATTCAAAGTTTTGATTGAATACATTGCTAACAAGCTGTAGTTGAGAGATTAAATTCTGTGCACAGAGTGTAAGGGTTTGAAATTATTATTTGGACCAATCAACTGAGAGAGGAACATTAGAACTTCATTGTTTCCAAAAGCCAACGCTGTTCCCGATCTTAACCTTAAATTTTTTCTGTATAGATAGATCTATGTATGTGAATGATTCAAAGGCCAACTGAGTACCAACCATCTCCTAGGCCAACCTTGAAACCTCAGTTACAGGAGTAACTGTAACTGAGGATTATTTAAGTGTATAGAACCGAAGGCTGTCTGCTCATATGGGATAGAGCTGGGTCATTCCTAGGTGAGCCTATTTAGGTGTTTCCTGTTCAACAGCAGGAGTCCAGTATTTAACATTAGATACCAGGAAGACAAAGAGCCTCTTGTGGCGCAGAGTGGTAAGGCAGCAGACATGCAGTCTGAAAGCTCTGCCCATGAGGCTGGGAGTTCGATCCCAGCAGCCAGCTCAAGGTTGACTCAGCCTTCCATCCTTCCGAGGTTGGTAAAGTGAGTACCCAGCTTGCTGGGGGGTAAATGGTAATGACTGGGGAAGGCACTGGCAAACCACCCTGTATTGAGTCTGCCATGAAAACGCTAGAGGGCATCACCCCAAGGGTCAGACATGACCCAGTGCTTGCACAGGGGATACCTTTACCTTTTTTTACCAGTAAGACAAAGTGATATTGACACAGATTACGAAAATTAAAGCCCCCTTCTTCTCCTGCTATGCATTCTTAAACCTGCCTGAGAGACCCCAAATAAATTTACAAAACAGGGAATCCATTTTTGCAAAAAGTCTTTGGGGGATGTATACTGGAAACTCTCTCAGGACATAAATAATACATGGAATAACAGTAATTCGAAATGGGGTAATTCTAACCCAGATACTCATAGTGAAACAGGCATGTCTATCTTGAGAAAACTGCTCCAGAATCCACTTCATAATCCACATGGTCTGCATTCACAGCTTAATTGGGATTCTTACTGAATTGAAGCCCGTATCCCTGTAATACATATCCTGTTCACATCTGTTCCTGCATTTTGCACTTATCTTCTTTCTCAGATTTTCTCCTCCAAATTGCAGAGTTTAAATCTGCATGCTAATAAGAAAAACCGGATTACTGAGATTTTTTTCTTCCTTTCTTCCTGTGTTGTTGATTGTCTGGGTTCTGGCAGGAACAGCCCTTTCTCAGAACCCAAAATAGGCCTGGAAAGCACTCTGCTCCCTCCCCCTGTCTTTTGCCTCACACAAATCCACCCTGGAATAATGGAGTTTTGATGTTTCTGATGAGGACGGACTTTCAGTTATTTTGCATATGAAGATTCATCATAAAGACTAGGTCATCCACTTTCCAAGGAACCTAATTGTCTCTTGAGTCTCAGCCTATTTTCAGAGAACTGCATAAGTATGGAAATGGCTTCAGAACAAAGGTATTAATCCATGGCAAAGTGCAGAGACGCAATACCTTGGCACAAGCTAAGACTTTGCAGACTGCATTTCTTCAACAGTCCTCTTTATGTAGCCCTGCTCTTAGTTTCAATCGAGTGTTGTAGTTTCTAATAAATATCAATGGCTTTGAGCCTCATCCTTGCTCCTGATGTGCCCTTTTCTGTGGCAGAAGCAGTCCTTGACTGTAGAGCACATTGCTCTGGTCGTAGGAAGCGCCATTCATGCATGACCAACTTCATTCAGTGAACGCTGAAAAACCACTGCACCATGAACAAAGCAGCGTGCAAAGAGAAGCAAGTCAATATGTTGGGACTTGAATAATGTTGCCCTTACAACAACCCTGACCGCCCCCTCAGACAGTCTTGGCACACGACATGAGAAATGACCGAGGAAACCAGACTCTGCTGCTGTCTGCCGTACCTGAAACTGAACGATCCTTTGGGTCCCTCAGAAGTTTCAATCTTGCATGGGGAAAGATGTATTGGATTGGCTTCCCATTTATCTAGGGGATATAAAACACAAACGCTGATTAAAGATTAAAGTTTTTTGGTCTGTTTTTATAATGATTCATGAGTAAAACAATAGTTGTGAGGCATTGTCTGAGGAAGTGTGCATGCACCTGAAAGCTCACGCCTTGAATAAAACTTTGTGGGTCTTAAAGATGCCAATGGACTTGACCTTTGTTGTGAGGCATATTATGTCAGAGCTGGCACAGTTCTGCAGGGCCTGCAAAATGGAGCTCTTCCGCCAAGCATTTGGTTGAGGTCAGTGGCCACATTTATTAGGCCCCAGAACCTATTCCTGAAAACCCCCACATTTGTTCCCCTTTCCCTGCTTCCTGTTCCCTTCTAGGGAGATCATCAATATTTATCTATCCCTCTGACTTAGGCTGTTTTCTGCCCAGGGGAAGGGGGCTTGCAGGGAGGGGCTTATGCTCCCCTGTATCCTCCACTCTACCGTGTTTCCTCTTTCCCTCCCCCTGGAACCCCTTCTCCACTTTACCTACCTTATACTCACCTTCTCAGCTATTCACCTACCTACCTTTCACTTGTTCCCCATTTTCAGCTATATTTACTTTGTGAGGACCAAAGCAGCTTATATTATTCTCCTCTTCTTATCTGCACAGTGGACCTGTGAAGTAGGTTAGGCTGAAGGTATGCAATCCAAAATCACCCAGTGAGCTTCCAAAGATTTGAACCTGAGCCTCCTAGACCCTACTCTGAAGCTCAGTCTGATACACCACACTGGCTTTCATAGAGTGGCTGCTGCTGCCTAACATTAGCAGGTAGCCAGGCCTAGTTCAGTCATGCAGGTTGAGCAGTGGTATCAAGTCACACATAGGTTGCTGCCAGGCCTCAGGTTACCAATCTTCAGATGGAACCTGGAGATCTCCCAGAATTACAACTGAAGTGCAGATGACAGCTATCTGTTCCCCTGGAGAAAATGGCTGCTCAGTAGGGTAGATTTGATGGTATTATATTTGACTGAGGCCTCATACCTCCCCAAATCCTGCCCTCTTCACACTCTACCACAAAATTTCCAGGGATTTCCCAACCTGAAGCTGGTAATCCAAGTCAGGCCTGGCTCCAATGTGTCTTCTCTAAAGGATAAAATAGGCATGGAAAAGATCCTGCCCCATCCCCTTGCCTTTTTATTCACATAAACCCAGCTTTGAATACTGTGGTTGCTTAGTAACAGCCACTGGGGGAATCCGTTGCTTAAAGCTTCCGCCGTTGCTTTGATCATTTTTAGGTTTTTTAAACCCCCCAAGTATTTCTTTTTTTAGATTTCACATTTTTCTACAAGTTTCAAGTTTGTAGAAAGATCTGTCTTGTCTGTTCACAGCTTCAGTCACTGGATTTAAGTATTCAAAGGCCTAGCTAACCACTAATAGCACATAAGGTGATATTGTGATATCCAAAACCACCTGCCTAGACACAACCTGTTGTGCAGGGCATTTTTATATCAGTCCGCTCTCCTGCATCTACTATCATACCCCTTAAAACCTGAAACCAGTTTAAAAATTCTTTTGAAAATATCATACCTTCTATCTTAATAGGTGCCACCAATTTTAGGTAATTATGAGTGCAAATGTGTATTTAGTATGACCACCCATCCCAATTAAATGTCCTTAATGTTCACATTAAGTGATGGTTTTGTCTTTCCTCAAGTGTTTCTTGAAAAGCGTGAACAGAAAAAGTTGCTATTCTTATATCTCATATTTCTCCTTACACACAAGAAATGTAACCATTTAAATTAGAGGATTCCATCCCATACCAACACTGAATCATCCATGTCTACATAACTAATT
The DNA here is from genome assembly GCF_049243985.1 of Paroedura picta. Classification (NCBI taxonomy): domain Eukaryota; kingdom Metazoa; phylum Chordata; class Lepidosauria; order Squamata; family Gekkonidae; genus Paroedura; species Paroedura picta. The sequence goes on from NC_135373.1 coordinate 49,783,553, forward strand.
TTTTAAAGAAGTCTACAGTATTGGCACTAATTATTTATTCACAACTCTGTACATCAAAGACATTTAAATGGTGTTTGCCCTAGTTTCCAGGATATCATTACCCACCTGCAGGAGAAATTTTGGAAATAAATAAACATACACATGCAAGATGTAGAATAACCAGAGATAAATACATTTTATAGTCTGTGGGAAACAATATGCCTAATTTGTGGCAGCTCAACTACACAAGCAGGCAGAAAACAGACATCTGGTGAATTAGTTCTATGCTCATCCAAAAATACTATGAGGGGAAAAGGAATACCCAGATGTAACTCAGTGCATTTGCCTTGAGGCTACATCAGAATATGGGCATTATGATTTCAAGAAAATCCAGAGAGAGCACACCTTGGACATTGCATTGCCATTCTACAGGAGCTCATGACTCAGCCAGCTCCATGAGCTAGAATCAACCTGAATTGGAATGAAACAGGATGCATTGTGGAAGTATCTGAGGTCATTAAGTTCCACCCTATGACATCTTTTGGGGATTCGAGATGCAGTGTTTTTTGCAATACTTAAACATGACTCTGTCATCATAGTGCAAAAATAATTTAAAAAATCAAGGAAGTGAGTGGAGCAGAAGATTGGCAGTCTGCAGCACTTGGGCCCTTCTCTGTTCTTCCTTCCTTCTAGGGTTGCCAGCTCTGGGATGGGAAACAACTAGGGACTTTGGGGGTGGAGTGAGTGGAACCTCTTGGTGGCTTGCCAGCTCTCTCTGTTTGTGTGCTTCATGGGTGCCCAGCTGTCCTGACATTGCTGAGCTAGCTCCACTCAGAACTGCAGCCACCTGGGAGCACAGAATCCAGAAACAAGGGTGTGCTGCAAGGGACCCCTTGACCATACCCTATTTACCTTTGCAGTACTAGACCTGCCTTTCTAAGGCAGACACTTCTATGGAAGAAGGCAGATGCCAGTTTTGTAGCCCATAGGGCTCATCTTCCCAAAACAACTACATACCCAGTGGAAATTCAACAGATAAGCTTCTGCGGCCGCTGCAGTCTGCATCACCTCCAAGCAAGAAAAAAAGGCAGCCCTCTGCTAGGCTGAGTGGTTTCCTTATGTGGAGTGCCTGACCCTTCCTCCTTTTTGTCCTGGTTCACAGTGTGGCCTGTGAACAATGTATTTGGTCCAGAAGTTGGTGATCTTGGTACTTTAAGAACTTGGGGAGACGGAGCAAGATTCACTGATATGGCTTTGTCACCCCAGCCCCATCCTTCCTTATTTCCAGAAGGTTTTCATCATAAGCTTCTGATGGCCCATAATGGACTCAGACAAGATTAACCTCACAGTTCTCAAACTGTGTGCCTCAAGACTGTGCAGAAGGAGCGACAGACCGTACCAAGAATGATTTTTATTGGGTGTGCGTGCGTGAATGAATACAGTGAACACATCACTATTTCTTTACTTTAGTATGAATGAAATATGATGTAGTATGAATAAGACTACAATGGAGCATTACACAATATTCCAGGGGTAGTCAACCTGTGGTCCTCCAGATGTTCATGGACTACAATTCCCATGAGCCCCTGCTGGCAAATACTGGCAGGGGCTCATGGGAACTGTAGTCCATGGACATCTGGAGGGCCACAGGTTGACTACCCCTGCAATAATCCATTTTGTTTGTTTGTCGTTCCTTTATTTACACACGACAGAGTCTTGAAAATGCATGAAGATTCCCACTCCCATCTTATTTGTCCTACTTTCCTGGATTCTTGTGTATCAAATGGGAATATCCCCCCCACATAAATCGAATAATAATAAAAATAATAAAAATAATAATGTATTGCCATAAAAGTGTCTGTTTCTTCCTCTAAGCATGAAATGAGGAAAAAGTACATTTCCTTGGCCCTTTGATTCACAACACAGTCTTCCATTGAACTCACCCCCTTCCAAAGGCCCCAAACCCTACTTTGATGTATCTCCACATAACTTGCTATAAGGGGACTCAAGGACATCTACACACTCAAGTAATAGGGTTGCCAACCTCCAGGTGGGGCCTAGAGCTCTCCTGCAATTACAAATGATCACCAGGCTAAAGAGATCACTTCCCCTGAAGAAAATGACTACTTCCAAGGATAGAATCTTTGGTATTATACTTGATTAATGTATAATTAATGATTTTTCAACATTTCAATCCAAGTGAGTATATGTACACACACTTCTCCTTCTCAGCTGCAGCCTGCCCAGCGTGCAGGGGAAGGAGTGGCTTTTTTGCTTTACACAGATAGAAAGAAGCTGGGGAGGCTCCCCTCTATAGATACAGAGACTGTGATCCCCCCCCCCCCGCTGAGCCCAGTTAAAAGAGAAGGCAAAACTGTTGCCAGCAGCAATTTGTAATCACCATTCTATAGTTATTTTACAATGCTGCCATGCCTCTATCCATTGTGGGCCTGTGGTGCTGCTGCCAACCACCCCCTCTGATTCCAACCACCTTCGAACACTCTCCACCTGGGCTAAAACAGACCCCCCCCCAAAAAAGCTTCCTCTAATGTGCTACTGATCAGAGGAATTCATGACTAGCATGAGCTAACATGCTAAGGTGGGAAAAGGACTATTCACATACTTTAGCAGGAGTAACTACTTTGTGCAGGAAGCAGACAGAAGAATTTCTCCCTCACTGGCAAAGCATAGGAGGAAGGAGGGAAGGAGATGCCCTCTCTCAATGGCAGAAGATGCTATGAAAGATTTCACACCAACCACTAGTGCGAATTGGAGAGGCATGACAAATGATTGATGGGTCCCTGTCCCTTTGTATACCACAATGGTGTCATGTTGTCACCCTCTGTGTTTTTTGGTTTGGGGGGAGGGCAAGGTGGATGGAGAAAATGGCCAAATGGCTGAGGTGCAGGGTGGAAAAACAGGGCTAGGTGCCCCCCCCCATGGGGGGGTCAGCTATACAGTGTCTCAAATGGGCTGAACCCATATGGAGGCTGATGGGGATGGCAGTGCGACATGAAAGCCAGCTTAATTGCCTCATGAGGGCAGCCCAGAGTCTGTTATGATTTCTTCAGGCAACCCAATCATAGAAAAGACTCATTGTGCAGAGGGGGTGGGTGGCATAATATACTAACTGGGTGGCATAATATACTATCATCAAGCTATAATGGAAGCCCTGAATAGTCCAGCAGCCCCACTAAGTCCATAGCTTTCTTGTGGAAAGGCATGGGATTACAGCCAGGGGAATAAAGGGGCTCTTGGCAGTGTCTGGGAGGATGCTTGAGGGCATTTGGGGCATGACTGGCAGTAGGCTTTCATGTCCAGAAAAAGAGCCAGGCAAAAGTAATGGGCCAGGACCCATATCAGGGTTTGGGTCAGTTCTTAGTGGCCAGCCCACTCATAGTTGTGGGCAAATCACAGGACTTCAGGGTTCTCTGTTGTCATCCCCCCGGAGGATCTCTTTCCCCTGGATGGCCTGGCATAGGATACTGGGAATCCTGTGATATCCCACCCAAGAGGACTGTGTATGGGAGGCTCTCAACACAAACCAGCTCTAAATGTAAGGGCAAACCACGTAGTATCACTAAGATCATCACCACTGGCCACTCATGGACATATTGGGACACATTACTGTGGTCCAGCACTGAACTGGGAGATGATAGGAACAAAGTGGACCTGTACCATGGTGATGGTACTGCTGGAGTCTAGGAGGGTCCTCAACCTCTTTCTGAAGATAATGATCACAATGAAATCTGGGTAGTGGCTGTTGCTTGGTTGGACAGCATTACTCCCCTTCCAGTGTCACAGTGCACTTGCACTGATAGTGCCCCATCTGTTCACAGGTATAACAATGGTCCCATCCAGTGTCCAGTTCCTCAGCGTCAGCAGCCGGTTGTGCTGCAGGTGACAGAGTTTGCTGTGGAGTGGGCTGCATTGGTCGAAAGGCTCTCCCTCAATTGGGTCCTAGATGTCTTTCCCTAGGCCCTAGAGAGCTGAGCCAGCAGTTTACATTTTGACGGGAACACAGGGGTCACCAATTGATGCTTCCCCACTTTTGGTAATGGTGTTTGTGGTTACATAGTTTTCTAATAGTGTAGTCAGCTTCTTCAAGCAGGTCAGTTTGCTTTGGAACATTCAGGCCCTTTACTCTATTAGTATCTATAATACCTGCTTGACCACCATAGGAGTCACTTTTCCCAATGTCTTGGGCCCCAGCCATCAATTGGCCAAGTCAGACAATTATGAGACTCTCAGTTATCTGGTAGCAATCCAAAATAGCTGCCTTGAGGACGGTATAGCTGGCCACCTGGTAAGGCGTTTGGACCCTCCCCTTTAAGTAAAACAATTGCTTAATCATGGAAAATTAGCATGGCAAAGATAGCATTCATTTGAATACCTTCTCAATGGCATGAGAGCTTCTCATGGACAAGTTTTTAAAAGAAAGGGTTTGATATAACAGTCCATATGCATAAGGAGCACAGATATTTGCCATGTTCACTTCTCTAAAAAGTCCCTGCTTACCCTGGTGCTGATGCTATTTCACTCTCTTCACTATAGCTCTCCCGTTTGTGGAATTATTGGTCCACATGGGCCCACAACAACTTTCCTAGATTCAGCAATGACTGTAAGGGGTGGATGGACATGGGAAGCATCCAAACTCACAGCAGTTTGCCACACAATTCTCTATCTGCCCGGCAAATTTTGTGAGGATTGGATTTATGGGATTTGAGGTATGTTCCCCCCCCCCCCAAGAACATGCCAACAGGAAAGTGCAGACAGTCATTTTGATAGGCACAAGTTCAGGAGTGTATAGAACGCTATAGAACTCCTGAGATATGTTAAAGTAACAGGGAACATTCCTGGGTGAGATACATTAAGTCACAGGGGACCTCCCTGGATGCACCTCAACATGTCCTCCCCATTGTTGCTTTGAAGTTTTGCGAACATTTTGCCTGAGCAGAGACAGTCTGCCTGGAAATGTATCTACACACAAACCAGAACGAACGTCCATGAGCAGCTGGAAAGTTTGTGGAAAGTTCATGCTATTTGACCTGCTAGGAATTTCACTTCTTGACCCAGCCAAAATTCACCACAGACTTAGTTTATAAACTGGTTAATACCTACTGACTTTGATGGACCAAAGGACTGATTCAGTATAAGGCAGTTTCATATGTTCATCACAGTCATTCAGAGATTGTAAAACTCTGAATATCAGTGCCAAGAGACAACATCAGGAGAAGGCCTCAGTCTCTATGTCCTGTTGCTGGGCTTCCGGAGGAATTAGACTGTCAGTATGAACCAGGATGCTGGAATAGTTGGACCACCTAGTTGGTTATAACATGTTTCTTCTTATTTTTTTCTGAACCCTTGTGACTTCTTGTGTAGATATTGCCATGGCTGAGTTCTAATTGGTGGCTTTTACAGGCATTTTTATTCTTTTATGTTATCAAATTGGATTATTTTAGTAATATTAGTTACTGATATGAGCTGGTCCACTGGGAGGGCGGTATAAAAATTAAATACCTTTGTTCTTATTGTCTATTTGCTGTGTTGTGAGCTGCCTTAAGGGAATCTGGAGAGGCGCCACATACATTTTCTACATAAAAATCTCATCACTTCTGCATTGGTTTGCTTAAAACTATTGTCACCAAATTATTGTGTGCTTCACTATTTTCATTTCATCCTACATTTGCACCACTTTGGGGCTACTCTTTGCATCATTTTGTGAAAGAGTGCAAGTGGGTGGACTCCAGGGCAAAGGAAATAATTTCCCTTTGTGAAGCTATTGGGCCTTGGATTTCTGAGCTTGAGAATGGGAAAGGGAAAGGGTCATCTTTGTATGCTCAGTTAGCAGGAGTTCAAGAAACAAGAGCTAAAAAAATGTGTAAGAGAAGGCAATAGTTTTTCTTCCATCTATAGTGGCAGCTGTTTCCAGGGGAAATGGAGTGGTGACTTGAAGAGCTAGTGCAGTCAGGCCACTTTGGCTAGACATGGTAGTGGGAAGGTGATGCTTGGGATTTGGGGCTGGAGAATTTGTGGGTTCAGTTTTCAGTACCATCAAAAGTTATCAGTAGTTTAGATTAACTTTTTAGCAACAGAATGTTCAAATCATTGAGATATTTCCTATCACATCAAAAGAGTGTTGGTATCAGGTACTACTAGGGGTAAAGAATCTCAACCCCCAGCAAACTGGTCCTTTTCTTCTTCTTCTTGCTGCTTTCCCTCCTTTCTTCGATATTGTAGCCCTTTCCCTCCTCCTTTCCTTCTCATCTATTTTCTTGCCCTTTGCTTACTTCATTCTTTCCCACCTACCTTTCTTGTCTGTCACTTTCCCTCCAGTTCTTCAATTCTGTTTTGCCTCTTCTGGCAACCCCTGTGGCTTTCCACCTTTCATCCACCTTTTGCTCCATGTTCTTTCCTCTCTCCTACTTCAGTTCTGCCTTTCATCAAGATTTCATAGCATAATATAGATAGAACCTGACATTTATAACTTCTCTTCATTTCATGCCTTTATCTTAAAATAAAAAAAGATTTCCACCCCCTGCAAAGTCCTTCATGGCCAAATTCAGAATTAGATATAGGTTGGCCTTCACTCTGGTGAACTGACTAATTGGCATTAAGGAAAACCACTGGTTAAAAATACAGCCTTCTTACTTGATCTTGATGCTGGCTTGGAGGTCTTGAGTGAGCTAGCTTGTCTGGTAGCCTTCTATCAAAGCCATGTCCATTCTCCAAATGAGACTCCCGAGGTTTGTCAAACCAATCTGTTTCTTCCCGGCGAAGGTGGTAGGCTTTGAAAACCAAGGACATGTCATAGGTTCTGAACCAGAGATGTGAGAAGAACAATATTCCAGCATATGTAGTCAACATGCATATATAGCAGTTAATAAGCGGCCATGCACTGAACGTAAAATAACAAGCAAGAGTAGAAACAGAAAAGCTAAGGTTAGTTGTAAGCGACAGAGAGAAGACACATTGTTGATCATGGATACCTAGGAGAAGAGGCCCCAGATTATTACAACCACTTCCATCATCTCCTTTGGGTGATTAAATAAGCTGCTCAGAATTTGAGGTTTCTTCATATGCAATTCACTGTGTGCCAATACTCAGGGATCATCTCCTGCCTTCAGTTCTATTGCAGCTGTGAATGTCCACATGGAATGTATTTATCACCATACCCTTCATGCACAAATTATACAGAAACATAGTGGTTGCTCCTGAGTTCTGAGCACTCTTCATGCTTAGGTTCACCAACGTTCAAGTCTGGTCTTTTCCCACAACTGATAAAAGATTTTGTTTATACTGGAGATTGGTGTATAAATTCTATGTTGATACATGTAGCTTAATTATTTAACCATCAATGTCTATCATGAGCTTGCAGGATAGGGTAGAAATGTACAATCCATAAACCAAAGTGCTCTAACCCTTGTCACAGGCTTACCAAGGTTTCACTCAGATGAGATTCTTGTGTCCTTAAGAATTCCATACATGAGAGATGCTCCAAAGGTCCAGTCTATCCCTTCTGCAACAGTCTACCTGCCATTACTACAGAGCACATGAATGTGTACAATTACACTGTCACCCATGTTAGAAGAGAGAATCAAGTGATTGTGGCCCAGTTGTGGAAAACATGCTTCTCTTTGGACACACCAGTGCCTTCTGGGAGGAGGATATCTAGTATGGTCCTTGAAATCCACCCTTGAACTATTTATACGAAATCCTTCAAAACCTCTAAATCAGGCCAACCTTTCACCTTTCGCTGTAGACAAGATTTTCATACACAAAGGAGCCCAAAAGAAAGCCTTGTTCCTGTACAAAGCTTGCCACTCAGGGCAAATACAAAGGCAGGTAATAAAACTGGAGCACTGTCATTTTATAGGCTAAAGCATCCTTGGGAGAGGGATTTTGCAGTGCAGAAACAGTGACAGGTGGTGCTTACAGAGATGGTGCAGAGATCTTTTGCGGAGAGTTTGATATGTTTGTTTGAAACCCTGCAAGAAGAAAAGCAGCCAGTGATGGAGGGGGCCTCTGGCAGAAAGATGATAGGCAACGAAAAAATAAAGCAACCCCAAATTACTTCTTTCTGAGCATGGTTTGGTTGAAAAGAGCTATTGGGGTTTTTAATTAACATTTTATTTATATCACATATATCCAGGTTTTCCTTTGAGAAACTTGGCTAGACTTATGTATTACTTCCATGCAGCCTCTGTTGCGGACACTAACTTCTTGAGCTTTACCAGGGCAGAATATCACATGCTCAAGTATCATTCTTCCCTTAAGAGGATACAAAAGCAGCCTTCAGCAAAGAGGGGCTGATTCTGATATTAGCCACGAATTGTTTGAGTGAGCTGGTTCAAGAAGCAAGCAGTACACTGTGTACTGGCACTGAATCACAACAAAACTGGCAGAAATGAAAGACAATAACAATTGTAATTTTTATTTGCAAGAGATAGTTCCAAATCCATCAAGAATACCATATATATTTGAAATCCACTAGAGGAGAATTCAAATCAGGCAGCCATAGCAGAATGGGTTTGTAGCAGCCATGTGTATGATAAAGCCACTATTCAAGAAGAATAGTAGGTTTCTATACCCCATGTTTCTTTACCTTAAGGCAGGGGTAGTCAACCTGTGGTCCTCCAGATGTTCATGGACTACAATTCCCATGAGCCCCTGCCAGCAAATGCTGACTACCCCTGCCTTAAGGAATCTCAAAGCAGCTTACTATTCCCTTCCCCTCCCCCACAACAGATACTTTGTGAAGTAGGTGGGTCTGAGAGAGTTCTGAGAGAACTGATTGACCCAAAGTCACCCAGTAGGCTTCTTGCAGAAGAATGGGAAATCAAACCTGGTTCTCCAGATTATACTCTGCTGCTCTTAACTACTAGACCACACTGGCTCTCAAGTTATAATTTTAAAAAGACAGCTCCAGCAGTTAATGCTTTTCTTTTAACAAACGTATTTCCATATATTTCTTCCTGGAAGACCCCCGAATGCTACAGGGCAAATGAGACAATCTGGCTGCCCAGAAGCAGCAGCAAGTTTGGGCTTAGTAAAAGTGGGGACAGATGGGGGTAGGGGCAGTAGCTGCAGACCTTTTCACAGGCTGAAGTTTATAGAATTTTAGAGGTTTAGCCCATTGCACTCAGGAATACAACGGGAACTAGCACATAACCTGCACTGTGACCTTCCTGTGCTCCGGCCCTACACAGGTCACCACTGTCCCCACCTTCCCACCCAGTCCTACATCTACCAAAGGCCAGACCAGGCAGGTGGGGAAGGGTGGGCTGCCTTCTTCCTGCCCCCTGCTTCTCCCAATGGCCAGGCTGCTTGGGTAAAGGTGAGTGCTTCGGTGTGGTTTGGCTGCCTCGGCGATCACTGAAGCAGTCGGCGTCACGGCGCAGAGGAGAGGGGCGGCGTTGGCACACCAGCTGGCAGTTGCACACAGGCACAGAGTTCTGCGCCTACACGTGGGCGCCAGATGGACCACCAGCACCAGCACCGCCACTCTCTTCCGCGGCACTGGCCGCCTCAGGATTAAGTTATCACTGAGGTAGCCAAACTGCACTGAAGTGCCATAGGGGATGGGCTGCCTCCTTCCCACCCACCTGCATCTTCCAAAGGGCAGGCCAGGTATGGAATGCTGTGGGGGTGGCTGCCTCCCCCCACATCTCCCAAAGTTCAGGCTGGGTGGAGAAGGCCACAGGGGACTGCCTCTTTCTCACCCACTCCACATTTCCCTTGCCAGAAGCTCCACCTTCATCTGAGCTTCAGCTGAATGAGAGCTTAGCCTAGCTATATGTTCAACAGGCAGAGAGCTCTGACCAGCAGAAGGGGAGCTGCAGACAAACCAGGGTTTAGATTCCAAAGTTGTTGCAGGAGCTTCTTATTCCTCTGCCCAGTCTCCAGCTACAGCCCCCTGCCTTGTCAGCCCACCTGAGCCAATTAAGCAATGCCAGCTATGTGCTGGAAGAGGGCTCCAGTCTAAAAGACACCACATCATGTTAGCAAGACAGTTGCTGACTGCAAAAGACTGTGAGTCATCACACAGTGAGGATTGAGAAGCTGCTGACAGCCTATATTAACTCGAGGCTGAGAAGCCTGGGTTGTGAAACCTTTCCTTCTGCTGATGCTTCTGGACTGCCTGAACAAACCCTTGACTCACTGGATTGAGTTTAAACATTCATTGTATTCTGTCTATCCCTTGGCATTCTGTTTTTGAAATACTGATTCTCTGTGTTTCCTTCTAGCACATAGCTGAAACCAAAGCATACAGAAGCTGCTGACAAAGCAAAGGAAGTTGCTGACTTCCCGGCTTTGCCTGGGGGAAATGGAAGGTGGGAAGAACCTGAGGATGGGACAACTTACCAGCACCTCTTCCCCCCAGGAAGCAGCAGAAAGAGGAAGAAGACAGATAAGCCCCATGTTTGGCCCTCACTGGCAGAGTGCTCTCTCCCTATTGGTGGCACACCCCCAGGGAGGGCCAGTGATGTTTAGTGATAGTGATGATGTGTAGGTAGCAGGGGCATGGATGCATATCTGGTGCCCTATAATTGAGATAGACAGATAACTGAAATATGATAGTCTCTTCTATTCTTATGGGACAATATCTTCTGAAATAAGAAAGGATGACCAGGTCTAGGCTTCGTACAACATAACAGCGATAGATGCTTTTTTCATGGTTTGTGAAAACCTCTTTCCAGGTTGGGTGGAGGGTGGAGGATGGAGTGGAATAGTTTGCCTGTCTAAATGAAGCTAGTGAATTATTATATCATTATTTATGTATTTATTAGATTTTTATACTGCCCTCCCATATAGATCCGGCTTTATGAGATTATTATTAGAATCACAGAATAATAGAGTTGGAATGGACCATCTAGTCTAACCCCCTGCACTATGCAGGACACTCACAACCCTATCGCTCATCTGCTGTAACCTGCCACCCCCCTTAAGCCTTCACAGAATCAGCCTCTCCAACAGATGTCTATCCAGCCTCTGTTTAAAAATATCCAAAGGTGGAGAACCTACCACCTCCTGAGGAAGCCTGTTCCACTGAGAAACTGCTCTAACTGTCAGGAACTTCTTCCAGATGTTGAGACGGAATTTCTTTTGAATTAATTTCATCCCATTGGTTCTAGTCTGTCCCTCTGGGGCAAGACAGAATAACTCTGCTCCATCCTCAATATGGCAGCCTTTTAAATACTTGAAGATGGTTATCAAATCCCCTCTCAGTCGTCTCCTCTCCAGGCTAAACTGACCAAGCTCCCCCAACCTTACTTCATATGTCTTGGTCTCCAAACCCCTCACCATCTTTGCTGCCCTCCTCTGGACACATCCAGTTTGTCTACATCCCTCTTCATCTGGGGTGCCCAAAACTGAACACAGTACTCCAAGTGAGGCTGAGCCAGAGCAGAGTAAAGTGGTACTATCACCTCCTGTGATCTGGACACGATACTCCACTTGATACAGCTCAAAATCCCATTTGCCTTTTTAGCCACCGAGTCACACTGTTGACTCATGTTCAATGTATGGTCTACTAAGACTCCTAGATCTTTTTCACACTTGCTATTGCCAAGTCTCCCCCATCCTATATTGGTGTATTTGGTTTTTCCTATCTAAATGCAGAACTTTACATTTGTCCCTACTGAATTTCATTTTATTCAGTTTAGCCCACTTCTCGAGCCTATCAAGATCATCCTGTATTCTGATTCTGTCTTCGGTTGTGTTTGCCACCCCTCCCAGTTTAGTGTCGTCTGCAAATTTAATAAGTATCCCCTCTAATCCCTTATCCAAATCATTTATAAATATGTTGAACAACAGAGGCCCCAGGACAGATCCCTGGGGAACTCCACTTGTCACTCTTCTCCAAGAAGATGCTGAACTGTTAACTAGTACCCTTTGGTTACGATCTGTTATTGATCCACCTGACAGAATAAGGATTAAATATAGATTAAATATGGTTAATATAAAATCTATCCTCACTTACACTTACATCAACTGAATGTTGTATTAATCAATCTGCTATAGAAGTGACCTGGCAAAACTCAAAATTTATTGGCTTCCCCGCTGCAACAACTTTACTGTTGTTCATCCCACAGTTTTCACCAGGAGCCATACTTCTGGGAGGCACTAACTATGGGTGGTATGCAGATCTAGTGGCCTGCTGGTGCTCATAAAGACTGAGGCATCATGCAGCCACACAATTGCTAATTCTGTTGGGAAATTCATGAAGATTTGGGAGTGAAGCCTGAGGAAGGTGGGGTTCAGGAAGGTGAGGAAACTTAGTAGGCTATAATATTAGAGTCACCACCCAAACCAGTCATTTTATCCAGAGGAACTAATTGCAGTAGTGTGGAGATTACTTGTAACTCTGGTAGATCTCTCCCCCCCCTCCACCCCCAGAGGCTGGCAACCCCACCAGCCCACCAGTTAAGGCCTTCCTCCCATGGCTTGTTCTGTGTGTCCTGGCTTTAGAGGAGAGGCAGGGAGAAACCAGAGACAGGGCTTTTCCAACAAGGAATGCTCTTTCCTTTGAGGCACACCTGGCACCTACCCTACACCGGCTTTTAGGACCCAGGCCCAACCATTTTTTTAAACTAAACTTTTAATTAAGGGGCTATCACTAGCCTCAGAACTGTTTTAGGTGACTCATTTTAAGCTGTTCTGTGTATCATGCTGTTTTTTTTTAATCTTGTGAGTTAATTTTTATGATTTTATTCTATTTTTATGCTTTACATAGTAACTTGACTGAAGTAAGTTCTCTGTGGAGGTGGTATAGAAATTTTCTAATCCCATCAATCATTAGAAAATACTTTTAACTATTTCCATATTCAGCTATTTCTAAGACATGGCAGAGAATAGATTCAAGCTACTTTTTAATGGCACTGTAAACATGGTTTGTACTGCTGATTCACAAGTTATACAGCCAGGAATACATATACTCACCAGTGCTGAGGATGGCAAACACCACAAAGTGGAAAGTAGAAACGCATATTTGTATAGAATATACAACAACTTGTAATACATTAATCAACAATATTCCTAGCTCATAAATGGTACAAATAACAATTCAAGAAAAGAGTGTCATTCATATTAACCAAATAATATAGGAAAGTGTTACCTTTTGTGAAGAGCTATATGCATCATAGAAACCTGGAGAGTAGTGCGTAAATAATTTGGGGGGGGGGGCGGGTTAAGCTACCCCAAATAAGTGAACAGGATAATGCTATTTTGAAAGCCCCATTCATAGCTGAGACCTCTCACTCGAAGTAGATAAGCAATATAACTGGTATTATTACAAGAGTCACTGAGGAAGATGGTTTTGGTTGAAAATGAAACATAGTTCCTAGGGCCCATTTTGACTCTTGGGTAATGAACTAATAAACTTTTGTCACATTGCCATTGTCAGTTTGTTTATTTTGGATGGATTGATGCCAGAATATTATGAAATTTTCCTAACCTTTTAGTTCAACCTTTACTAGAAGCTATAAATTCTATTTTTCTCTATAGCTCTCTTTCATCAGTATAGACAGATTTAAAAAGTAGTTTTACTACCAAAACAAGGGACAGATCTAGCCGATGTAAGATCGTATTACTCTGTAAGATTTTAATGTCTTTATTAGCAAGTAGGCAAGAGGATAATTAGTAGCTTTATTGCCCCAGATCAAACAGGCTACATCCCAGGAAGATCTATATCTACAAATATAAGAAATGTCCTAAATTTAATAGAATTATTTATTGCATTTGTATTCTACCCTCCCCTGAGGGTCAGGGCAATTCACAGAGAACATAAAGAACACCACATCAAACTTGGTTTTGACATCATAAGTTCCATCATAAGTTCTTCCTGGACACAGAGAAATCTTTTGACATGGTTGACTACTCTTATCTACCTCAGTGTCTTGAAGTATTTGGATCTGGAAGCTGTGAAAGACAGACTAGATTCCTCTTCTCTTGAAGAGCAACCAATGAGAACTAAAGGAATGTTGAGAGAAGACTTGGAAAACAGCCATAACTCTGTGTGATTGAGGATTTGTTATTAAAGGGGGCTGGGTTACCCTGTCTGTAGATGTTTCTACAGACAGGTGAAGGACCTGCAGAGGGAAATGGTCATGGCTATTGCATATTTATGAGCCTCTTGTGGCGCAGAGTGGTAAGGCAGCGATATGCTGTCTGAAGCTGTCTGCCCATGAGGTTGGGAGTTCAATCCCAGCAGCCGGCTCAAGGTTGACTCAGCCTTCCATCTTTCCGAGGTCGGTAAAATGAGTACCCAGCTTGCTGGGGGGTAAACGGTAATGACTGGGGAAGGCACTGGCAAACCACCCCGTATTGAGTCTGCCATGAAAACGCTGGAGGGCGTCACCCCAAGGGTCAGACATGACTCGATGCTTGCACAGGGGATACCTTTACCTTTACCTTTTATTGCATATTTTAAAAGAGACAAGGAGGCCAGTGAATGTGGCATCCTGACTGACCTGTAACCCTAAACCTAAGACAGGTGCAGAAGGAGGTGCTCTATATGAGTGGAAAGGGGCATTACTGAAGTTTTTACGAGTGGGCAAGGGATGTATTTAATGAGACATTATTTTTTCTAGTCGGTATATTCAGGGATGTGAAATGAAGTTGTCCTCTTTCTGCTTTACTCTTTAATATCACTATTGAAACTCTAGCTTATGTAACAAAGGATGCAAAGAGCATTTGGGGTGTAAGAGTTGGTTTAGATCAGTATAAAGTTAATATTTTGGCTGACAATATTGTTATCTAATTCATAAAAAAAATCTAGCATGATACTAGGAGTTTATGCCGAGATATCAGGCTATTAAGTGAACATTAATAACACTGATGTACTCTATTTCAATTTATGAGAGTATGATTTATCCCCTAAAAACTGGTTATTTGAGATGAGATCAAGCAATAAATTTGTAACTTATGTAGATGTTAAACTTGTGAAAAATCAAGCTTGTCTTTATCAAAATAACTTCAGGGAGACTCTAGCTAAGATTAAAAGGTGCTTTAACCTTTGTAAGTCTTATACACTCTTGTTACTTGGGCATATAAGTGCACTGAAAATAACACTCATTTGTAAAAGAAATTATTTGTTATTTAATGTGCTTAATATAATCTGTAATGACATTTTAAAGATTGGCAGAATGAAATAAATAGATTCATCTGGGATTTCAGAAAAGCTTCTTTACTGTCTTACTTTTCATTACAACTGATAGAGTTGTGTTTCAGAGGAGCTGGAAGCCAGTTTGACAGTCCCAAAAGGAGCACAAAAAAGTCTAGACACGTGTCAATTGATTAGATTAACAGCTCTGAGGAATGGGAAAAGTACACAGCAGACTAAACTGGTTTGGAAACCAATAATGAAAAAGTTATTTTGTATTATAATTTTATGACTAACTTGTTTGTATAGAATATTTTTTCTTCCAAAAAAAGAAAAGCGTATCCATAAACTTGGAGGGACATCTACATGTATACCCAGCTGAGAGGAGAATTAACCAAAAGGAATTTTTAAAAAATGGCCTTTGGAGGCCTGAAAATACTCCTAAAGAAGTCAGAATTTGAGTATCAGTTGAAGAAAAATAAAAGGAAGGGGAGTGAAAATAAAGAGACTGGGAGGAGGTTTTTAGATGAGAGAATTCCAAATCATCCCAACAGTTCCTAACAAGTCCATATATTTTATATTAGAAAAACCTTGATCAAATGAATATAATTACAACCACCACCAAAATACCAACCAAACAAAGTGAAGAAAAAGAATGACAAGGCTACACTGGTACCAAATAAAGGTTTACTGCAACATTGGTCCCAAAGTAACAACAGAACCCCACTGACGGAGCTCACAGCACAAACAGTCCACATGCATCACTAGTGACCGATAGCCCTTCCTGGACCGTTTATGCACTGGAGGTTTCATGCTGGGCTGCAGGCTGGAGTTTTAGTCGTGGCAGGTTGTCCCATCTCTTCATGCATCCACACGTGGGAGCATTTGGACCAGTGCACCTCATCTGCCCCCGATTTTTGCTCCTGCACGGGAGCTGGGACAGTGAAGTTCCCAGTGCATTAACGGTCCTGGGCAATGATGCTGTTCTCTCACAGATTTGGCAGTGCAAACCTTGGCTTGCTGAAGGATACCCTCAATCCCAAACAGATTTTTAGCAATGGGAGGGGGCCACCTAAGAGAAGCAAACCCAGGATCTAGACCAGGGGTAGTCAAACTGCGGCCCTCCAGATGTCCATGGACTACAATTCCCAGGAGCCCCTGCCAGCGAATGCTGGCAGGGGCTCCTGGGAATTGTAGTCCATGGACATCTGGAGGGCCGCAGTTTGACTACCCCTGATCTAGACCCTGACAGAAACCCAAACGCTAATTCTACTCACATCAACTCAAGCAGTTCTTATATAGGACTTAATATCATCCATACCATTTTCAGCTGAACCATTTGCTTACCTGCCTACACAATACGTGCTATTATGTGCAGTACAGTAGACCATGTGAAAAGGATATTTGGATTGAGTCTGATCAGTGAAATGTAAGTAGTCAATATGATGCAGGATAGACTAATGCAATTTTGGGCAGCATTAACAGAAGTAGCTTGTAAAAGTTAAGACAAGTAATAGTTCTTTTCACTTTGTATGGATCACACCTCATCTGGACTACTGTATTCAGCTCTGGATGCTACACCATTGAGAAAAATGCAGAAAATTGGTTCAGAGGACAGTGAAGATGTTTGGAGGTTTGGAAAACAAGTTTTATGAGGAAATGTAGAAGCAAAGGTGTTCATTTAATTTCCAGAAGGGAAGACTGAGGGCAAACAAGATAACACACTAGGAAGTTGTCATAGGAAAGTGGGCAAGGACTTGCTTGCTCTAGTTCCAGAGGGCAGAACCAGATTGAATGGACTGCAGTTACATGAATGCAGATTTTGGATGAACATTAGGAATAACTTCCTAACAGTAAAGATTTATTCAAGGCGTGAGCTTTCAAGTGCAAGCACCTTGAATAAATCTTTGTTGGTCTTAACGGTGCTACTGGACTCTGATTGTATTGTGTTACTTCAGACCAACATGGCTACCCATTTGAATGTTTCCTAACAGTAAGAACAGTTCTATGGATCTGTTTATTTGGATGTGGGCAGAGGAAAGCTCTCCATCGCTGGAAATCTTCAACGGGAGGCTGGACAGTGATCTGTTGGAAATGCTCTCACTTCCAATTTCAAGTTCAGCTCTAAGACTGTGGATGTGTAACAACAATCTCTTCACCTCAGTCCCTAAGCAAAAGAATAAAGGTCACAATACTAACATTTAAAAGATTATTTGAGCTGCTCTTTAAAACTTTTCTTCTTTATAATCTCATATGTGTTTGGTGAGGCCCCACTAAGCATATCTGACAAGGTGGCTTCTAGTCCCTATCCCTAGTCTGGAAAAAAACTCTTGTTAAGTCTTTCATTTTATTTGTTGCAACAGATTTCCAAGGCCACCCTCCAGGGAAAAACAAGCAAACCACCCAGCCAAGTTAAAGACAAATCTGAAAAATATCTTGTTTTTTGTGACATGAAAGAAAGGTAAAGTGACAGAAAAGAAAGTGGCCTCATGCTTTGACCTTAAGAATTATTTGAATAAGCAGGTATTTTTCTTAAAGTAATGACTTCAAATTAGATAACATTGTGTAAGGAAAATACATTTTCATACTCCGGACTCATGCAAATTCTTCTTGTACAGCAATCACTGCTACTAGCACAAATGAGCACATGCGGTTTATTTTATTGAACAATATGAATGAGCACTTAGAGCATATACAAAGAAAAAAGCAAGTAAGAAACAGAAATTAATTTACTTCAAAATGTTGTTTTAAAAATGACTTCTGAAATATTTTAAAATTATATTAAATGCACTACTTAATTCAGACAAAACTGATAAAACAACTTACACTTTCATAGTTAACATCAACATAATATTCTCCTTTGCAGTACTTTATTGCACCATTAAAATAAATATATCAAACAGTTTCCTTGGTGAGATATACTTTTGCATTTATCTGTGGGCTCCACAAATTATTATTTACTTTAATGTTTAATCAAATGAACATTTATTGGAATATTTAATTGGAATTTTTCAGAAAGATCATGTGGCCCTGACTCTGCATTTCATAAATTCATAGAGCAAATGGACTTGTCCCAAATATATCATGTTCTTCACAAAAACGATAAATTTACAACTATGTTTATGGTAAACTTTTGTACTATTTTTCATATAGGTAATTTACACATATGGATAATCCATCAAAAGGACGGTCTATAACTCTATACAACTTTACTGAAAATATTGATTTTACATTAATTTCTCTAAATAATAAAACATTTTTATATTGTCACAATTTGTAATGTACAGCAGTCCACACACATAGTGTGGTTATAAGCATGTGATAATAAATTTCTCAGTACAATATTCATAATCACATTATTTTTTCTACTTGTAGTTCTATCAAAACAACAATTCATCATCACTGAAATATATAAGAGAATTAACTTTTAGAAAGGGGTTTGTTTGCAAACAGAACTCTATAATACTTGGGATATTTCAGGTGGCTGAAAATTATCAGCAAGTTCGCTGCTCAGTTGATGGCACCATATATAAGGATAGATAAGACAACTATATTTATTTAGGGTGGTGTTTCCAGACTTAGTTGATTTCACTGAAAGTTAATTCCTCTCACTTGCATGGAAGAAGTTAGGCCAATGATCAGTGCTTTTTAAAAGCCTAGCCCAAATGCTTATATAGAAAGGTAAAGAGCAAGAAATATTTAAAAAGTGCACCACCAAACAGAAAGGAAACAAAAAAGTATGACTCAAGCATGCAAATCCACATACCATCCAAAATTTGCACATACAGTTAAATCCACTTGCCAATCAAATATATATATTTATATACATACACAACACACACAACTATGCAAAATGCAGAAAGGAAAAAATGTAGTAGTCCCCAAAAGGTGATGAAATTAAACACATGCATAGAAATGAGGATTTGTATTGTAAATGTGATAAAGCAGTCTGAGGTTTGATTTACCTTCACTGTCGGACATGGCATGTTGGAAGTCATCCATGATGAAGGCAATATCCCGATCATAACCCCGAGCTCGTGATTCTTCCCTCATATGCTGTTGAACTTCAGGCAATGAATGGCTTGACCCAAACTGGTCCCTAGTGTCTGCAGATATTGGAGGTAATGGTCCAGCTGCTGCTCTCGCCATTCCCATTGGCTGACCCACAGGGCTTAAAGGACTTTCTTCTTCTGAATTCTGTGCAACTATTGGGATTCGTCCCCTGCTCTGACTTATAGGTAGACTGGTTGGTTTAGTTCTTCCAGATGGGGCTGCATGGCTGAAAGGGATATCTAGAGGTTCAGCCTCCTGGGTTTTCAGCCTTAACGAAGAGCTTGAAGAATCTCTTTTCAGTGATAGGTCAATCCCATAGATTGATGATGGCCGGGAGGAAGGCCTGGATCTGCTGCCACTGCCATAGGGTTTGTCAACATCATCCTGTAAAGTGGATCTCATTGTGGTGCTCAGTGCAGCTCCAAGGCTGGTACCAAGGGAATGTACAAGTGTTGGTCCCATAAACTTCTGTTGGTCTGCAATATTTTTTCGAAGACCAAATGTGACATCATCCTGGAGAAGTCTTGCTCTGGAGGTTATGCCCCCAAGTGAAGAAGTGCTGGAAGTTAGGTAGGTTGAATAGTCCAGTTCAAGGTCCCTGCTTTCCTGTATGGGTGAAAATTTAGATAATTTGGGATCTATCAAAGCCTTCTTATGTTTAGACTGCTTTTGGTAAAGGAGAGCTGCTGGAAGCTGTTTGGCAGCTTGTTTCTCCAAGGTAAGCCTGCTTATGCTGTATTTCTCAGATTTGGGGAAATGTCGGTAGCTAGTATCTCCATGGTAATACTGTGAAAGGCCTGCCACGTGATCCAAGCTTTCTGCACCCCGGCGGAACTCTTGCTTAATCTGATGCTTTAGAAGCTTCAGTTCATAAGGATCTTCCATTGGGTCTTCATCAGTTTTCATGTAATTATGCAACCGAGAAGAAGTTTGCAATGGTGGAAGGAAATCTGAGACATCTTGCACCCTCCGGGCCTCAGTTGTTCGAAGGAGCCGATCAGTTTTGGTTAGATCCTTCTCATGAAGGCCATAAGCAGAGCTTAGAGATGATGTTCCTTTTGTAAGGTCCCCAATATCATCAATCAACACATAATTGCGTGGGGTGTGGTGATCTATATCTGCATAGAATGAATCGCCAGATATGCTGGAGATAGGACTGCTGGCTATGCTGCTCCTCTCATCCAGTCCCATTCTCAAGTCCAAGGTACTGTATTTACTACCCAAGTGGGACACGGCATATGTATTATCGGAGGATGAAGGTGCTATCATGAGGGGCTGATTACGGATCACATCATAATTTGTTGTTATCTTGGGTTCCAGGTATAATGAAGTTTGCCTTGTTTTTTGTGGGATCACCACCAATTGTGATGAGAGTTGATAGGAAGGCTGTTGGGTTGGTGGTGGCTGAGCCTGAGGCGAAAAAGACATAGTTGCCACTGTCTGGAATGCTGACTGGGTCTGATAAGGAGAAGCCTGTGGTGGTTGGTATAAAGTCTGTTGCTGCTGGTAATGTGATTGCTGTGTGTACTGAATAGATGCTTGAGTAGGAAGGGCGGGTGAAGAGTATTTGTACTGTGTATAAGGGCTTGTAGGAGTTGCAAACTGAGTTTCTGGTTGGGACTGTGCAGGTATAAATTGATCAAATTCTGTTTGCGGTGCAGTTCGAGGCCTTTCCAAGCCATGCTGAGCTTCTATCCTGGCAGGCCTGGTGCTGCTAACTTCACTGTCTGACATATAATCCCGTTCTTCTGCTACTCCTTGAAGATAGTCACGCTCTCTTTTTTCTCTTTCTTTAAGCAATGCTTCCTTTCGTCGATTGATGCCCATTTCTAAATATCGAAGCTTTGCATCTATTTCCTTCTCTTCCTCGTCTAGCTCTGCTTGCTTTTTCCGAAGCTTGGCTGACTCTCGTTCTACTAGATCCAGTTCTCTGTCTATATCCTGGAGGATTTTAGCTCTGGCCATAGTATTGCTTCTACATATCCTTCGGCGTGTCATTGACCCTGCAGTGGTAAAGGCAGACTGTGTTCCTGCAGCAATGTCTTCTGGAGGTGGGTTGGGCAGAGTCCTTTTGACCTTCTTTTGCATTCCTGCTGATGCTGCACTTGAAGAGCCTTTATTCTGCAGGACAAGAAACAGTATTGAATAATTATTTAGGCAAAATGACCAGGATAACCAAATTGAACTCAGCCCATCAGCCTGTCACATCCTTGACAATATATCAGGTTTTACGGACTTAGGTAGGTAGAAAACATCCCCCAAAGTGTGTACAGTTCTGATTCCCCATCTCAACAAAGATGATTTTTGAACTGAAAAACATGTTTAAAAGGATGATTAGCATTCTAATTACAATACTTTCCCAATGAGCCTAAAATGTTTTGGGTTTTATTTGGGTTTTAAGGCAACTAAATTGGACATGCTAAAGATTAGTAATATTATACTTTATTTCAAGCAAGTGAACAGAGAGATGTTTTTCTCTCTAAAACACCAGAACTCAAGAGCTATCAGAAATATTGGTGGGCAGCAGAGGATGACCAAATAAAATATTTTCTTCATATAGTACATTTGTAGAATTATCTGCCACATGATGTGGCAGCTATTTGGCTTGGAAGACTTTTAAAATGGGGTTGGATAAATTCATGGAGGTTAATGGCTCCTAGCTATGGAAATACTAGGGCACATAAAGCCTGATATCTCACTGGAAGGCAAAATCATGAAAATCCAGCTCACCTACTTTGGCTGTATCGTGCAATCCAACACAATGGAGAGAGCAATTATGCTAGGACCGGTCAGTGGTAAAAGGAAACCAGGCTGACAAAGAACACGGTGGTTAGGTACAATCAAAATGGGCACTAGTCAGAGCATTATACAATTAAAAGAAGCAGTGCAAGATCAAAAAATGTGGCATGGGATCCCATGGGATCACCAAGAGTCAGACATAACTGCATAGCTAACATCATCAACATCAGCTATGGAAGCTCACTAGAACTCCAGGTGCAGTGGGGACAGGCTCCTGCAAAGTCTAAAGGGTGTGTGTGTGTGAGTGGCACAGCTGTGAAGATTCATTGCCGTCATGGTTGGCTTGTGGGTTTCCAGGGAGGTGTATCTAGCTGGCCACAGCTGGAAGGAATATGCTGGACTATACCCTTGTTCCTCTTATGTTTCTTGAGGTTTTGATGGGTGCCCATAAGCATATTTGATATATTACAAGGTATGCAGACTTTGAGTAACAAATTCGAATAGTTTGTAAAACTAGTTCCTGACTTTCCTCTTTAGCCCAAGGTATTATAGTTAATTAAAACAATATAAATGTACACTATAAAATAACAAGGTTTCCAAAGAAAGCAACCCTAACCTGGTAGTTTCCCAGAAAAAGATAGGACGGATTCAATTCAAAATCTCTCTTTACAGTAGAGTCCTAAGACTAAGAAGAGGCTTCAAGCTTAGCAGCATGTTACAATGCTACTGCACTGTGTGAGGGGAGATATATTTACCCCCTTTGTAATTTCATGCAACACTTCAAACATATTAGCAGCTCTTAAATATATAAAATCATAACGTTGTAGCTATCCTCATCTAGAAACACGCCTCTATGCAATTTTTAATAGAATTATGTGAAATCAAATAAGATTTGTTATAATTTCTTAGTCGTTTCCTCAACATTCCAATAGTTCTTACTGAATAACTTGGACAACTTGAATAGAAAACAGAGCCACCTTTCCCCACCATTTGCAAAACTTAATCTAACTAGCTGAAAATGATAGAGAACAAAGTTATACTTACCTTTACCTGTTTTTCATCCAGTGGGCAAGGGCAGGTTAGCTGTGGGGAACATTCTAGACTTTCTACAAGTGCATTTAGGTGCTCTTTTAACACATGATCAGAATGGGGAAGAGTACCCTTTCTCTCTGTTCTCCTTAGCTGCTGCAGCAATTCACATATGAACATTGCAGAGAGCTCTCAGAGGGGAAGGACATGGGACTGCACAGAGGATCTCTTCAAGGACAGCAGTACCAGGGAACCATCGCCCTGTTATCATGTCCGTGCAGTCTCACATCAGGTCTTAGCCCAGATGGAAAGTATGGAGCATTTCACTGAACTAGCTACTGTTTCACCAACATCTGCTTCCTTTCTAGTATTAACAACTACAGAACAGTGCTTAGTGAATGGTGAAGAAAATCATAGAGTTGGAAGGGATCTCCAGGGTCATCTAGTCCAACCCCCTGCACATTGCCGGAACTCATAACTACCTGCCCACCCATGGTGACCCCAATTTCATGCCCAAGTGATCCCTCCACCCAAAATCTCCAGAATCCTGCCTGGTCTGGAAGAAATTCACCTACCATCTCACAATGGTAATTAGTAATCCCCTGGATAAGCAAGAAAGGGCCGCAAGAGAAAAACACTGGCACATCCCTTCCTGCTCACCCACTCACAATCATAACATCAGCATTTATATCAGATGACTATCTAGCTTCTGCTTAAAAACTTCCAAAGAAGGAGAATCCACCACCTCCTGAGGAAGCCTAATGACATTATTGCTCTGCAAACCACCAAGTGGCAGCCATGTTGTTTTGTCATCACCAACTAAAACAAAAATCCACCGGCACCTTAAAGACTAACAATGTATTTATTTCAATATAGGTCACAACCCACTTAGAGAGATATGTGATGGAATGCTCAACCTGAACTTCTTTCTGGAATGCAGCCAATGATCTTGAATGAATGCCTGATAATGGGCACTGCATGCTCACCATTTGTTATATATATCCACTTAGAAATAAGTTTGGCAGGGGCTCTGAGGACTTTTGTTTATCTCCTGAACAGAAGTAAAGTTAATCTTTCCTACATGCCCTTTATTCTGTTCAAGTAAACAAATAAACTTGCAATCAGTTATGCAATATGAATCCTTGTGGATAAATGATATATGCAGCTAGGTATAGTGAAAGGATGTCACAGTATAGTAACATTTCAGAATTTATTAAGAGAGACACTAATGAAAACCCTTTCAACAGTTCTTAACGTAAGAATGCACCAAGCACTCCTTGTTCCATGTTGCATAGTTGTTGAATGAAACACCCTCTTTTAACAGATGGATAGCAGGAAATACATCATAACAATTCTTTGGGAAACCATCTCCATAGAAAGAAAATCAGTTGGGAATAGAGCATGTAGCATAGTCTTCTGGAAGCTACATTGGACAAATAGTGGTCTATTATATTTGACTTGCAATGGCTATCTATGATTCCCCTCTAGAGTCTTGCTTGTAGGGTATGTCAAAACATTATCCATGGCGCCAATGTGAAATTTAAAGCATACATTGGTGACTTGTATTACATTCCCAAATAGCTATAGCCTCTTTGCAATAGGTGTGTGACGATGTTCCCTCTACACTGTTGTCCAAAGTCACTTAGACTGTATAAAAGAGGCCAAAGCATATAATTATGTATTTTCTGCAGTTTCCTCAACCCAAAATTGTTTGCTTCTGGCTCCACCAGAGCAGAGACCTGATTCCTTTTCTGAGAACGCCTCCCATCTGATCATGCTTAAAAGGTTGTAAAAAACCGATTCTGTAGTAGCCTTACTTTCCAGTGAGCATATGGCACTACTGTTGCTGTAGAAACCAGAAGACCCAACAGATGTTGAATGTTATGAGCTGATTGTGACCAAAGAGGTTACTGGGGCTTGAATAATACACACGTCTATGAAAGGGAAAGGCTTTCCAACAACAGAACTCAAAACAGATACTGTACTATTATCCTGTTTAATGAGGCTGTCCCTTTCCCAATGTATGAAAAGCTACAGGCAGTGAAGTGTAGGTGGGCTGTGCAGGTGAGTTGGTGGTCATCTTGCTCCAGATCACCATGCAGGCTTGCCTGCACAGCCCGCCTCCACTTTTCCCCCTTTGATAGTGGCTGGTATTAAGTGGATTCTTTTGCTCCAGCATTGCTGGAGAAACAAATTAATTCAGCTAAAATTGTGTATGTGTGTGTGCATTTGCATGCAGCACTGGACTAGGATACACATGCACTGCATGCCTATCCAACATGGTGGTGGGTCGGTGGGGGAATGAGTTTGTTATATTATTTAATTATAATGCAATTTTGGTTGAGTTTTTTTAAAAAGGCAACATGATTTCAGAAATGGAGGGGGGCATTCAGAGGCAGCAAAATAGCAGTGGCAGATGATTGGCTGTTTTCATCAGGGGAGGCTTGGAGGAGGTTGCCAATGGAAGTGATGCTATAGGGAGGTGGGGCAAGTGTTGGACACAGACCTGAAAAGCAGGAATGCCCATGTTTCCACATTGGCCAGACCTGACTCATACCCTGTTAATCATTTCAAGGAAGTCCTGCTAGTTCTATATTTCATGATCCAACCTCATCTCAGTTCTGAACTGGTGCCTGGAGACTATGGTCAGGTAGCAGAATAAGCTGAATCTGAATCCAGACTAGAAAAATCTAATGCTGGTCAGGAAGTCTGATGTTCTAGAAGGATCCTGGATGGAGTATAATTGTTGGTTTTTACAGAGCATGTTAAGAGCTAGGGGGTGCTCATGGACCTAGACTTGCACAGAAGTCAAGAGTGCCTTTTCCCAGCAACAGCTAACTTTATTAGACTCAGCTGATTTGGCTACATGGATTCCTGCTTTTGTAACCTCATGGCTGGATTAATGTAATGTGGTTTATATTGGGCTGCCCTTAAAGATGTCTTGGAAATTGCAGCTGGTCCAGAATGTGGCAATCTAATTATGATCAGGGGCTAGCTGATAGGAATGGAACATTGGACTTAACACGAAGGACTCCATTCTGTATGAAGGACAATACATGAGAAAAATCCAGGGTGTCTGGTTGCAGGTGTTTCATCTTGTGCCATCTGGTAAAAGCCAGAATATATATGACAGAAGAAGAGGGATGGGGAAGCTTCAAAATTGGATCATGGAGTGGTTGGATCCATTCCACTGGTAGTGAGGTTTTCAATTTAATTACCCATTGGGCCAAAACCATTTCTGGGGGGTGGGTGGGCTGAAATCAACTTCATTGGATGACTCAAGTTCTAGTACAACAGAGAAAGGGGAGCATTATCTATCAACCTCCTGCATAATTTTATATATCTCTATCATGTTATCCCTTAGTTGCCTTTCTCCC
The DNA here is from genome assembly GCF_049243985.1 of Paroedura picta. NCBI lineage: Eukaryota > Metazoa > Chordata > Lepidosauria > Squamata > Gekkonidae > Paroedura > Paroedura picta. The sequence goes on from NC_135373.1 coordinate 49,809,833, forward strand.
AAACTGCAAAGTTCCAGATTCTTTAGCATTTCCTTATAGGAAAGGTGCTCCAACTTGGGCAGCTATCACACATGGTTGGATAACGTACTCTGGACGCACTGCAGCAATAATTTGCAACTGGATTTCTCTGTGTATCATATTCTTCTGCAGATATTCGAGCTTTGCAATATCTTTGTTGAGATTCAGAAAGCAAAACTGCACAGTATTCCAAATGAAGCAGTGGCATCATCCCATCAGTCATTTTCTTACCAATCCTTTTCATAATAATCTCCACCATTGAACTGGTCTTTAAAAAAAAAACAAATAAACTGCAGCTGCATACTAAATCAGCATTTTTATCAAACTGTTCACTCTAACCCCAGGATCTCTTTCAATTTCTCTCTCAGCCAGTTTACAAATCATTAGCATATATTTAAATTAGGTATTTTTTGTTCTATCACGCATCAATCTGTACTTACATTAGCTGCTGCTTCCTGGACGTAGTAGTATTAGACATATTGCCTTACATACATTGAGGAACTGTGTCAAATTGCAGTTTCATGTTTCTCAGTCTCACTTGCACAAAGTGAGCAAAAAAATGAGGGAAAACAATATACCTTAACAAACATCCATGCTTCTTTAAGGGATGTATTTATGTATATAGCAATTCCAAACAATATTAGACAGAATTTTGGAAAAAAATTAATGTAACCAATTTTAATCTACATTTTTCCTTGCATTTATTCACATCGATCTTTTGTTTCAGGGCAATGCCTCTGTGCTTTGAGGAAGAATCTTGATGTATTCTCCTTGTATCCCCAATTCTATAAACCTTATCTGATTAAAAAGAAAATGAAATCCCCTGTCAGGTTTCTAACATACCAGAACTTTGTTTTCAGAATGAGACACCCATATGGATCTTTAGTAAATTGGAACTCATTAAAAAGTGTAGAATGCCACTGAGGACAATCTCATATTATAAAAAAGATGGACTCTTACCAAGAAACCATCAGAGTACTGAAAATGATCTCTTGAGGGATCTTCAGCTGTTGGGCTCAGAGGTTTAGGGTCAGACAAGGAACGTTGCATCCCCTTGGCAGACTTTGGGCTCAGCTGAGTACTTTTGGTGACATCAGCATGCACAATCTTCTGAGGACTAATGTCTTCACTTATGGGTTTTTCATAGGGTACAAATGCTGACTCTATAACTGCAGCTGGAGAAACAGGGGAAATGGGAGAGTAGAGAACTTTGGGAGATTTTGGAGGGGAAGGTGCTACCTGGAGTGTAGGTTCTGGTCGGAGATGAGTTGAATAACCTATTTCTAAAGGTGTTGGGCGTTTTTTGTCTTTTTGAGGGGAGGTGGCTATGAGGTATTGAGGGCTTTGGGAGTCTGAGTCTGTTTCTGTCTGACATCCCAAACTTCTGCCTTTATATGTCTTTTCTGGAGCTGAAATATGTTTTATTATTTCTACCTTAGCATCCAGTTGGGCCCTTATTGATGGGGTCTTTATCATCCCTACAGGTTCTGTTTGTACAGAAATCTCTGCTACTGTCTGTACTGCAGTACTGGAGAATTTGGAGAATGGCTTAGGCTTGTCCACTTCAGTGGTAATTTCATATTTCCCTCCATGAGTTTTTCTTCTTGATCTGCTGGTTGAGTCCCATTCATCTTGGTCCTCATCATCTGTCTGGACACTGGTATCAACACCCTTTTTAGTTCTCTGTCTCTGGTCTGTGTAGTTTGTATCTGCACTATCCTCATCATCAGTTTGAACACCACTCTCTGCTATCTTTTTAAGACATCTGGGCTCCTCTTCCATGGTTTCATCAAGTTCCTCATATGGGCCAAGCAGCTTTGGCATGGAGCTCCTCTTTTTTAGTTGCTTTTCCTCTCGCACATCAATGTCCTTAAGAGACATATCTGAAACAGAGCTTAGTATGCCAGACCTAGGAATGTACTGAGTAACACCATCTGACTGAATTGTGTACCAGGCTCGGCTTTGTGGAATTTCAATACCCAGAACAGCAGAAGTGGTTGAAGTAGTTTCCTCACCAGTCCAAAACTGGCTGTTTACAGCAGCTGCATATTGGTCTTCAATAATGACTTGATCTGTGGTTGCTGGTGGAGACACAGTTCTTGAAGGGTCATAATTATACTGATAGATTTGGTGGATTTTTTGTTCTTCTAAGTGCTGGTGAAGCTGCTGTTGAAGTTGCTGAATTTGTTCAATGTGTAATTGCTGCTGAGCTAGTGTTTCCTGTCTCATCATGAACTGAGCCTGTCGCTCTTCCTCCTGCTGAAATAGAAGATGGTGCTTCATAGACTGCAATTCCTCAAGCTTTTTTTGAACCATAAATTGCTCTTGTTCTCTGAACCTTTGTATTTCTTGGCGTTCCCACTCTAGCTCCTCTGCGAAGCGTTGCTGTTTCAGTTTCTCAAGCTCTAGAAGTTCACGCTCCAAGTCAAGATGCTGCTGTTTGCCTTCTTGAGGAGCAATGAGAAGTGTATCTTCATCCTGAATAACATCCATGAACGCTTCTGAAGCTGTAGTAAAGACAGGCAACAAGTTGGTAGGCTCATTCATGATAGTTTCTAGAGGGTGAGGATGTAATCCTGGCTCAATGTCTATGTCAGTAACCTTACCCTCTTTGTCTGATGACATTGTAGTCAAGAAACTGTATGATTTTGAAGATGCCTGGTTCTGTTGCAAGGTTGATAACGAGGGCATTTTATCAGCTGTTGGGAGAGCAGATAGGTCTCTAATCGAAGTACTGAAAATAGAACCTGGTTGCGTTGTGATTGCATAGGTTGATGGGATTGGAGTTGCAACGGATGAATACACAACTCCATTGGATGATCTTAAAACACTCCCAATGCCGTATGGGGATCCTACTGTTGGCACTATTCTTGCTTGGGAATACTGAGGTGCACTGATCCCCATGCCAGAAACAACTTGCCGAGTCTCTGGATAAGGACCAGTAATCTTGCTTGAGTAATCCACAATTTCACCTGAAATTACATGGCAGAGTTACTGTCCCGTTTCTCAAAACAAAACATTTCTTGTGGATTCTGAATGCCATCGCATGAAGATGAGTAAAATGAATGGGGAGAGGGTGTCATGCAAATCTTCATTTTAATGATCAACTTTAGGCATGTAGATGGGGAGGAAAAAAAACATTTGCTGAACATGCAGGAACAAGCAGGAATCTCTTGAGCAAAACACTTGACGTAAAAAGAAGAAATTAAAAAAAAAAGCATGTGCAAATTCCAGCATAGCTTCCACATCATTCAACATAAAGTACAACTAAAAGGGGGACAGAAAAATATAAAATAAAAATAATTCATCCTGAAATGAGATGAGCAACACCATTATTATATTTCAAAGAAAGATCTGATGCTTTATCATACTGACCTGTCATTACTCTGCCAGAAGTTAAGTCTACTGCTACATCAGTTTCCCCAGCTTGGTAGTCAAAAGTATTCTTGCTTTTGTACAGAAAAAGTCCAGCTTCTGATAAATTGGTGTCTGACATAGAAGGTTTCATACCTCCAATGGTTCTGTAACCATATGGCCCTGAGCGGTCATACTGATAGTGATCATCCCTGTAACCAAAACGATCTTCAGGTAATGTTGTTGCAGGAGCTTGGGCTGTACAGCTCCTGCTGAATGGGAGCTTGTAGATCACATCACAACAAACAGCCCTTCTCCCTGCGGTCAAATCCACAGGTTTTTCATCATCTTCTATGACAGTGGTAACAGTTCCTGAAGTCATTTCATCCACTGACACCATTGTCCTGTGGGATTTTGTGGTACTGAGATCAACTACTTCACTCTCCATAGGTTCATGAGCAGTGCCAACATCAGCCCAATCACTCGTTACACCCACAGGAGGGACAGTCACCAGCTTTGTAGAAGCCCAGGTCCCTGGAGTACCTAGGGAAAGATTTATGGGCACTTCATCTCTGCCTGCAGAGAGTGCCTGGCTACTGGCTGCTCTAGATCCAAGTTCAAAATGTTGTGATGTTAGCTGCAGTGGAGTTGTCATTGCATGTCCAAGGTCTACAAGACTCTCTGAACTAGAACTACAGCTTACAGTAGCTGTGCAGGTTACTATTGTAATTGTTTCAGTAGCTGGAGCTAGAGAAGGATCTGCTGTTGACGCAGTGCTGAGATTTATAATAGCCGGTTGAACAGTACTTATTGGCCGTCCAGAGACATCGCTAGCCATTGTTTGCCGTCTTACATCAATGGGAGCAGCAGAAAGATCCATACAGCTGTCCATGCTTTCAAAATCCATTTTAGTCAAAGTGCGAAGATCAATGACATCACTAAAGAGATGGAATCTTCCATTTTCTCTATATCGGGATGGATCTACTAACTGTGCTGGTTCCGGAGGCATAGTTATGGAAACACCACCTAAACCAGCACTTTTGACCAATGACACTGAGGTTCTGGCAACCTCTGTTGTTATTAATTGTGTTGCTGAGCTAGGGACTATTTCAAAAATTGAGCGGGCAGTGACAGGAATGGCAGGGACAAGTTGATCACTTGTGCTTTGAATCTGCAGAGCACTGATGGATGGAATAAATAATGGTTGCACATTCAGTGGCACCTGTTCCTTAGGGGGTGATCCTGATGGCCAACTTATAATTGCCTGGCTGGTAATGGACTCAGTTGGAGTTCCAGGCTCAGAGGGCAATGTGATAACTACATAGGTTTCCTGAGTGGGTTTTGACAGCCTTGGTGAAGATTTGTTAGAATGTGGAGACAATGGAGAGGTAGGGGATGTCAGCTTGTACTCAGCAGGGGAAACCAAGTTCAAAGACATACCACTAGTTAAAGACAAACCTACCGGCTTGGGCTGTACTTCTGCAGGTTTGTGAACAATTGTTGGCATCTGAGGAATTGCTGGCTTGGGAGCAATAGGAGGCTTAATTATTTCAGGAGGTCTGTGTGTGAACACAAGTCCTGATGGAATTGAGGCTGGCTTAGGAGGGACAGGAGGGGGTGTGGTTGTATATATCCTTGTGACAAGTGTCCCATTGGTTTTTATGGCAGAAGTTGTCTCTACTGATTTGACACTGCTGACAGATGGTACTATGGTCGGAGCTGTAGTCAGTGGAGCCTTAGCCAGTGGCTTCTTTTTAGGATAAAGAGCTGGTTTTGGCAGAATGGGCGGTGGAGGTGGTGGGGGAGGGGGAAGAGGGGGAGGTCGAGAGGGTGGAAGAGGTGACGGCTGAACAGGTGAGTCTAAAGAAGAACTTCTGACAAATGAGAATGTTTTGGATGCAACAGTGGGAAATGGCGAAACTGCAGATGGCAATGTAGGCACAGTAGACGTATATGAGGACATTATTGGTGTTGGCTCTGAAACAGGAGCCGCAAATGTAAACTCTTCCTCAGGTACAAAATCAGTGAAAGCTGTCCTTGCTACCTTGATAACAGCTCTTTTCTGTTCCTCTTCATATAGCTCCCTTACCACCTTAGATGGGATCACATCTTGTCGACCTTTGTCCCCTATGGATGAGACAGTTTCTAAGGCAACAGAGATGGGTACAACAGGTCTGGGTTTTGTATCAGTAGATGTTGTCATGATGGATGCAACTTCAGGCAAGGAAACTGAAATCTGATCTAAATGTGTTGTATCTTTGGCTAAAAATGCCTTCTTAGGGAGTAACACAGCAGATTCGGAGTACTCTTTTGTAGAGGTTATGGGAACCTGGTTCACTGAACTGGTCCTGTCAGCATCTGATAACTTGCTTACAGTATCTACTGTTTCAGCATAGCTTAAAGTCATGCCATCTGGTCCAGCCACCGGGGAAGAACTACCAGTGGTGTAAACTGAAGATGTGGATGATGTGAGGGAGGATGCATCTGAAGGTAAAACAGATGCAGCACTTTCTGAAGCTTCTGAGTATGTCAGAATGGATGCCTCATGGGAAATAATTTCTTCAATCTCCTGGGCATAATCTGTGAGGTATTCATCTTCTATTTCATCAGCTGTAAAGTGCTGAGTAATTCTGACATCTGGAATAGGAAGGGCTACAGAGCTCAGTGAAGGTCTATCTAAAACTGTTGAAGGAGTGCCTGACGTCTGCAACATGCTATCCGTTGCTTTGCCAGATGTCTTTTTATCTGCAGGAAGAATTAAGTCAGGAGACAACTGAGTGGGACTGGAGCTTGGGCTTGATGGCATTCCTTGTTGCCTCATAAACTCCTCATAAGCAGCATCTGCATCTAACAACTGTTTTTCATCACTTGAAGATGGTGCCTCACTATCCAAAACAACTATTTCATGACTTTCTGGCATGATGTAAGAGCTACACACAATGTCTTCTTGAGCTATAACAGAATGGAGTGATTCTATGCTATAATACTCTTTTTGTACATCTATAGATGTTTGTATAGGCCCTCCATCTAGTTGACCAAGAGGCTTTGTTTTCTTCTCTTTGTCTCTCTGTTGGCAGAATTCATCATTCTCACTTTGTTTTGCAATAAGACTAGCTTCAGGAGTTGCACTGTAAGTATCTTCCACCAAAGATTCATAAATGTAGTCTTCTATTAGCATACCACCATATAAGGGCTCTTTTTCAAATATTTCATCTTTTTCACTGACATCTGCAAATTTCTGGGCTTTGAGGGATGTGTGCAACATTTCTTCATACACTTCTTCAGCACTTTTTAAAGTCTTTAGACCACTGTTTTCTGTAACAACCTCAAGTGGTTGCTCTTCTGTAGGAGAATATAAAGAGACAGATGTAGGCAATTTATAAACCTTTTGAACTTCTATTATTTTTTCAGGGCTGATTTCAAAGGTTTCAGGATCTGATTCAATACTTGGTGAATATTCAGAGCAGGAAGACCGATGTAGTTCCTCCATTTCTGCTGCCTGACGTAGTTCTTCTGTTGGGGACGCATCCTCAATTGGAGAAAGGTTACTTGGTGGTGTCTTTGGACGTTCTCTTCTTCTCTGGGCTCTGAGCTCCTCTTTGTCTTTTTTAGATTTTTTGCTAGAGCTCTTTCTTTGCTGCTGCTCCAGTTCACGTTGCTTTTCCTGCTCTTTTAACAGTTCTTCCTCCTCCCTGAGCTCCTCTTCTTCTGAAGAGTCTTCAATAGTTGGGAGAAGAGGGCCATGTGTTCGATGTCTGGCTTTACGATGCTGTTTACTTTCTCCTCCCATTTTTTTGTGACTTGGACTACTGTCACTGTCTTCATCAAGCGATGACACAGATGTTGGAGAAGTACCTGGAGTGAAACTGGAGGCATGCAGACTAGAAGACCCTTCTCCCCGGGACCTATCTTCTGGTGAGTCTGTAAGACTCTCCATCTCTAATTCTGGTTCTTCATCAAAATATAGACTCCTCTTTGGCTGCTCAGATTCCTCAGAATATTTATTTGCTATTGTGCTGTTAAGTTCTATAGTTTTGAAGCGACGAAGGCCTCCTCCAGTGATTTCTTCACTGTCTTGACTTTTTGTTTCCCTATATTTCAATTCTGGACTTTCATCAAAAGTCTCATCGTCATCATCATCATGCCAGGAATGGCGCCTACTAGCATCTTCTTCATAGCCTATGCTGCTTTTGCGCATTATCCTCTTATGTTTTCCTGCTGTTCCTTTTTTACACTTCACTTCTTCCTTTATTGGGCTTTCATTTGCACTGATTTCCTTCAGTTGATTCCTGATGAATTTGTCATCTTCAGATCCTGAAGCATCTTCATCTGCACTCATTTCCAAGATCTGCTTTCGAATTAATTCTTCTTCATCACCTGAGCCTGGACTATCTTCTAGTTTATATTCATCACTGCTGGAAGAACCAATACTAGTCCGTCTTTTTCTCTGTGGGACTGGTGAATTCTCACTCTCACTGCTATCATCTACGGAGTCATAGCGCTGCCTTCTTGTTGATGCATCTTCCATGGCACCAGCCATTTGTTTGTACTTCTTCTGAGATGATATGCTTTGTTTACCATCTTCTGCAGGAGTTCCTCCATTTTTCCCTGGGATTTTTGGCGCCATTAAATCTTCATCATCTGAACTGCAGGAATCTGGTGCAATAGGCAGAGGCTTTGTCTTGTGTGTGTCTTTTGTCTGTTCAGGATAAACATCAGAAAGGACTTGAGTCTTTCCAGATTTCTCTTCAGCAAGGCTACAAGCTTGAGCTTCTAAAATCGACAAAACAGTGCTTTCTAGCTTAGCAAGGTCAGAAGGACTAGTTGGGCTACTTTCTTGTGAAAGTGTTTCTTGTTTGTAAGGTTCTTTCAGCATATCCTTCTCATCACTTGTGATAAGACTAGGAATTTCACCAAGTGAACTTGATATCCCATCCGATGAGTATCCTGTGTCACTCAAGCCTTGTGGACTTTTTTGTTGCTGTGAACTCGATGTGTCAGATTTGTCTTCTGTTTCCTAATGGATTAAATAAACACAATACATTCAGACTCATCTCAAAGAAATTATATAACAGATTCACTAAGAATAATGCAGATGTTCATGATAAATGGTTATTACAATTAGAGTCAGGTTAAACTTGAAGCCGGAAAATACATTGATCTTCTTATGCAAGGATATAAAATAATGTTTGAACCATTACTTTCTCCATCTGTACCATAAATAAAGCTGCACAGGGATGGTGGGAGGAGTTGGGACTCATTGCATACCTGATTGGCTGTCCGTCCAACAAACAGCCAATCAGGTAGGCTGTCCCACCCCAGCCACATCTGCCCTCACTGTCAGCCTGCTCCACTCAACTGTCTGTGAGAGGTAAGGCAGCCAGTGAACGTGAGCTGGGAGGAGGGTCTGGGACCGCACCCAGGACTGGGGCCTGGGAGGAAAGGGAGGTAAGCCCTGGCCTCACTGGCATGTGGGGGGGGGCAGAAAGGCTGCAATCCCCACCAACATACCCCCCACCCCAAAAAGGCCCACTGCAGCCTTCCCAGCTCATGGCGGGCCTGCCTGAGGCAGGGGGAGAGGGAGGAGGTGAGTTCCCACCAGCACTCCCCCCCACCCCGAGAAGGCCCACCGCAGCCTCTCCAGGCCTCAGCAGGACTGCCCAGGGCAGGAGGAAAGAAGGCTAGTGCCCGGTGGATTTTAAATTACAACAGGCTATTTTGCTAGTTTAGCATAATGTTTCATAAAGCAAATACAGAGAACTACTAATTTTGTCATTTTATGATGCTAATCTAGTAAACATTATTTTCAAGGAATTTCTAATTATGTCCAATTTTAATCATTGCCAAATTATTAAGACTATCTAGAAACTATACAAATATTCAAGTCGTATCCAGCTTCTGAAGAAATCTGCCAACAATATCAATCTAGATACTGAAGAGACAGAATCAAATCCCATCTTAGTGCTAATGAAATATCCAATTACAGGAAGCCTTCGGGGACAATGGAAGGGCAGGAGGATGGGGGGCAGCCCAGAAAAAAAGATAAATACTAGTGCTGTAACAGTGTGGAGACAGGCTGAAATTTAACTTGATTAGTGTTCATCACTGTCATTTTATACCATTACCTTCATATTCCCGCTGGATATGCAATCATTTCAGGGGTAAGTCTAATATGGAAAGTCCAGAATTTTGGTGGGATCTCTCTTTTTGACCTAACATCTCACAAGCCACTAAATCACAGAAGAAGATGGTAACTTGTGCAACAGTTTGCACAGGATGTTATAGGGACTGAAAGGGACGTATGACTCATTTTAGCCCAGTGGAAGTGGTAAAACTGGGGACCTGGTAGGGTTGCCAGTTTCCAGGTGAGGCCTGGGCCTCCTGGAAAGACAACTGAATTCTAGACTACAGAGCTCTGATTCCCTGAATATATGGCTGCATTGGAGGGTGGATTGATTGGCATTATAGCCTGCTGAGGCACCTCCCCTCTCCAACTCCCACCCTCTTTAGGCTCTACCCCCAAATCTCCAGGAAGCTCCCAACACAGGGTTAGTAGCTCAGGGCCAGGGGGGTGACGTGTATGGATTTCGATAAGGGCCTTCTGCCTTTCATTTTATAATTCAAGCTCTCGCCAAAGGTTCACCATGTCTTATCCTAAACAATGGGCAGGTCCATATATTTTAGAAGTCTTGACAATCTTCCTTTTCTCCAGCTTTGTCAACATCAGCAGTTATGAAAAACTGCATGAAATAAGTAACACAGTTCATTGCTATGCCTGTTTTGGCACACTTCAGCCTAATGTAGCAAATTAACTTGTGATGATTAGTCATTGGGCTGCATCAGCAAACTGGTGTGACTCACGAATATTCATCCAAACAAGTTTGTAATAATGCAGCCAAGCTAAACGCTAAAGTCCCACTTCTTCCAACTATTTTAAGCACATGCTACCTAGTAAGATAAATGGGAGGTAAAAATAGTTACATTGGGTTGTATTATTCCCACTGTTTTTAGGATCTGTTGCAAGGTTATTCTGTGGAGTTGGTAGGAGCTAGAAGAAGAAAATTAAAACTTACTGCTTTTCCTTTTAGAGCTTCAATGTGATCAGGCTTTGCTAATGGTGTTGTAACTGAAATATCTTTTTGAGATTTCTGATCTTCGGATAAGGCCTTTGGAATCTCTATAGCTGAATCCTCCTTTTTAATAGCTTCCTTTTTTCTTGTTCCTTCAGGTAGTTTGGTTTCTAACTTCTCTTCGGCTTCACCTGTCACTAGTTCAAGCTTGGTCTCAGGAAATTGGGGGATGTTTTGCAAGGATGGAGACTTGGTGTCATCCTCCACCGTTCTAGCCAGTTGAGCTGGATCAGTACTTGATTTGGAAGGAACTGGACCCACCACAGGCATTTTTACTGGTTTTACCTGCACAAGCTTTGGATCGTCCAGTCGAAGCTGATCAGCAGAAGATGTCTTTACTATTTTTCCATGCTTCAATTTTGATTCATCCTTCCAAATCTGATCAGCAGATGGTATTTTGTCCAGTTTTGCCTGCTTTAGTGTTGGAGCTTGTCGCTTAAAATCACTGGTAGATGGCACTTCTGTCAATTTTTCTTCCTGGTGTTTCAAATGTTCTTTTTGAAACTGCTGTACAATTTTATCGGCAGGTGAAGGTTCTGCTAGCTTTACCTGCTGGATTTTTGTCTCCTCCTTTTTAATGTCAGCAGGTGGTGCTTTGGGCAGTTTCACCTGTTGAAGATTTGTATCATCCTTCTGAATCTGATCAGCAGATTGTGGCTCAGCAGCTTTCAGCTCTTGATTTCCATTCTGAGCTTTTTGGGATGATGGTGCCTTAGCTGAGATAACTTTCTGAATTTTATTAGATGTTGATGATATTTTTGTTAGATCATCTGGTATCACTTCTGAGATCTTATCTGCAGGAGGCCTTATGGTCAGCTTTAGCTCTTCCTTTGGAATTTGATCAGCAGAGGGTGACTTTGCCAATTTTAACTTTTGAATTTTTAAATCTTCCCCTTGAACTATCTGTGTGATTTTATCAGCTGATACTGTTTTTTCCAATTTTTCTTGAGCTGTTACATGTTCTTTTTCAACAGTTTCTTGGACTTTATCAGCAGAAGTGTCCTGTGACAATTTTTTCTGTTGAAGTTTTGGATCTTCCTTCTTAATTTCTTGGACTTCTTTTGGTTTTTCTATTACCTGAGAAGGTCGTGCTGTTGTCTTTTGCTGGGAGGATGACTCAGTAAGCTTAGGCTGGCTTGGTACAGAGACTGATGGTTTTGGTGATGATTTTGAAAGCATTGGTGTCAACTGGCCCATATCCCCAAGTTGTCCTGTTAATGCTCTCTGTGTCTGGCAATTTAAGCACAGCCATTCTTGTACCTATAACATAATAAATAGGAATTAATAATGTGCAGACTGTATTAAAATGTTCATATTCTTACAACTGGAACCAGGATTTCAGCTTTACAAGTCACAATTTCTTTGGCTGTGATGTGAAATGTATATAAACCTTCTAAATTGTCCAGAATATCACAGCCACTCTCTCTGAAATTGTAGAAGGCCAGATCCTGAAGATGAAACTCAAATACTTTGGCCACCTCATGAGAAGGAAGGACTCCCTGGAGAAGAGCCTAATGCTGGGAGTGATTGAGGGCAAAAGAAGAAGGAGACGACAGAGAATGAGGTGGCTGGATGGAGTCACTGAAGCAGTAGGTGCGAACTTAAATGGACTCCGGGGAATGGTGGAGGACAGGAAGGCCTGGAGGATCATTGTCCATGGGATCGTGATGGGTCAGACATGACTTTGCAGCTAACAACAACCACCACCCTCTGGTTAAAAAAGTAACCATTTCCTGACCTTTTCTGTGAATCAGCATGAATGGATATGCAAACTGCCAAAATCTAAGTACAGGTGGCTTTTCAGCGATACTGAAGCCAGCATGAAAGAAAGTAATGAAGAAAATAACAAAGCTTCTGCTTGCTGTTAGGACAGGCAATACTGATTTTTTAAAAATCTCTTTTATCCTAAAATGCTACGCAAAGTGGCTTCAGAATCAAAATGGATTTTTTTCTCAGATGCACTGAGTAAAATTTTGCCCTACTGATTAATCAGTTTCAGCTTTAATTTATTCATTTACTGATTAAATCAAGTAAAGTTTGAAGATCTAGCACACATATGCGACTTTACCTTGATTTTATTTATTTATTTATTTATATACCGCTGCTCCCCAATAGGTCTCGCGGCGATTTACATCATAAAATTCTAAAAACACTAAAACCCCAATATGGCCAGTTTAAACAATAAAACAATACCACAATAAAAATGGCAGCAGTAGACATCCTTTATAAATCTATTCTGATCCCACCTTGTTCGGTGTTTGGTGTGATCACTCTTAGCTTACTACTACAGGCACACCAGACATTTGTGATCCTTGTTCCATTTCGTCAGAGGAAGAGTATATGCACTCGAAAGCTCATGCCTTGGATAAATCTTTGCTGGTCTTAAAGGTGCTACTGGACTCAATTTTTGTTGTGCTACTTCAGACCAACACGGCTACCCACTTGAGTCCCTTTAAATGCTTTCTCCAAGTTGAGAGTTCAAAGTTAATAAGGGACTGAGAGCCCTTTAAATGCACTTTAACTGTCACTATCTGGTAGTCTAAAGCAATCCCAAATAGTTTGTGGATTTTTCAGTCTCTGCCATTTTGGCTATCTATATACCTGGAAAACACCAGTAAAGTATTTTTGGTCCCCTACCCAACTCTAACTTAGATAGACCAACATGTCTGTCATTACTGATTGGCAATTCTTTCTTATTGCTGTTCAAAGGATATTGGTCTGTTTAACTGATTGCCCCTTTCATTAAAATGTCACACCCTTGTGTTTGAGTGATAATAATGAATGGAGATCAGAAAAGATGCAATCTAGTTAACAAAATGTCCAGCGTACTTTCATATACAGAATTGTGCTTTGATGGTGGCAACATTTTTTCTTCTAAGAGCATGCTTTAGAGCAGCCAGGGGCACTGAACAGAAATCCACAGTCTCAGCATAACATACAGAGAACAGGTGTCTTTGTAATGAAGACAATTATGGAATTACCCAAAATATTTTAAAATTTAATGTGAAGAACTGGATGAACTCAATCTGCTTGCTGTTATTCCTTCTGGAAAAGCTCAAGAAACATCTGATGAATATGAAAGAGCACACATACCATTTTTCCATGTGGTTGTTTATCCAGTTCATGTCATTGCCTCAAGCTCTGGTTCTTTAGTAATTTATATTTATATCTATCTCCCAGGGACAACCTGGGATTTCCTGATCTTGTAAAGATTATTTATTTACAAAATGTGCATGCTGCCTTCCTATCCTTCTACCCTTCTAAGGGACAGCTTGCGAGGTCAAGAATGTTCAAGAAAGACAATCATTATAATTCCAAGAAACAATGGACTAATTTGAGATTGTGTCAAAAAAAATTAGAAGAAAGAAGAGCATTAGGAAGGCCATTTTTGACAGATACTAATAAAACTGCACTGGAATGTGTAAGTAGTTTTCTGATCAGGCTTGAAAGCAAGGCAGGGCTCCCCACTTAACAAACTCACTATCAGATAGTCACAGTTAAAGTACATTTAAAGAGCTCTCAGTCCTTTTGTATACCATTGGAGTGACCTCTCAGCTTGGAGAAGGCACAATGCGCTATGCATCATTGTGTCTGAGGAAGTATGGCTGCACATGAAAGCTTACGCTTTGAATGAATCTTTGTTGATCTTAATGGTGCTATTGGACTCATTTTTTGTTGTGCTACTTCAGACCAACACTGCTACCCACTTGAATCTATCACTATGCACGGGGATATTTTTAAGCAGAGAGTTTCAATTTTTCATACCTTACGACCTATCAAGCACTCTGTTAAAGAACTTGGGTGCCACCACGATAGAAACAAAACTCCAACTTCTTCTAAGGTAAGGTGACCAGAATTTTGGGGCTGTAAGGCGCAACTTGCTGCTGCTGCTGCTGCTGCAGCTGCCTCACCTCGCTTCCCATGCACCTCTCCCTTGAGCCGCCTGCGCACCTGTTGTGTACCTGCGCAGCGTCGGCTCTGGCTGGCGGGACATTTCAGGACCCGGGACAAAGACCACAGAAGCGGGTGTGTCCCGGGATTTTCGGAATGGATGGGCAGCTTATTCTAAGAACATTTCTATATTTACAGGCATTTTGTGATTACTACTAGAATGCCAACTGGTCATAGATGGATCATCTGTGGCAGTAGAGTTGGTGAGAGGCAGCATGTTACATTTGCAGGTAGATGTGAAGACTGAGAAAAACAGCAAATTCTTAGTACGGAACTGTTATAAAACCCCCATGTCCTGCCTAGACTACTTGTGCATGCTACTGGTTGAGTATCACCGTTTTAAAGGATTGCAGACACAGGGCCCCTCCACAAGTCTACTGAGCAGAAGGCTGAGAGAAACATGATACTGCCAAGATGCACACAAGTGGGAGGAAATGGAGAACAACTGAGATGTAATAAATAAACAACATCAGCAGGACTATACTGCAGCTTTCAGCAACAAAAATGACATGTTTTTGCAAGGATGGCCGCAGACCTGGGAACCAGATGATGAAAGAATTGTTGCAAGCTTGTGGGGTTAAACATCTCACCACCACAGCTTATTAACTACAAGAAAATGGACTTAATAAAAGATTCAATGGCACCCTGAATTGCACATTGAAGACTTATACAGTGAGCCATTCTAATGACTGGGATCAAAAACTTCAACATATTTTATTTGAATACTGAGAAGTTTCACAAGAAAGTTCCAGTTTTCATGCCTTGAACTAATATTTGAACATCAGGCAAGAGAACCATTTGACAATGTGAACTATTTGGTGAATGTAAATCCTGAAGGGGAGGCAATGCAAATTGTTTCATGTAAACATGTTAAAGTCTTACCATGACAGAAGGTAATATGGTCCTTAGGGCCAGAGAATGGAAAAAGAAGAAATTGAATTAATGGGTTGATGGAAGATAACCAAGGGTAGCACAGTGAGTAAAGTTAATCTAGAGACAACCCTAACCAATTATTTATTTATCAAATGGTAGATGAACCCACAAGAGGTTCAGCCATACTGGACTTAATACTGACCAACAGGCAAGAGTTGGTGGATGAGGTGAAGGAGGTGGGGACCCTAGGGGGAAGTGACCATGTCCTCATAGAATTCCTTTTGAGATGGGGAGCCAAGGAAGCTTGTAGCCAGACGCGGATGTTGGATTTTCGTAGGGCAAACTTTAATAAACTCAGAGACATGATGAGTGTCATACCATGGACGAGAATGCTGGAAGGGAAGGGAGCATGTGAAGGGTGGGCGCTACTCAAACAAGAGCTATTGCATGCTCAATCAATGACTATTCCAGAAAGACGAAAACACTGCAGGAGCTCTAAGAAGCCTATTTGGATGAACAGAGAACTTCAAGAGGAACTAAGAAAGAAAAGGAAAATGTTCAGGAAATGGAGGGAAGGACAGAGCTCTAAAGAAGAGTACCTACAGGTTACTAGGCACTGTAGATCAATCATCAGAAAGGCCAAAGCTGAGAGTGAGCTAAGATTGGCCAGGGAAGCCCATTGTAACAAGAAAAGATTTTTCAGTTACGTGAGGAGCAAACGTAAAGTAAAGGAGGCAATAGGCCCGCTGTTGGGTGCGGATGGACAAACTCTAACGAAAGATGCAGAGAAAGCAGAAAGGCTTAGTGCCTATTTTACATCTGTTTTTTCCCACAGGTCTAAGTGTTTAGGCACATCTAGAGATGGCTGTAGCCAAAGGATAGTGTCTGGGTGGCAGGTTAACATGGATAGAGAGGTGGTCGAGAGGCATTTAGCTGCACTGGATGAGTTCAAATCCCCTGGTCCAGATGAAATGCACCCGAGAGTACTCAAAGAACTTTCCAGAGAACTTGCACAGCCCTTGTCCATCATCTTCGGAACCTCTTTAAGGACTGGAGATGTCCCGGAGGACTGGAAAAGAGCAAACGTTATTCCGATCTTCAAAAAAGGGAGGAAGGATGACCCGGGAAACTACAGACCAGTGAGTCTGACCTCTGTTGTGGGGAAGATAATGGAGCAGATATTAAAGGGAGCGATCTGCAAACATCTGGAGGACAATTTGGTGATCCAAGGAAGTCAGCATGGATTTGTCTCCAACAGGTCCTGCCAGACCAACCTAGTTTCCTTTTTTGACCAAGTAACAGGTTTGCTGGATCGGGGAAATTCGGTTGATGTCATTTACTTGGATTTTAGTAAAGCTTTTGACAAGGTTCCCCATGATGTTCTGATGGATAAATTGAAGGACTGCAATCTGGATTTTCAGATCGTTAGGTGGATAGGGAATTGGTTAGAGAACCGCACTCAAAGAGTTGTTGTCAATGGTGTTTCATCAGACTGGAGAGAGGTGAGTAGCGGGGTACCTCAGGGTTCGGTGCTCGGCCCGGTACTTTTTAACATATTTATTAATGATCTAGATGAGGGGGTGGAGGGACTACTCATCAAGTTTGCAGATGACACCAAATTGGGAGGACTGGCAAATACTCCGGAAGATAGAGACAGAGTTCAACGAGATCTGAACACAATGGAAAAATGGGCAAATGAGAACAAGATGCAATTTAATAAAGATAAGTGTAAAGTTCTGCATCTGGGTCAGAAAAATGAAAAGCATGCCTACTGGATGGGGGATACGCTTCTAGGTAGCACTGTGTGTGAACGAGACCTTGGGGTACTTGTGGATTGTAAACTAAACATGAGCAGGCAGTGTGATACAGCGGTAAAAAAGGCAAATGCCATTTTGGGCTGTATCAACAGAGGCATCACATCAAAATCACAAGATGTCATAGTCCCATTGTATACGGCACTGGTCAGACCACACCTGGAGTACTGTGTGCAGTTCTGGAGGCCTCACTTCAAGAAGGACATCGATAAAATTGAAAGGGTACAGAGGAGAGCGACGAAGATGATCTGGGGCCAAGGGACCAAGCCCTATGAAGATAGGTTGAGGGACTTGGGAATGTTCAGCCTGGAGAAAAGGAGGTTGAGAGGGGACATGATAGCCCTCTTTAAGTATTTGAAAGGTTGTCACTTGGAGGAGGGCAGGATGCTGTTTCTGCTGGCTGCAGAGGAAAGGACACGCAGTAATGGGTTTAAACTTCAAGTACAACGATATAGGCTAGATATCAGGAAAAAGTTTTTCTCAGTCAGAGTCGTTCAGCAGTGGAATAGGCTGCCTAAGGAGGTGGTGAGTGCCCCCTCACTGGAAGTCTTCAAGCAAAGGTTGGATACACACTTTTCTTGGATGCTTTAGGATGCTTAGGGCTAATCCTGCGTTGAGCAGGGGGTTGGACTAGATGGCCTGTATGGCCCCTTCCAACTCTATGATTCTATGATTCTATGATTCTATGATTCAAAGACCAACAATGGGATGATAAGGCTGCCTTAACAGTGCATCAGTCCATCTTTTGGAACTTTCTAAGGATAAAGTTCAGCACAAAATCAATACTGGAGATACCAAGCCTATTGCTCTCTCAGCTTACAGTGTAACTGGCCCTAATGCCATCAGTATCAAAAAGGATATTAAAGAAATGTTGAACCCTGAACTAATTATACCTTCAGAAAGTCCTTGGGCCTCACCAGCTTTTTAGTTCCAAATTCCAATAAAATTGTAAGATTTTGTGCAGACTATCAAAAGTTGAATAAAGTGACAGTCCCTGATTGTAGAAGAAGAGTTGGTTCTTATATGCTGCTTTTCTCTACCCGAAGGAGTCTTAAAGTGGCTTACATTCATCTTCTCTTTCCTCTCCCCCCGACAGACACCCTGTGAGGTAGGTGAGGCTGAGAGAGCCCTGATGTTATGGCTTGGTCAGATCCAACTGATATTGCTAATGTGGAAACAGTCAGGATAAGCCGTAGACCAACAAATAATAAGAAAATAGGAGCTGCTCAGAAAGAAGGAAGGAAGGCTGGGGAAGCTACTTTTCCAAGGTGGAACTGTACTTAGGTGGGCTAGATACCTACATTATGCATCCAAAACCAGAAGAGTTACCTTGTAACCTGCCTCTACCAAAAACCCAATCAGCAGCTATTGGCTCATGAACCAGGTGCTGAGCCTGCTGATACAAGCCAATGATTAAGCAGTACGAGTACCAATGCAAACTAGGTGCAGCCCAGGAAACAAAATAGTAATCAATGTGCAAGCCAAAGCTGCAAGCTCCCTCATTAAAGGCTGGCCAGTTCACTGCTGTACAGCAGATATGGCAAGTATGTAGTTTTCAACCAACTGAAGTGGTCCTTTAAATCCTTGTTGGCAAGAGTTAAAAATAGATGGAAGCTCATGAAAGAAGTGGCCTGATTGATTCCTAGTTGGATGGAAATGAGTTGAAGAAACTCCAAGTGTGCTCCTACCCATGAGCCAGAGAGAGAAAGTAAAGGCAAGCTGGCACTGGTTACCAGTATGCTTCCGGGTCAAGTTCAAGGTACTGGTATTGACCTTCAAGGCTATACATGGCTTGGGGCCTACTTATCTGTGGGACCATTTGGTTGCTTATGCCCCTGAAGGGTTCTTCTCTCTGTGGGTACGAATTTACTGGTTGTCCCGGGCCCCCAAGTCATCCACCTGGCCTCGACCAGGGCCTTTTCGGTCCTGGCCCCAACCTGGTGGAGTGATCTCCAAGAAGAGCTGAGGGCCCTGCCAGAGTTACCAGCTTTCCACAGGGCCTGCAAGACAGAAATCTTCCACCAGGCATATAGCTGAGGCCAGGGCAGGGTCTCAGCATTACCATCAGAGGATCCCCCGGATAGATTCACTCTGGCTCCCCACTCCCATCAGAAGAGAACGTGGCTCTCAGGCTGAACAGGGTTGGGTGTTTAGAATTCTCTAGGGAAGTGATCGCTGTCTGTTTTAATTGTGATAAGGGGTGTTTTTATGGGTTTTCATGGAAATTATTGTTTTACAATTGTAAATCGCCACAAGATCTTCAGAGAGCAGTGGTATAAAAATCTAAGAATAAATAGTTTTTTTAAAAAATCTGTGCTTTCGATGCGTATTTTCTACCAATGTACCCAAACAGCTCCAGATGACAATCAGGCTCCATTCTCTCTCTGTGATGTTGGAACTTGAAAAGCTCTTCTAATTCTGCATCAGACTCTTTGTATGTAGTATAACAAACCTAATTTAGACAACAGGATTCATAAGAGTCCTTCTCTAAAGAGAATAAAATGATATTGCCTTGTAGCCACTTCAGTTGCGTGTTTCAACTTCAAAGATGCTCTCAGATGTTGTCTAATTAACAGAGTAAAAATAATTTTTATGCAACTATAAGAAAATGAGTAAAATGGCAGCATAAGAAAATTAAAATATGTGTGATCCTAATATGTCATAATAATGAGCAGTCCAATTAAGCTAATGAGGCTCCTTAAAACATGGAAATCTTAACATATTATACAACAGACACATCTAACACATGTGTATGCACACATAGTTGGAGATTATAACTAGGGAAATAATTCATCATCAGAATGGTTTTTTTTAAACTTCTTCCACTATTTGTTTAATAAGAAGGTTTTTCTAATCATTGCAGAATTAGGCAGCAAATGGTTTTCAGCAGGAGGGAAGCAACAGGCTTTTCACAGATCTCTGAAGGGTCATTCTGATAAACTCTGGAGAGACTGACAGGAGCAGTTCTCTAAGGTTGTTTGCCTGAGGCCCCCATCCATGGTCCCTGTTATCTCCTGCTGCTCTCTCTTCATCAGTGCATCTGTCTTACACCCCTCTTTGCCCACCATTCTTAATGCCACACAGGAGCAAGGATGGCCTTGCAATCCCGTTAACTGGACACCTTTAAAGACCATGGGGCAAGCTCAGCAGGCCCAGTGAAGTTTCAAGATTGCAAGGGCTCCTAATGGGTGCCTGTGACTTGCTGCACTGCCGTTACAGATTCTTGGGAACCAGGTGGCAAGCAGCATCAACTGCTCCTTAGCAGAGGCAAAGGCAGAACTGCCACACCCCTAAATCAATTTTTTTCCTGCAAACCTGGGGCTTTTCTCACATTTGTAGAAAGACTGTCTTTGTCTGGTCATGGCTTCACTCTCCAGATTTAAGTATCCAGTTTTGTTCTCATTGAGAACTGAGAAATAGATATAAACACTTCTTGAGCACATATGTGTAGACACATTTGTGCCCAACCCAGAAGTCCTTTTATAATCACCAGCCTTGGAAGGCCGAGATAGGAACAGAGCAAGAGCGTTCACGGGCAAGCACTTTCACGCGATAGACTGAGAGCAGATGAGCTGTAAGAGGTGACTTTCTCAGAGTCTCTGAAGCATTCCGTAGGAGCAGCCAGAGTGGACTGTCACTGGCTTGTGTTCCCTCTCCTCACAACTGGGACTTGCTTGAGAAGAGGGAAGGGATCTGAATGACTCTGGCCCTAGACAGACCCTCTCTGCTGTTCCATTTGAATATTACCTGCCCTCTTCCTACTGCTTCTTTGAACCAAGTGGCTCTACATGTCCTCTGCATGAGAGAATTCTTTGCAAGTTATTTGCTCCCTGAAGAACTAAGCTAATAGTGATGTGCTCTTGCTGTGTTCCAACAAGAATTGACAGTCGCTTGGTATTCCAGCACTACATGGTTCACAGAGCATAATGACCCTGGGAGCACATGCCCAACGAAGTTTTCATTTTTAAGGCCATGCTCTTGTCGCTCACACTGGTTTATGCAGAACTGAATTCAAAATGGATTTTTTCCCCATCTACACAAACAGCTCTAATAGTTTGAAGGGCTGGATACAGGTGAGATGTTAAAGCACGGCAAAGAGCCCAGCCATGCTAAAAATAGAAAGTCTCAAGAAAGTATTCAGAGACTATGCTAAGAACCTGTGATTAAACAATGTGACTGTCATTAATGCTATGGGGAATGCACTGAAATCTATTTTTAATTAGATATCACACCCTGCGAGAAACACACACGCTTTTGTATTTCACTCCAGATGTTTCCTACAAGAAGAACTGTGGGATTTTAAAGTGGTTATTTGCTGGCTACCTAAAATATATTTTTGATGCTTTCAGGCACTGGTCTTAATGTGGTTACTTGTCCCAGGTCCTAGGTTTCAGGCTTGAGTTTTAAATACAGTCAGATTATACACCACAGCAGAACATGTAAAAAGTGAAACCTGAGGCCTGGGGACCAAGCCCTATGAGGAAAGGCTGAAAGACTTGGGAATGTTCAGCCTGGAGAAGAGGAGGTTGAGAGGGGACAGGATTGCTCTCTTTATGGATTTGAAAGGTGAGTGTTGTTTGTTACAAGGGTCTGATATAAATGTCACTTTGTTGGGCTTGATCATGTGTGCTATACAATATAATGCCAGGTATGGAGATATATAAGCTTTATAAAGGACATAGGTAAAGGTATCCCCTGTGCAAGCACAGAGTCATGTCTGACCCTTGAGGCCCTCTAGCGTTTTCTTGGCAGACTCAATACATGGTGGTTTGCCATTCCCTTCCCCAGTCACTACCGTTTTACCCCCCCAGCAAGCTGGGTACTCATTTTACCGACCTCGGAAGGATGGAAGGCTGAGTCGACCTTGAGCCAGCTGCTGGAATCGAACTCCCAGCCTCATGGTCAGAGCTTCAGACAGCATGTTGGCTGCCTTACCACCCTGCACCACAAGAGGCTCCTATAAAGGACATAAGCAAACTCAATTATTATACTCAATTATTATTATATCTAATGCTTAGCACATTAACATTTGTACCTCACCCTTCCCTGGTCAGCTCAAGGTAATGGCCAGTTGCTTGTGGTTGTATAAGAGCCCTGGATGGGCCCGTCCCAGCCCACAGGCCATATGTTTAACACCCCTGATCTAGACAGTCTCAAGCCAGCTAAATAAAAGGAAGGGAGGTAGAGACACAAATACAGAAATGATTTAATTGAAAATAAAGGCATACTGTGAAAAGGCTATGCTCAATATTCAAATGCTGTGCTTTGTATTTCTGCTATCTGCAGCTACACTGTTTGCATCTGTCAGCAACATTTATAGCAAGCAAAGCTTAAAGGTACGCAGTATGCAAAACACTTAGCCTTCATAGGCAATAACTGGAGAGCCTAGCCCATACTCAGAAGCCATAACAGGATTCTGGGGAGAGAATGTATATGGAGAATGGCCAGGCTGGAGACACCTGCTGTATCCTACACCTGCTGCCTCCTGCCCCCACTGCCCTCAGGGTGTTGCTAAAGTGAGGATGAGCGTGCAGCTGTCGCCAACAAGGTTCATTTAGGGAGGATTGGGGAGGACTTTGTCTCAGTACCTGGGCTGTTTCTGTCCTGCAAAGGTTGCCATATTCTAGACAACATTTTGTACATTAGCCACACAGATTGCCCATACATATGTATGTTTATTTTGCTGGTCTATAACCATAATAAATTATTGATTGCTCATTATGAAATACTGAGGAAAGAGGATATATAACTAATTCTCAATGTGGCCTCATAGGGGATACTGAAATCTGGAGATTGGAGGCCATGGACAGAACTTTCTACAAACCCAAGGGAAAAAAACAGGTTTGCGCAAAAAAAAAAAATCTTTAAAACCCCTCCAAAACAATATTGGGCCAACCACCTGTAGAAACCACCTATAGATTTAAGAAATGGATACCCTTGGCGTGGTCATTACTAGGCAACCACAACCATACTGCCAGCCTTCAAGCCTTTTCCTGAGCCATATGGAAGGGCGGTATAAAAAATCTAATAAATAAATAAAAGCAGGAGAAGAGCACAGGGCTCCTTTCCAGGGCTATTTAGGCCTTTGAAGAAGGACTCATCAGGCCACAGCAGCCACTCCATAAAAGCTAGCATGGGACTGTAGTTAGTCTCATATTAGGATCTTGGAGTCCCAGGTACAAATGTCTATAGAAGTTCTCTGGCTAATTCTGGGTCAGCCACACACTTTCAGACTAACCTACTTCATAGAACTGTTATCAATGTAAAATGGGGTAGAATAATGGAAGGTGCTTTGGGCATCTATTGAGAAGTTATATAATTAAATAGAAAAATAGTAAATATAGCTAAAGATGTGGTGACAGGCAAACAGAAGGTAGGTAGCTTGCTTTGGAAGATGAGGAAGAAGTGGGAAAAGATTAAGATACAGAGGAGGAAAGAGGAAATGGTGTAGAGGCGAAGATAAAGTGGCAACTGAGGTTTCCTCTGTAAGTCCATGCAGGTTCCTATCTGGATCCATATACTTTCTTACTTCTTACTTTGTCTATTATTTAATCAGAGTTGGAAGGGATCACCAGGGTCATCCCTTGTCTGTGTATATCATGTCAATGCATGCCTCAGATCCCTAAAATTATATAGCTTTGCTAATGTCCAGAGTGCATGCCTGATTTCTAACTCTAATCTCCTTCTTGACAATTGAAACCCTAAGATCATATGATCACTTGCAGTGAAGGTTCCCACTACATCAACATCTTTTGTAAGACCCTCCATAGAATAATAGAATCACAGAGTTGGAAGGGGCCATATAGGCTAACTAGTCAAATCCCTGTTCAATGCAGGATCAGCCTAAAGCATCTATGAAAAGTATCCTTCCAGGCACTGCTTAAAGATTGCCAGTGAGAGGGAGCTCATCATCTCCTTAGGCAACCAATTCCACTGCTGAACTACTCTGAAATTTCCCCGTCCGATATTTAGCTGGCACTGTTCTTCATGTAATTTAAAGTCCTATCCTCATCTGCCAATAGGAACCGTTTCCTGCCTTCCTCTAAGTGACAACCTTTCAAATACTTAAAGAGAGCAATCATGTCCCTTCTCAACCTCCGCTTCTCCAGGCTGAACATTCCCAAGTTCCTCAGCCTTTCCCCATAGGGCTTTGTCCCCAGGCCTTAGATTATCCTTGTCATTCTCCTCTGCACCGTCTCAATTTTGTCCATGTCCTTTTTGAAGTAAGACAGAGAGTTAAAATAGTTGACCTCCTTATTTCCTCATCCACTTTGTCTGTCAGGAAAACCAAAAAAGTTTCAGACTTTCACTACTAGTGGAGTAAGACTCCCAACAAGTAATATAACATCTTCCACTACTACAACTTTCTTCCTGATAGTTACAGTGGTTCCTCAGCGGAACAGGCTTCCTTGGGAGGTGGTGGGTTCTCCTTTGGAGGTTTTAAAGCATAGTAATCTGACTGAAATGCTGGTTTTATGAACTTAGGAAGTTTGTAAGTGGGTGGGCAGGAAGGGATGTGTAAATGTTTGTCTCTTGTGATTCTTCCTTGCATACCCGGGAAATTGCTGATTGCCACTGTAGGATGGTAGATGAACTTCTTCCAGGTCAGGCTGGATTCTGGAGAATTTTGGTGGTGGCTGGGAATCAGTTGGGCATGAAAATGGGGTCACTGTGGATAGGAAGATAGTTGTGAGTTCCTGCATTGTGCAGACGGTTGGACTAGATGACCTTGGAGGTCCCTTCCAACTCTATGATTCCTCTTACAAGCTAACGATAATTGATAATAAAAAAATTTATCTGATTCTTGCACTTGACTTTGTGATCTATAATAAGCACTCACAACATCACTATCCTTAACTTCTTTTATTTTTGCCCAGGGGCAGCCAAACTGTGGCTCTTCAGATGTCTGTGGACTACAATTACCATGAGCCCCTGCCAGCAAGCTAGATCTCAGCTGTGAGTTGACAGCAAATAAATTTGTGGACATATACCCACAAAATATGTTCCACAAAAGGAACATGAGTGACCATTCTGCTATTTGATATTGCTTTCCCAATCATATTCAGTCATTTATACAATATCGAACAAGCTACTGTCATGGCAGTGCAGCTGTCCATGAAATGCACTAAATGACCTAAGGCAGTCATTCTCTTTTAGCCCAGCCTACCTGTCAGGGCTGTTGGGGGAATAAAGTAGCTGAGGGGAGAGCAATTTATTTATAGGATGCACATGATAAAAATGTAGTAAACACAAACCATTTTCACTATGTGCTTTGATGCTGACAAGCAACTTACTACACTAATAAAAATCCTGTAGTGTGAGGTGGTTTTAAACTAAAAGAGCAAATTAGTTATTTAAAGAGAAAAGTGTATCACTTGCAGACCATGAAATATTTAAGAAGCCTTCCACTCTGTTCTTTTTAACACTTTTAAAGCACACACTGTATAATTCATGTCTTAGAACAGACACCTTTCGGAAAAGTAGTGGATGGGCGTCGAACACATATAAAGCACAACTGGAACCTGGATCCAACATAGTTGGGATTTCACACCAGTCCTCTGGAGCAGAACTGAGTTGGCCAATGGTGACTAAAAGGAAGGATGCTACAATTATATCCAGGCAACGATTTTGGGCTGCTCCATTCTGCAACCATTCCTGCAATTAACTTTTCTTGTGCTGAACTGCTACATTTGTATTTATCAAGGTGTTTGATTCTCTTGTATTTCTCAGCCATTATAGCTGTCAACCAGTTTAGCAGTGTTACAGAGAGATGACGCTGTCAGCAACTGCTGCTGCTATGAATGGACTCCATTTTTTCTTGATTACATCTGAATTTTATGTAATTGCATCTGACCCTGCTTTGGGCTGATCCTGTGTTGAGCAGGGGGTTGGACTAGATGGCCTGTATGGCCCCTTCCAACTCTATGATTCTATGATTCATATAGAAACATCTGTCAAGTGGACCCACAAAGTACTTGTGACATCACAAAAACTTTTCAAGTGCCATGGGACTCCTATTCTTGGAACACCCAGGGAGCGAGCCTATGGAAGTCTATGGAAGCTTACTCCCAGTAATGTGTTCTTAGGATGGCACTATGAGAAGGTCATTTCATAAAGTAATTCCAAACAATTTAGAATATAAACCAAACTAAAAGTTTGACTTGCCTTCCCATCTGCTGCAGTGAAATCTCAAGCAACACTTTGGGGGTATGAGTCAATGAAGGCATTTCTCATATGACTCAGTTTTGCATTGCTGGTAGAATGGAGGAGTCTTTGAACAGATTGAATGGCCTTGCTAGACTCTTCTTCCAAGTGGGAATGATGTGACTATTATTGTCAACTTATCTGGCTGCCAAGTGGTGCTCATATCCTACATTTCTTTTAGAGCCATCAGGTTTCAAAGGAAAAAAAATCAAAATAAACTGATAACTGAGATTTAACTTGAGAAGGAGATAGCATAAATACAGATTTAAAAGATATTTAATTTAATTACTGGAATTAGATCGGAAGAGTTTCTGGTATCTAACCTTAACAGAAAGATGTAAAATACAAAGATTTAATTAAAAAATAGTCTTGGTGGCCTATGCAACTGTTCCAATGTGCTCCACAGCAAGAAACTGAATTGAATGCAGCTCACAAATAAATAACAGCAGCAAATAGTTTCCTGCTAAGAGAAATATGCTTAGCTGCCACCAAAGAAAGAATAAAAGTATGATGGAGCATAGTTGAAGGTTCCTGAAAACCAGTTTGTTCTGGACTAATTTCAGAAAGATTTCTCATTTAACGATGCGGGAGCTGAGAGTACATGGGACATGCTAACCTTCTCTGTACTGTTCATGTGCTGCCAAAGTGAGCACAGATTGCTATAGTGTTGTAATATAGATCTCTTTTGCCATTAGCTCCATTTCTATCTTTCATTTTTCATAAAACTATCTGGCCTTGTATGATGTGAAAATATAAGAGGAGAAGGACTCCTGTTATGCCTTCACAATGACACAGCTAAAGATTTGCTTTTTGAACAATGAAAGCAGAACTCGGACATTATTGACATTATATTGTCATAGTATTTTGTGCTATAGTTCTCTGATTGCTCTATTTTTTTTTCAAAATCCAGGGCCATTCCGCACCAGGACCAATGTTGCCAATTGTTCACAGAATGCAGAAACGCTATATTAAAAAGTGGAATTTCGTCATTCCGCATACCTTTTTTTGAAGTGGAATGTAGAAGTCCCAGTAGCATTTCATTCATTCCCCACAGGTTTCCGGTCTCGCTGGAATCGCAACAAAGGAAGCAATTTTTTTCTGCGCTTCTTCCTGCCCCTGGCCGTCAATCAAACGGAACAGCCACTGATTGAGGGTAAAAAAGCACTCTGATTGGGGGTAGGGGGAAATGGTGATCACAGGGCCAAGGCAAGGAAAGTGAGAGGGAGGAAAATTTTGTGCAGATGCCCCCCTGGTGCTCTAGATCAGGGGTAGTCAACCTGTGGCCCTCCAGATGTTAATGAACTACAATCCACCTTTGCATTTGCTGGCAGGGGCTCATGGGAATTGTAGTCCATGAACATCTGGAGGACCACAGGTTGACTACCCCTGATCTAGATGGCACTACATGGGGAATTATTGCCATGTAGAAACCCCCTAAGGCAACTCCCCAAGTCCTCCTCGTTTTGCAGCACTGCCCCACCCTAGCAATGTCCTACTATCTTTCATTTATACCACTCTTATAACCAGTGGCACATCCACATCTGGAAGCAGGGCACACATCTGCCCTTCCCCTTCTTCCCTATGAAAGGCCAGCATTTCAAGTATGGCTGTCTGACTCAAGATTTGGAATAACAGCAGTAAGTTTTTGTTTGGAAATGTTCAGTGGAATTTAGTATCTTAAATTATGCACACTTTTTCCTTAAGTTACATGGTGACTTTAAATTTACAGGTCTAGAATACCTCAAACAAACAGGACTGTGTCCTCTATGGTCAAAGTCACCAAAAGCTATCCTTTTATTTAATTATCTAATTTATTTAATCTCAGAGTTGGAAGGGACCACCACAACCATCTAGTTCAACTCCCTACCAGAACCACAACTATAATATCTCCAACAAGTAGATATCCGATCAATACTTTAAAACCTCCAACAACAAAATTTACCACCTCACAAGGTACACTGAGAGTCTGAACATACCTCACCATCAGGAAGCTCTTCCTCAACTTTAGATGACATCTCATTTGACATATTTAATATCCACTAATCATCTGTGAGGTATGATATACCAACTGATCTGCCCAACTGTAGCACGAACTAGTCTATATTTCATCTACTTCTTATTCTTTTTAGCCTTTAACTGGCGATTGGTGGAGCAGGTTGTCCTCTCAGCCAATACGCTGCTGTAGGTGCCGCTGGATTTTTTGCCTTGTTTATAATATGTTTCCACTCTTGGTGATTGGTCTACTATTCAACAGCAGATTCTTCCACGTGATCATTTTTGTCATTTGTATGTTTGATTTTCTTTGCTTTCTTTTCCACATGTGTTTTGTTTCCTCTAGTGGTCGATTCAGCAGATTTAAAGTACGGGGAAGTGTGCCAGACTTACAATTTGAGCTAACAATACTGAGCTAAACACATTCAGGGGGGAAAAAACCTTCCAAGGCAATATGGATGCACAAGCATAGAAGAACTCAAGGATATTTATTATGGGACACCATGTCAACAGCTTTGCTACACCAAACAGACTACATCCACAACATTCTCCTGATCCACCAAACCGGGAGCAAGGAGAAGCCTAAACTTAAGATTAGCCCATGATGCAGTATGCAGTGCACATGCAGTACCCCAAGG
The DNA here is from genome assembly GCF_049243985.1 of Paroedura picta. Classification (NCBI taxonomy): domain Eukaryota; kingdom Metazoa; phylum Chordata; class Lepidosauria; order Squamata; family Gekkonidae; genus Paroedura; species Paroedura picta. Next base: position 49,838,807 of record NC_135373.1, read on the forward strand.
ATACATAGAGCCCCCCCCCCAGGTATTTTGGCTTGGGAAATGGTGTGTACCATAGTCTGGGTTCAAAGGCAATACCCAACAAAGCCATAATACAGAAACTGCAGGGCTCAGTTACAATAGCAGGACACAATCCTGGAATATATGGAAAAAATTAGAAAGGTATGCTCTTGAACAGATGTGAGTGGCATTTCGATCACCAATGAGGCCCATCCACCTATAACTTAGTCCCAGAGGTTGCCATGAGATCTTTGGATCACACACATGCCAGGAATTCCATGTTACGATGCTGTACAAGTTCAGGCAGTAAACTGGGGCAAGAGGCAATAAGCATATTCCCAAAAAAACAGTCCAGAGTCAAAGAAGAAATATTCAGAACAGCAAATCCAAAGAGCACAAGCCAGGTCACAGTCAAGCATGCCAAGAGTAGGCATACAAGGATCACGGACAAATTGCTTCCATATTCACTCACCCCTTTCTGCCTGTTTTTATCAGGAAAATCCTTCTGAGTCACTAAGGGACAGGTGCGACTCATCAACCTGCTGAGTCATTCAGAGGCAGGTGCAACTCATCCACCTTCTGAGTCATTCAAGGACAGGTGCAACTCATCAATGGCTGAGCAGCCTACAGAGCTGACAACCCTGAACCTCTGCTGACTCATACTCACAGGCAGAAATTGACCATTGTAGGGCTGCCAACCACCTGCCAGGGAGAAGCTCCTGTGCCTCTCTCCAGGCCAGCCTTCTTCAACTTTCCAAGGTCTCTGGCAACTTTGGGAGTGAGGCAGGTAGTTGTAGGGCTGCTTCAGATCCCATTCTGTAGAACTGATGGTGTGGTGCACTGACTTTGGCCTGAGATTCCCCCCTTTCTTGTCTTGTATTTCTTCCTGCAGCATCTAAGATTTGAGATGGGCTTTCTCCATCTCTTCCTCATCCAAGGAGGCATTGGCAGGCAGACCCATGACAGATGGCTATGTGAACATTTCCAAATGGAACACCCAGCAGTTCCTTGGGGGCCATTAAAAGTTTATATATTTATGACATCTTCATACTACCTTTCCACCCAATCCTGGTCCTCAAGATGGCAAACACTAAAACATTTAAACAATTGAAAATATAGTTAAAATGATCAAAATTCAATTTATAGTGTGTCAACTCATAACTAGAAGGAGGGCCAGTACTGTTATTGTGGCTATATCAGATGAAACAAAAAGATCTTTTACCTTCTGATAGAGACAGATGAAACACTGGATGAAACTCCTGGCTACCTTTATCCAACAGGGGCTCAGGTCCAGAAGCAGCCCCAAATAGTAAGCCTCCTCCTTTAAGAGGATTGCAACCCCATCAAGAACAAGGGAATAGCCCAATTTCTGGCTCAGATACCATCCAGCAATAGCATCTCCAGTTTGTTAGGATTAAGTTTCAACTTGTTAGACCTCATCCATTCCAAAACTGCCTCTAGAACAGCTCACCAGCTCACTAGGCCAGTTCACCAGCTATGGCCCTTCTTGGGTAGAAAAGATCTTGCCACTGTGGCACATTCCCTGGTAACAGGTAGACCAGATTACCGCTATGTGGAGCTGCCTTTGAAGACCGCCTGGAATCTACAGTTGTTAGAGAATGCTGCAGTAGAGTGTTAACTGGAGTGGATAGTAGGAACCCATCAGTCCAGCTTTGTTCCACCTACACTACTTCCAGTTTGCTTTGGGCTCAGTTCAAGATGCTGGTATTGATCTCTAAAATTCTGTGCATCCTGAAATTAATCTACTTTAAAGACTGCCTTCTCCCATGTACACCTCCTTGCTCACTCTGGTCATCCTCAGAGGGCCTGCTTTGGATGACCCATCATCTGAAGCTAGCAGAGTGATGACCCAAAAAGTCAGACACCATGCCCATCCACAAACTGGCCAATTAGTGTTGACCAACCAGGAGGCAACCTCCACCCCCCAAACTGGTTTCTATGGTTTTGCCACTTTCTTCCATTATTTCTTATTGGGGTGCAGAAGACTATGCTATAGTAATCCAGAAATAAAAATGGATTGACAAAAAAGAAGCAGAAGAGGGACTGGATCTGGTTTAAAAGGATATGTGACTTGACTGCTCTGACACTCCAAAGTAGACAGTGGGTGCAGAAAGGGCCTTTGTTAACAAATAGGTGGACAAAAAAAAAAAAAACCACAAAGGAAAAAGGTCTGCAGCCTTTACAAAAATGGCTATTTAGGCCAATCATCTTCCAACTCTCTTCCAACCAAAGCAACACACCCCTTACACAGGTGGGATTAGGAGTCCCAGAAAATGACATCTTGCCGTATAAAGGCTGCCCATTGGTATTTTAACAGGCAATCTTGCAGTTCTCCATATAGATTGAGGGGGGATCAAGTGTTAATTCAGGGGTCTTTGAGGAGGGTTCTAATAAAAAGACTGGCAGCTGAGGGAAAGGAGCAATGACATGTGTGGAAACATAACCATCTGGAAGAGGGAGAAGCAGTGAGACAGATTTGTGAGTTAACAGAAGCTAAGCGCCTTGAGGGAACAGGACTCTCTCCCTCTCTGTGGATCTGATATGGGTAGCAGACCTGTGGCCTTGCAGGTGTAACTCTTGCCTCCACCTTTGCTCTGCTCGTGTACTAGAAAATAAAGCAAATGTTGAAAGAATGCCTTAGGACTGCCTCCATTCTGTGCTGTAGTGCTGCACAAAAATGATACTGTTTCGCGAAGTGGACAGAGCATTGCAGTTCTAACAATGAGCTGAAATCCAGATTTAAGACCCTGTGGCTACTTGAAAGCATAGCAAAGAGAAATGCATGCTTATTCCTAGTCGAGTATTGTGTCATCATCCTGCCATGTGCCTTTAATACCCACAAGGCATTCTTCTTTTAGAAGCAGAGCCATTTGCATTGATCACAGCTGAGCACAAAAGCTGTTCTTTCTGCCTCTACACCACAAATTTGCAAACATTAAGGCTGTGATCACACACAAGCTGGTCAAGTGATACAAGGTGAATCAAGGGCAATCAGGAAAATATCATTGTCGTCCAAAGATATATGATTTACTGAACGTTGATGTATGAATGACTTAGATGGGGTGATTACCTTCTGTAGCCATTCTTCATCACTTAGAGCTCATGTAAATGACAGGAAGGCATTGCTAGAACATGGCAGCATATGTGTTGGGGAATCAATCTGTGTTGTGAACATGCCACTGGGGAAGAGATGGGCATGCGCTGGAATCATGGTTTGCTGTCAAAGCAAGTTCCTGATTTTGCATCTCCTTGAGTGGTCCATATTCCACTCCATTGTTGGCCATATTCCTCTTTTGACTGGATGCTGTTCCCATTTCCACTGTGCTTTGCTTGCCTTTTGACCTCACCTTACAAAAAGCCACTGAATTTTCTGTACTAAAGGTATGAGAAAAGGTTCCCGTTGTGGGTTTTGATGCCAGAGTTAACATCCCTTTGGAAATGGATTATGATATATCTTTGGCTAGGTAGGAAGCCAAGTTAAAAAAAATTGCCTTCACTAACTTGTAGACCAAATAACTGGGATTCAGATGCTGGTCCTCCTTAGCCGCTGACAGAGAATGGGGATGGGAACAGAGTTGCCAGATTCAGGTTGCGAAGCTCCTAGGGATTTTGAGATGGAAGACAGGGACCTCAGTGGGGTACAATGCCACAAAGTCCATCCTCCAAATCATCAATTTTTCTCCAAAGCAACTACATGTGAGTAGCCCTGACCACCCCAAGTTCTGCATTGATTTTATTTATTTATTTTATTTATTATTATATTTATATACCACCCTCCCCTGAGGCTCAGGGCGGTTTACATAAAACTTAGCAGAACAGGGAACAATGAGGACAATGTGACATATGAGCAAGCTCATCTTTCAACTGACAGTAACAACTGTGACGGCTACAATGCATGGGGAAAGTGCTGCCACAACACAGGGTTGCCAAATGGGAGGGAGGAAAATGTCCTGTCCCTTTAAAAGAGGCTTAACATGTGAAAATGAGCAGCTGGACCTGAAGCTTTATATGAAATGGAGGTCAACAATATCACCTGGTAAATAACATCCCGTTCAGTCTCTATTAAATAGATACATCTTTTTTTTCATCCAGGCCAGTTGGCAACCCTAAAGAAATTACTGGGAGCTGCATGTTAATTCAGTTTGGTCCTACACTCCATTGAAGGCAGTTAAACCTATTCACCTGTACAGCAGCCGTTTTGTGTTGACAGCTTTACATAATGCAACACATTATCACAATGTCACCCCCACAAAATAGCAAAATTATAGTCAGTGAAGGTACTGGATAGAGGAAAAGTGACCATTTATTATCAAAACCCATCTAAAAAGCTTACAGATATTAAATACACAGAATCAATAGCTTAAATTGCAGTGTTCCAGTGACTGACATGTAGAGACAAAGAGAACTATTACAATTACCAGTGTAAAGAAATAGAAGGCAACAACAAAAAAAGAGAACAAGAGATCTATTCCACACAATCCAAGCAATCAAAGGGAAATTTAAACCATGGTTATGCATGCTCAAAGATCATCATGGAAAGATATTAGCTGAAAATTACACCACATTACTGGCAAGAAATAGTGAAGATCGGAAACAGCTCTTGACCAAAAATGCCAAAGGAGGATCACAATTGAAAATCAAGAAGACAAAAAGTAATGACTTCTGGGGAATTCGACAGTTTTAAGGCTGACAATGAAGACCCTTATCCCTGTTTTGGAAGTTACAACTGGTCCAGAATGCAGCAGCCAGAGTTCTCACAGGAACACCCTGAGGACCTACATCTGACCTATGCTCCAACAGCTGCACTGGTTATCAGTTGAATACTGGGATCAGGCTTAAAGTCTTGGTAATTACCTTTAAGGTCATATGCAGTCTGGGTCCATTGTACTTGAGGGACCATCTTTCTGACTATGCCCTGCAAAGAGCATTATGTCCAGCCAATTCCAGCTTGTTAGTGATCCCTGGCTCCAAGGAGGCACACCTAGGCCTATTCTGCACACAATAGATAATGCACTATCAATATACTTTAGAAGTGGATTATCCTGTTCTGCACAGGAAAATTCAGCTGCCAAAGCACATTGAAAGTGCATTATCCTGTGTGTGCAGAATGGGCCCTAGCCTCAAGTTTGTTCTCTGTCCTGATCCCCATTTAGTAGAATGACCTCTCAGAGGAGAATTGGGCCCTGACAGAGCTAACAGTTCTGCAGGGCCTGCAAAATGGAGGTCTTCTGCCAAACATTGAGGCCAATGAAACCAACAACAGCCACTGGGGCCTCCAGAATCCTTGCCCGATTTGACCACTCTGATGGGTTATGGTTGAAATGTGAAATCATCTATTATGGTAAATGCTCAATGTTACTGATGTTACTGTTGTTTGATTGATGCAGTTACTAAATCCATGTTGTATATGTCTTTTGGTTTCCTGTTCACTGTGAACTGCCCTGAGCCACAAGGAAGGCTCATATAAAAAATAAATAATTGAATAAAATAATTAATTTAATAAAACCGATTCTTGTACTGATTTTTTTTTAAATGCAAAAGCCCCATTGGACCATAAGGGGAGGCACTTCTGGGGGACTGGAGCAGAGAAACCAGGGGGAAGCCTGCTATGTGGAAAAATGCCATCACTGTGTGGAAGATGACAGAAATGTGTCGACTGAAGGAGCAAATGGATCTTTTCTGGGAGGAACCGTGTTCTGATAACAGCAAGCAAAGACTGCAATAACAAATTGTGCTAGGAAAGGACCAGCACTTTAATTCAGAATACTATAGCAGTAAAATTGCCTTGTGTAAGCAGTGCTAGGACAATGCAAGCAGGTGCTCACACAGCCATCTAACTGAGTGGAGGACATCACTACTGTAACTCTGAAGCACAGGAGAGGGGCACCAGATATTAAGGCAGATCGACCCACAGGGAAGATAAAGTGGCTCGGGATAAAAAAGGCATCAGAGTGACACACAAGTGTATGGTGCTCAGCAGACAGTTTTTTATCCACTGCATCATAATTTCCAGAAACTGTATATCCATTCTTTCCAGCAGCAGCTGGCATTCTTTCTTGAAAATTCTGTTTTCAGGAGGAAGTGACTCCATTTGTCTTTGCAGGTAACCCTGAACTAGGGTTCTGCTGGGTGGGTCCTCAAATCCACTGGACATGTAGAATGACCCTAAGCATGTTTAAGAGCCTTTACACCCTTTTGCAATGCCAGAGATTGCAGCATAGTGGAGGCTTTGAAATCAGCAAAACGGAAAACAAGACTAGGGTTGCCAAACCTGTAACCAGTATAGGTAGGATGGCCAGCTCTGGGTTGGGAAATACCTCAAGATTTTGGAGGTGGGTCATGAGAATGGCAAGGTTTGGAACATGATGCCATAGATTTATTTATATATATTTATCCCATAGTGTGTGTAGGGTAGCCAGGAGGGGGGGGAAGAGGGGAGGGAAGAGGGGGGAAGGAGTAGTTCATCATGGGTGAAGAAGAATGCCAGTGACCTCTCCCTAGGATCCACTTCCCAAATCTCCAGTAATGTCTCCATCCAGATCTGACAACCCTAAGCTTCTACCCAGTTTCTACATGAGCATTTGTCCTGGGGCACCTTACTTTGAAGCTGTTGGCACAAGAACTGAGCTCTGTATCAGGAAACAGAAGTCCTCTGGTTCTCCTGAATGCTAGGGTGTATGATATGCAGTTTCCAGTTCCTTTTTTGGTGAGTAGAGATTTTAAATTGTCCTCAGTATTTGTCACTGGATTTGTGAAAAAGGAACTATGAAATGCAAATAAGAAACTGGGAACCAAGTTCAACCTTGTCATAGAAAGACACGGGGAAAGGAATATGGGAGCACACATAAAAGAACAGGTTTTACTTTTACACTATTATATATCATCCTAATACACCCTGAAATTGCTTGCTCATATCTTTTAAAAAATAATCGAAGACAACAGATTTCAAATTTGGATCTTCAGATTACATCTCTGAGAACCAACTTCTTGGAACCACATATTGAACAGATGTGTTTCTTCATATTGTGTGTATGTTTATTTCTATGGGATGAAATGTCCTGTACTAGTAAAGCTTTTTTGTTTACAACAGATTGTTTGGGGGGGAGGGGAGAACAGTAACCAGTTTGTTTTGCTCATTCTAGTTCCTGATCTTCCTAGGAAGAAGCCCCATTTTTCCAACCCAATGTGAAATTAATCAAAGTGTAATGACTTGTGACCTGAAAAAACATACTCAGAGAATTCTGCACAAAATAGTCACTCGAGCTCTCTCCTGTGGTGGCCATGCTTTTTTGTGTTGGATGCTAAAAACAGAACTAGGCCAGTGGCAGGAAGGCTCACTAGAGAGCAGGTAAACACAACTCCCTCTTTGAATAGTGCATGGGGAGGGGGGGGGGAGAACATTTACTAACATCCATGCTAACCCATTCCTTCAGAGTCCCCATGGCCCTACAGGCCTTTTCAATTTATCCAGTATCATTTGGCCAGTAATCAGCAATTCTGTACCTTTCAGACCAGCTTCCAATTAGCTGACTGTATCTATCAGCTCCCTGGCTTAAAGAAACAAACGTACTCCTATTTCTCTAAGGAAGGTTTCAAACATTGGACACCCAACTATTGTATAAATAAGCATCACCTCACACAGCCCATTTATTTTATATCCATTCAGGATCTTGCTCCTGGTTTCTATTTTGGAAGGATCCATCCGGCTACAACCAGGGCAAGAATGGAAGGATTCATCTGGCTACAAGCAAGGCAAAAACTTGCAGTGTCAGGACGCACACTCATTCTCCTGCATTTTGCCCACCACCTATTTGTGCATGCAGAAAAAAAACCTCGAGATGCTCACTGATTCCCTTTCATTGACTCCATCTTAATACAATAGTCCTGGTGGATGCCCACTTTGCATCTGACCAGGGGGACGTGTCTCATAGTAAAATCCCCTTCCTCAGCACAGCAAGAAATTCATTCTACAAGGCAATATTTTACTTGCAATGGCATTGTGCAGGGAGTAGGGCTGGATGGCCCTGGAGGTCCCCTCCATGATTCTATGAACACTTCCCATACACAAAATTGTAGAAAGGAAGAGAGAGAGAGACTGAGGTCTTCTACATCAGGGGGTCAACCTGTGGTCCTCCAGATGTTCATGGACTACAATTCCCATGAGCCCCTGCCAGCAAATGCTGGCAGGGGCTCATGGGAATTGTAATCCATGAACATCTGGAAGACCACAGGTTGACTACCTCTGTTCTACATGACACCTGGTTGAGCTGAACACTCAATATGGAAAGATACCATGCCATGACTACAGAATAAACACTAGAAGCATCAACCATCCTGCCCTGTAAGAGCAAATATTCTTGCAATCCTGAAGAGCAAATATTCTCGCAATCCTAGACTAGCAGACATGTCTACGTCACAAATTACTGCTCTTTTCTCTGTGTCTCCAAGCCGTAAATGTTCCGTCTTCTGTCTTGGCATCCTTGAAACCTTTACATGTCCACAGTAACTTCTAACTTCACAATGAACTGAATAGCTCATAGATGCAATCCTTCAAATGACTCAACAGCTAACTAGAGCCAAACCTTAAAAAGGAAACAAAAAGTAACACGATAATTTGGCAAATTCTGAGCCAAACTAGACATGATAGTACCCACAGGAAACTGCGTTTCAGCAATTGAAAGACGCAGAGGAGGGACAATATCACCTGGTCCTGCACTGTGGGCCACATCAGTATTATCACAGTATTTTTCAGTGGCCAACATCAGCCTTAAAATGGCATCAGCACCTGCAGGTCAGATCCATAACACCTCATTAGGCCCTCATACCCAGAATTGGCAGATGAAGCCTTATTTGGGTGTCCTGGCACTTCCCATCCCAGAATCCCAGAGGTATTAATAAAGCTTTCCTTACCCCTGTGATGTGTGGCATGGGGTTAAATCCACAGAGATTGCACACAACATTCTTGCATTCTGTGCATTTCTGGTAATTGGAATGCTCCTTAGAGCCCACGTTGAGTGCAGTTTTACAGAGAGGACAAACAGCTGCTGGCAGAGAAGGTTCCTGCACACTTGGCTTTGCTTTAGCAATCTGCGGTTTGGTGGCTTTGCCAGGCAAAGTCTTCTTTTCTCCTTCAGTTTCTTTGACAGTGGGAGTGCCTTCCACTTTGGGTTGCTCAGGCATGGAAGGTCTGATGTTTCTTTTCGCAGGGCTTGCTTTAGGAGACGGTTGAGCCTGCTGGGCATCTTTCTGGGAAGGTGGCTGGGCTGGAGGAAGGAGCTGCTTGGACGGGGACCCAGAGGGAGGACCTGGTGACTGAGCCCCTGGCTGCCCCCCTGTGGAGATTAAATTGGAAGCCTGGCTAAAAATGGAAGCCCCAAATCCAAAGAGCTTCCCAGTCATGCTTTCTTGCGGTGTTGTTGGTTGTGTCTTCGGGGCATCAGTGATAGCTCCTCCAGTACGACTCAAATGCTGAGGTGGCTCTGGCTTCACCTGTGGCTGCTGAGAAGGAGCTTGTGGCTGTGATGGAGCAGGCTTTTGACCTGCAGGGGTCTGCCGCCCTTTGAGATCCCTCTGGGCATCTGGCTGTGGGCTCACATGTGGTGGTATTTTCTTAGAACTTTCTTTCATTTCCACAGTCTCAGCTTGCCTTTGAGCTTGAACATCCAGACTAGGCCCAGGCAGAGAAACAGTTTTGGGGTCAGGATTCTGCTGAGACAATTGCGGTGAGGATTTGAAATCTGCAGGGGCTGCATGTTGCAATGGCTTGGCAGACTCTGATCTCTGAGGAGTCATCATTTTCGGCTGGGATGATGTTGCTTGAGGACCAGGGGCACCTTGCTTGGGCTCTGAAGCTACCACGGTAGGCACGGCACCACCACTGGGTTTTTGCATTCCTGATTGCTTTTGTTTATCTTCCATCAATGGTGCTTTGGCCTGGCTGGATTTAGGTGGAGATTCCACAGGTTGAACTTTTGCCACCGGCGTTTTCAACTGAGTTGGTGGCTTTTGGGGTTCTGGTGACTTAGTCAGGCTGGGCTTCTGCTGCTGGAAAGGGGGTTTGGTTGCTGATGGTGTAGCAGGAATCTTCTGCTTGGGTGAGGAGGGCTGTGGTCCAGGGCCGTGAACTGGAGCCAAATCACCACCTAATGCTCTTTGCATCTGGCAGTTTAAGCAGAGCCATTCTTTAATCTGAATGAACAACAACAGAAGTTTAATTAGCTAGAAAGAATTAAATAAGGAATGCTGAAACATTACATGTTCCAAAAAAGAAACAGCCCACTTGATCAAACCCACCTTCTTTCCCCAAGTCTACTTTAACTAGATGACTACTACATCTGTGGGTGGGAGGGAAACTTAGCCAATAGTGCTGTATTGTTTCATATTAGCTAATCTATTTCTTTGATATCCACTATTTTAAGAATCATTTGTGTTAACAACCATTTAAAGACAGAAAACAAACAAAAGGTTTGAACAAATCTATCTTTCCCAGTATGCCCCAAGGAGACCTTTAAGGGCTAGAGCCTTCTCAGAGCCTGGTGGAATGAGCTGCCAGTCGAGACCCGGGCCCTGACAGAACTACCTAAGTTCTGCAGGAACAGCAAAATGGTGCTCCTCCACCAGACCTTTGGTTGAGTCCTGAACAAACTAGCTCCCAATGAAATCTACAGGCCTCATCTCCAGGCTTCCCTCCACCGAGCTGGAGCCCAACTGGAAGAGCACGCGGTCTGTAGGATGAACCAGGAGGTGGACCAACAAATCAAACAAATGTAATGGTGCATCTTAAGTTTTTATTAATGTTTTTGGTTTATATAAACAATGTTTGTGTAACGCATATTGTGAACCACCCCTGCATGCGGGAGTAGCAGTATATTAAAACCAAATAATAATGAGGATGATAATAATAATAATGATTCAGCCACAGTAAGGCAACATTAACACAGGTAAAAGAGCAACTTCTCAGTAAACTGCCACATTCTTTGTATCTTCCCACTTGTTGGACATCGAAAACTATGCACTAACATAGCGATCCCCAACCTGTGGGTCGCGGACCGCATGTGGTCCTTCGACTAATTGGAGGTGGGCCCCGAAGGACGCCTTCTTCCCCCCCCAGCCCTTTACTTCATCCCCCCCGGCCCTTTACAACACACTTTGGGTGTCAGTGTCTCCCATCACTCCCAGATGGGACTATCTCGTTGCAGAGAAACAAGCTCAGGGTTCCCATTGATTTGTCATTGTCATGCGTTAAAATTTCCATGAAAATAAAATGTTCCTTATGTTCATTGTTGTGGCGTGTCTGTATCTTATTTTGAAGGGATGTTTAAACATTACCATAGCAATCAGAGAGCGTTAGGGCAGTGGTTGAGAGTAGAGGAGTAAACTACCCCCCCCCCGGGCCTCAGTAAAAGGCGTTGAGTGGTCCCCGGTGATAAAAAGGTTGGGGACCACTGCACTAACAGATTCATTTCAGGAACTGTCAATTGAGAATGTGTCAAAAAGTAAAACAACCATCTGTGCTCACCTCAGTCCCTCAGCTAGGATTATCAGACATGGACTGGCACTTAGGGGGATATAGGGGCAAATGGGGTCTTACTGCAGGGAGGCATCAGTATTTGCTGTTGTGCTATAACATCCCTTCCAGTGCAGCCTGGAAACTCTAGTGTCTCACTAGAAAGATGTTCTAGCACTCATCTCCAAACACCATGGAGTTTCTATTCAAGCGCTAGAGCATCTCTCCAGTATGAAGCTGGCGCTTTCAGGTTATGCTGGAATGATGCTATTTGCAAGGCAATGAAGATGGCTGTGTCCTCCCACTTTGCCAACATGATTCCATCTGCCAACCAGATAAGTGTCAGCAGGCATCATTAACAACTACTAGGAATTTGCCTGCCATTAGTGGGTGCCTGGTAAGCGAATGCTCAGCTGAACTGGAGCCAACCACTCTACTGGCTGGATTGCAGGGTGGCTGTGGTTGAAAGGATGGCAAACAATAGCTGAGATGTGTGTTGGCTGCAGCTACGTATCTGCTGTGATGCTGAACCAATGCAAGGGAAAAAACCTATCCCAAGGCTACTATAGATGTATTAAAATTATACAGATTACATGAAATAAAAGGTTCTTCATTCTTGTTTATTCTTGTATAGGATCCAACCAGAACGGTATCTAGATATGTCCCATTTTCAAAAAATAATCTTCCTCAATGGTTGTCCTCACTTTTGAATGTGAATGTTATGAATGTCCAAATTGTGAAATTCAACCTCTATTGAATAATATATATATAGCCTTTGGCTCTTCAATATGGGCATGCTAGTAATACCAACTGCTCCCCATTACTAGCATCCCCATATTGAAGAGCCAAAGGCCAATGGACAACCATTGGTTGGATCGTATACAAGAATAAACAAGAATGAAGAACCTTTTATTTCATGTATTCTGTATAATTGTACTACATCTATAGTAGCCTTGGGATAGGTTTTTTCTCTTGTATTATATTCACTACAAACCGCCCCATTTGTCTATATTTGCTTGTGATGCTGGACCAGGCTGGACAATTCTGGATATTCAGCAAAACTGACATTCTCAGTCATTGTAGTATATAGTTATTGTAACTTTCAAGTATGCTGTGTGTGTGTGCACACGTGTACAAAGATTTAAATGTTCCAAAATATGGGGGAGAATTTCCCTGTGTTTTTTGGGGGGGAGGGATAAACTTTGGGGGAAGCTATATATATGCAATACATAGGGGTTTTTTTTCAAACCAAATCCTATTTTACTGCTTTAACAACAACAACAACAACAACAACAACAACGCCTCATTCATGACTTAAATACATAAAACTGCACTATTTGTACACACATGCAATTTAAAAGTATAAATGCCCTAGTTTTGTTCACATAAAATATACCAAATACTACTAAGAGAGAGTAGCAAAATTCTATACCTTCTGCTGTAAAGAGAAACCCCTCTATTTTTCTGGTGTGTACCAGCTGTGGAGGTTGGAGGACCCCCTCCCCCCAACACATCATGGGGATCAGCCTTCATATACCAAGAGCTTCACAGGTGCTATCATCAGGGCCTCATGTCTGCTCTTTCATCAGGGCCTCATGTCATCAGGGCCTCATGTCTGCTACATTCAGAAAATTAATCACTAAAGTGCAAAAGAAAACCTTTCTCCAGATTCTTAACATCAATTATGACGCACTCTTACCAGCCATGAGGAACCAAGGCTGATGGCCACAGAGGACTACAAGGACTGGTAGAAGGCCAGAAAACACACTATCTGGACTGGCTGCATGTGGAGGAGCGGGGAATCAAGTCCCGCTCACCAGATTAGAAGCCACTGCTTTTAGCCAATGCACCGCACTGATCCAGCCTTTACAAATGGAGAACTGGCTGCTGAAAATGAGGTACTTTAGGTCTCAGATGAGACTTCTGAGCCATCAAGCTCTACAGGAAGAGTTCCAGCAGCAGGTTGCTCCCTGCCCTTCCCCCAAGAGAATGCTCTGGCTTGCCTAGCACAATTTCATGAAGCCATCAACAAATAGTCTTTCAGTCAACTTTCCTGCCAAATGCATTACAATGTTCCTGCCACAGCCCTGGGATCTCTTGCTCCAGCACTGGACTTAGCCAACCTTATGCTAGCCTATCATGACTATGTTGATTTCTTCAGCCTCAAGGAGGCTGCCTTCCATCGACACCAACAGTATGATTGTACCATTGTCCCTGGGGTGCCAGCTCTGATGTTCTTTAAATTCCCCTTCAGAGTCTGAACTGGTTGCCCTGAGGTTGTTTTCAGCTAAGAATCTGGAGAGGGGTTTCATCCAACCTTTGATCTCCCCAGCAGATGCCCCAGAGAGAACTACTGCTCAGGGCTACAGCTTGAAAAACCTTTCCATAACCAAACAGAATCAGAGCGTTTCTTGCTAATCCCACACATACCACAGAAATGGATCCCTGATCTACATGTCACACCTAAGAATCTGTATGATGTTTTACAAGCATCTCCCAGCTCAGAGAAAGCCTGGCTGTAAAGGAATGCCTGTTGCACCCCAATATACCAAACCAGAGAGCAGGTGGAAGGAGAGTTAGGAACCTCCACATTAAACATTGACAGATGTCTATTTGACAGCCCATCTATATTTATGCAGGGAATAATATGCAATTCAGATTGCCTCTTACATATGTATGTAATCAAGCACTTTTGAAATGGCAGCAGTTTGTTTTATTATTAATATGTTACACTTCCTCCTGAAGCAAGATACAGTTCTTCTGTTTATAGATAAGAGAGAAAATTGTGTTTCTCACCCAAAGTCCAAACTGGAATACTTTGAAAGTCCTCACATTCCTCTTGAAATTAAATAATATCTAACATAAGAGTTATGTGGTTGTTGTTTCCTTTCAAACCATCCAGGTGTTTTCAAATTGAATTAGATAAAGTACCATTTAGAAATCTGCACAGTCTGCAATTGCAATTCATGAATTATTGCATCTATATTTTTAATAGAACAGGAAAGTTCTAGCAAACTAGTATCTAGCATCTATGGTTGTAAAGTGCATAATAAAATCAATGATTTTTTTTAAATCAATGGTTTAGAAAATCAAATCTGATTTTTAATATGTAAATCAACAATGTTTAAAATGTCAACTCTACTAATATTTTAAAGTGTATCCTGATTTAAAATACCATCTGAACTTAGCAAATGCTAGTCTTGGACAAAGGTAATCTATTACCAATTAGAACATAAGAAAAGCCCTGCCAGATCAGGCTAGTGATCCATATAGTCCAGCATTCTGTCTCACACAGAGGCCCACCAGTTTCCCTGGAGGGTGAACAACAGGCCATAGAAGCTGAGGCATTCCCCTGATGTTGCCTCCTGGAAACAGGAAAGGGTTGCAAGGCCCCCCTGGCCACTGGTCTAGGATGGTGGGATAGAGTTGCCAGATCCTGGTTGGGAAGCCTTTGGAGAGTTGAAGATGGAGCCTGGGAAGATATAAACTTCAGTGGAGTACAATTCCATAGAGTTTCCATGTCCTCCAAGGGAACTGATCTCTGTAGCTTTGAGACAAGCTGTAATTCCAGGGGAACCTCCATACTCTAGACAATGCATATCCCAGAAAGAGTGAGGAACACAATATATATGCCAGTCCATGCAACACATTTTATTCTACATGTGAGTAATCATGACCACTCCAAGCTGTACATTCATAAGGACAATGTAACATACGAACACACTAATGTTGCAACTAGAAATAGCACCTCTAATGGCCAAAATACATAAGGAAAGTGTAGCCACAACATAGGGTTGCCAACTGGGATGGAGGAAAATGTCCTGTCTCTTTTTAAAAGAGGCTTAACATGTGAAATGAGCAGCTGGAGCTGAAGTTTTAGATGACATGGAGGTCAACAACATCATAACATCCCACTGAGCCTCTATTAAATGGACATTATCTTTTCCACAGGCCAGTTGGCAACCCTACAAAAATTTCTGTCAGCTGCATATGTCAGCTTGGTCATGTACTCCATCGAAGGCAGTTGAGCCTATTCAGCTATAAAGCTGTAGTTTTGTGTGAATAGCCTTACATAATGCAAAATTGTTGTCAGTGAAGGTTGCTGGATAGAGGGAAAGTGGCCATTTGTTATCAATACCCCTCTAGGAATATGGATGCCAGCCTCTCAATATAACCTGGGGATCCCCTGGAATTACAGCTCATCTCCAGGCAATAAAGCTAAGTTCTCCTGTAGAACAAGGATAGTCAACCTGTAGTCCTCCAGATGTTCATGGACTACAATTCCCATGGGAATTGTAGTTCATGAACATCTGGAGGACCACAGGTTGACTACCCCTGCTGTAGAAGATGGTAGCTTAGAAGGTGCATTGCTTAGAAGATGGACTGCCACACTGAAGTCCCTCCCTTCCCCAAACTCCGCCGTCTGCAGGCTCCACCCCAAAGTGTCCAGGTTTTCCCCAAACCAGAGCTGGCAACCCTGTCTAGAAAGCTTGTAACAGCAGGACAGTACTTATGAGTACTCTAAGGCCAAGCAACCATAATTCCTCTTCTCAAGGATTAACATGCTTTATGTCCAACTGGTTCCATTTCTCAGGTGTTCTGAATTGGGCCCTAGCACTCCAAAGGCCTCTAATCATCTTCAGGGCCAAACTGTGAGATGGCCTAATTGGCTGTATGTGAGACCTGGTGAGTTGCGAAATGGGAGGCGGAGAAGAAGAGTGATGAGATAATTTTCTAGAGGATTCTAGCTGAAAAGTGTTCACTGTCATCACCCAGCTCGGGAAGGCTGAAAACTGTAACTGGCCTAAGAGACGAGAGGCTAGGATGTATTTGGGAAGAATCAGAGACCTACACCTTTCGGAGCAATGTAGAAAAGGTGTTTGAACTAAGGCCTATATTTGTATGAAAGTAAGGTTGTGCTGTCTGATGCACCATCTGTTGTGTTAGGCAGTTAAGCTGGCATTTATCATTTTCTGAGCTAATTGATTTAGGAAAATTGTGCTACTTTCTAATATATATTGATAAATTGATATTTTCTAAATTTCTTTACATTTGTTTTTACAAAAGTCTGTTATTTGCACACACTTGGCCTGGGGACCCACAGAGTTTAGATCTGGGCTCCTTGACAGAGTATAATTACTACAAACACAGAAATAACATTACTAATTCTTGATGAGCTATGTGGTAGTAGTGAGGGAATGTGTAGCCAGAAGCCTTCTCCATCCATATCAAAAGAGCCCTGTGTCTACAAAGTGCTTTTAGCACCCCTCTCTCATGTGTTTCACTTATAGTTCTACACTCCCACCCTATATGGAACATCTATCTACCAAACTAAAATCTTGTGCTACTAAAATTATGTCAAAGGCATGACTCCTATGAAAGTTGCCATTGTTACCATGCAAGCCATGCTTAGCAGGCCTTTGTCATGAGTGACACAAATGGCACACAGTTGAGGGATGAAGCAAGACATAGCTCTACGTGGTAGAATTCACCTGCATGTCAGTGCCTCACCAGCACCACATTGGTGCACAGACTAGGAGCATATCTAAGTCACAAAACTGAAAGCCACCAACACTGTGCTCGTGGCAACAGAGCAATGCTTTCCCACTCTTTAGGCTCACAGCATCCCTGTGCACCTGGCTGGCTCCATAAATGTATGAAAATAAAAGTCCAATGCATCAATCATGACCCAGCAAGGCTGAGAAGGTGGAGGGCAGTGGTGCTCTGACACATGGTGCTTCCCCTCCAATGGAACCATAATCTCTAATGTATGATGTGAACAGCAGGGTGGCTTGTGGGTAGGCCAGGTAGTCAGGACATGCATCTCACCCATGGAGTATTACAAACGGCCTGGCTGAAAGACGACAGGGTACAGCACACTCTTCCATCACTCCCCACCCTCATCGAAGCCACCAATACCAGAACAAGGGAGGCACTGTTGCCCCCTTTCTTCTTTCCCCAGCTGAACTTCAGCAACACCTGCCTTGAGTGCAGATCAGATGGCGTTACATGGAAAGGGAAAGGGAAAAGGAGGACTCGTTTCTGAATATTCATTTCAGCCTAGCACAATATTTTTAAACAAGAGACAAATGTGATGGGTGATATGGGTGCTTCCAACTGAAACACCGCTGCTGAATGGTGCTCCACTATTTGGACTGACTACTTGGACCCTTTAGGATGCTTTGGGCTGATCCTGCATTGAGCAGGGGGTTGGACTAGATGGCCTGTATGGCCCCTTCCAACTCTATGATTCTATGATTCTATCCTGGCTCTGACGGCTCAGCAGCATTCACTGGCAGTGTGGTGCTGGTGAGGCAGACTGACAGGCAGTGCAGTGCAGTGGACCTGTGGATACTTCCTATACATTACACTGCAAAGCATACAGTTTTTAAATACTCGCCCCTCCCCCTCAAAAAAAGATGCAAACCTGATCTCAACTACAGAAACTTTTGTAAACACATGAGAGCATAAGCTGGTTTATCCCGAATCAGATCACTGGTCCATCAAAGTCATTTGTGTCTGCTGACATTGACAGGAGCTCACCAGGCGGTCAGGCTCTTTGCATCATCTATAGCCCGAGACTTTGAGCTGAAGATGCCAAGAACATGGGGTTTTCTGCATGCAAAGCAGATGCTCCATCACTAAGTCACAGTCCCTCCCAAATACACCATCTTCCTTCACCTCAGGCAAAACCCATATTTCCCTCCAGGCCCAGAGCATTCCTATTTGAATGCACTGAAAAGTATTTCCAGACCAAGTACTGGATTGCCTTCCTCACAACCCACGACGGTTGTTTCTCAGACCACCTGCTCTCAGGGCTCCTTTTCCACCCTCATTTTGTGTGCAAAGGGACTCTGTGGAACCTCTGCCACATTTACAGGAGCCCTCTCAGTCCACAGGGGGGTGGGGGTAGGGGTAGGGTAAGCCAGCACACCAAACCCAGCTAAGCAGAAATCTGACCGACATCCAGCACTCTCACTTTGCCCAAGAGAAACTTAAATGTCCAGCCATTCCTGGAGCTCTAATTAACGGGAGAGGGTCACTTACCTCCACTATGTGCGGATTAGGATTGAACCCACACAGACTGCAGACTACAATTTGACACCGAGTGCAAGTGTTGCAATTGGCCTTGTCTGGAGGGTGCGTCAACAGCTCGGTGGTGCTGCAAAGAGGGCAGAAAGCTTTCTTCGGGGTCGATTCCACAGGTGGGGATGCCTGCTGAGATGGAGCCGTCGGGTGCTGCTGGGCAGTCTTCCCAAGTTCTGGCTGCAGTTTTAGAGATCCTTCTGGCTGGGGCCTGCCTGGCTGCTCTGACAGTGGTGCTGTGGGGTGGGCCAGCTGGGGAAGTGGCTTTGCGAGACCTCCTGGGTGTTGCGACGGTGGTTTACTGGGCCCTGCTGCTTGAGGGGCAGCTTTGGTGGGCCCACCGGGCTGCTGAATTAGCGTTTTGCCTGGTGGCATGCCTTGCTGAACTCCTGACTTTGGGGAGGCAGGGGCCTGGGTGGATGGTTGAGCAGTGGCAAGTCGCTGGGGAGATGCTTTTGCAGCACCTGCTTGCTGTGTTGGAGGCTTTGCAGGGCTCGGCTGTTGCACAGGCTTTGCAGATTCCAGCTGCTGTGGCTGGGTTTTGGGTGGCCCTTGCTGCTGTTTTGTTTCTTCTGCCCGAGGACCTGCTGGTTGGCTAGGGCCTTGGGGCTGAGCTTGCTTAGGCACCCCAGGGGGCTGCTGCTGTTTGGAAAGTCCCATTTTCTGTGGGGCGGCTCCTTGGAGCGGACCCATTGGCTTTGGAGACTGTTGAGTGGGTAATTTTTGGGGTGCCTTTTGCTGCTCGGGCCTCTCCTGCTCCTTCTGAGCAAGTTTCTGGTTTTTGGCAGCTCCTACCTGGGCTGGATCGGACTCAGATATCAAATCAAATGGGTTGAATTTGTTTACGACTGAAGTGACTGCGCCAAATGGGTTGGCGTCAGAGAGGAAGCTGGGCATCATGCTTGGCTTTGGATCCTCTTTGAAATCAGTTCTTGATTGAGACTGTCTCAGACTCGTGGCCGATGGGCTCCTCCCAGGCACCCGCTGCTCGGTTTTCAGGGTGTCAACTGTTCTACTTTTGCTGAGAGTAGGCTGTCTTGGATCTGGTGATTTACTGGCTTGTCTTGGCTGCTGGCTGCTATCAACTGGAGGATGCCTGCCAAGAGAAAGAGATAAGTTAGCCAGGCAGATACATTGTGATAGGCATGAGGAAGGGAGTGAATATTGGAATATTCCTGGCAATTTTAGAGCTCTGAGCCCCATAAAGAGCACCTGGTTCGCATACTAGCTTACAGGAGCAGACTACATTACATAATCACCAAGTCATCTGTACAGCATAAATGGACGGAGGAAGAGTTCACACCAATGCTACCTCCCCATGATCATCAACAGTCAGACTGCAACACTGAGACTCTGGTTGAGGCTGGGGCATGGAAGATTCGGCACCCCTAGAAATCTAATCAAACAATCAATCAATACAAATATCAGTGATCATGGGGAGAAAATATATGTGTGATCACTTCTTCCATACATTAGCATCATGCCGGTCAACTCAAGTGATCACGCAAAAACAGGGAGCACTGCCATCATGCTCATGCCCATAATCCCTCCTTGCACAGTAACACAATGCATGGAAGCATCACCAATGCAGAGCTTTAGAGAGGTCCAAAAGGGAGCCCCTCGACAATTCTGATGCTTACCAATGAACACAAAAGTCAACTGGAAGCTGCCAGTAAATCTGCAGACATCTTCCATTTTTTCCCATCACTTCTATGGACAGAACTCATATCATGCTATGTTTAAATGTCAGCAGGGACCTCTCCATTCTTTTGTTCCATGCACATAACAGAGTCCCCTATTTCCCAATATGCCAACCCGTTGAGACCATAGGGTTCTGGATAAGGTGCTAGTTCTACATCTATGGTCTCCACATCTGTCAACTTGAGACCTTCAAACTGGAGGCGCTGCCAGTCACAACAGTCACAACATCTGCATATTTAAGTACTGATACCCAGTACTTAAATATGCAGATGTTGGTGCTACACATCTTTAACTTAAAATGGGGAAGAAACCAAAAATAAGATTTTAATTTCTCTTTTAAGAAAGGTGTTTCAGAAAACTATTCATACGAAGTCTTCTTGCTAACGGAGTAACTAAAACCCACAGATCTCTATTTGCTTCTGCTGGTAGCAAAGCTGAACTCACAGAGGTTTAGTGACTTGGGACCTGGGCCAGATAGATAAATTCCCCATTCCCATGACAGAGCAGATATGCCTGAGGGATCCATTTAATATATCCACTAATACCTTTGCAGTATCAGAATTCAGTGACATTAAACAGAGTTTACAGGAAATAGAACAGAAATAGACAAAATGCAGTACTATTTTCATACAATGCATCATTAATGTACATAATTCATTCTCATAATATAAAATGGCCAGTATTAGAACTGGCTTTTTAAAAGGATTAGACAGTCTTAGATCTATCCACAGCTGTTCACCATGACAACTACATGAAGCTTCCATATACCAAAGGGCCAGAGGGGATTGCTGTTACTTTCCTGCCCAGAGGCTCCTGTTGGAATCAAAAGGCTGACCAGAAAGAAGGAGAGTTGATTCTTATATGCCTCTTTTCTCTACCCGAAGGAGGCTCAAAGTGGCTTACATTCGCCTTCCCTTTCTTATCCCCACAACAGACACCCTGTGGGGTGGGTGAGGCTGAGAGAGCCCAGATATCACTGCTCGGTCAGAACAGCTTTATTAATGCCCTAGCAAACCCAAGGTCACCCAGCTGGCTGCATGAGGGGGAGTGCAGAATCAAACTCGGCTCGCCAGATTAGAAGTCCGCACTCCTAACCACTACACCAAACTGGCTCTCAAAGGCATAAATATGAATTGGCAAGGCAGCTCTTATAATCTGATACAAGCTTCATCAAGAAGATCATTATATCCAGTAGGGTAGGGTAATGGTTGGAGTGATGGACTAGGATGTGAGACAATAGGGTTCAAACCCACATTCTGCCATGGATGTTTCCTGGGTGTCCTTGGGCCTGTCACGTATTCTCAGTCTAACCTACTTCACAAAGCTGTGAGAATAAAATGGAGGAGAACCATATAAGCCACTTTAGATCCCCACTGGGGAGAAAGGCAGTGCTGAAATATATACATACACATTAATACAAACAAATATACACACATATATTGTTGGCAAAAGCATGGGGCAGAAGACCCCAGAAAAAAAGGGACTTTGTCAATTAACCCCAAAAGGAGGGGGGAATCCCAAACAACTTGATGAAGGCTAAATACACTCTTGAGTAGAGGGAACATTTAAGAACTGTGCCCACCTAAGAAACAGGGTGTGTGTGTGTGTGTGTGTATGGGGGGGGGCATATTGGCTCCCTCAAGCTCCTGAGAACTCATCAAATTTAATTCTGAAGGGAAAGATTGTTAGGGGTGAGCTAAGATTTCCAAGTTCCTTGTGCACATTGTTCTGTCTAATTGTATGTCCCTATTGTGATATAAAAAGCAGCATAACCATCTGGCCACCCAGAGACAAGCCAATGTGGTGTAATAGCTACTGTGTCAGACTGCAGAATAGGGCCTGAATTGCAAATGATCTCCAAATTACAGATACCTGCATCCCTGGAGGAAATGGTATCTTCAGAGAGTGAAACTCTAAAGTGTACCATAGATTTTAGGTGAAATACCTCCCCCCTCAATAGTTACTGACCCCGAATTTCCAGGAACTTCCCAATCTGGGGTGGGCAATCCTACAGGGAAGAAGCCTGGATTCAAACCCCCACTCCCACCAGCCACTAAGCTCACTGGCTGACCACATGTCAGTCAGTATCCTCTCATCTTAACTTTAAACCTGCACAAGAGCATTGAGGATAAAATATGGTTTGCCAAGTCCTGGTTGGGAAATGCCTCAAAATGTGGGGTGCATCCTGGGAAGGGGAGGGACCTCAACAGGGCAGAATGGCATACAATCCATCTTCTGAAGCAGCCATTTTCTCTGATGTCTGGAGATCAACTGTAATTCCAGGAAGTCTCCAGGCCCTACCTGGAGGTTAGCAAGCCTAGGGAACAGCAGCGCATATATGAGTTCCCTGATCAGGAAATAAATAAGATAGTGAGTTTATGTGCAACTCAGGGGACTTCTATGTTTGCAGAAAAATACCACCTTATAAATTAATCACCTTTCCTATAAAAATATTGAAACCTTACCTTATATTCATTGTGATTTGACAATATGAATCCAAATATTGATATATAGATAGGAGATTAGATTTATATTTGTGTTGTTAATTTTATAGGAAAGGCGATAGGATTTTGCCACCTTTGATACCACAAACTGTTTTTGGAGGTATGTGTATTTGAGGTAATTCTTTGCTGCATTGTTTAATTTGAGTAATATGAATAATAATCTTTACATTTTGAATTTAGGATTGGAGGTTTCAACCACTGATGAAGCCAATGAAAACGGAATTGATCTAGAAGCCGTTATAGTTGTTCCTTCTGGTATATAAAAGATGTAAAAGAAATTGTATTTACTCATGGTATATATTACAAACATATTGCCTTAGAAAGGTTCCCTTTCTTTTCTGTTGATTGTTCATTGTGAACCTTTATTTCTTTGTACTGTAGTAGATGTCTAGTGGGCAAAACAGCATTCTGATAGGAACTGGGATTAATACAGTTGCCACCAAATTCTACTAACAAAATTAATTTAAACATTTCTGATACCTTAAAAATAGTATCCCAGATGGGAATGGGTTAATGACTGGCTAGATTCTGTACTTTTCTGGCAAACCTTGTCTCTGTGCAAAGGTCTCTGAGACTAGCCTGTATTTTCTTTGCCCTACAAAATGGAATTCAAATGGTTAGCTTACCTACTAATTTGTAAAACTATCTCCACAGGCAGTCCATTTCCTCAGTACTAATCCTTATTTCTCACTTTTAGATTCTGGTTCCTACAGAACACTTGTCCACATAAGCTAAGTTTGATAGAAATATAGAAATATTGCCACTATTGATATTTATTTTTCTACTCAGAGCAAGAAACTGGAATAAAAATTCTTGAACAATCTGAATGCAGGCAGCAGTTTAATGTACATTTGGGTGTTACTAAAGCTTGGCCTTGTCTTATATATGCTCCACTAAGCAGATTTACTTTTGAGTAAGCTTGCATGGGATTGCAATATAAGTGTATAGTTTCACTATACCAAACTATACCAAAAGTTGCCTGACAGTGATGGATCCAGGTAATGCTAGGTAACAATTCTGAAAGCACACACTCATTCAATGGCCACTGTTATAATTAATTAATAATGCACATTTTTTTCCCAAAATATATACCAGTATTCAAAAACCTACCCCATTTATTAAGGATCTGTTGATCTCCAAGGACACCAACATCTTGCGATTAAACTGCTCCAGTCAAGCCATGGCATCCCATGCATATTGCAGAAAGTTCCCATCAGTAAGTTCTTATAAACCGAGAAAACTGGTAAGGTCTTGGCAGAAGTAACACCAGTTAAGCCTCTGCTCGCACTAGTCTTCTCTTGGCAGGACAAAAGATTATACAACCAGGGGGGCACATTCTGCTCCTTTAAAGTTCAGTACAGGTAACATGGTATCGATGGAACAGGGGCACCTTCCTCTAGGTGCTGAGGAACTATCTGTGAAGGATGCTCTGGATTTGGATTTCACAGAATGAAGCAGGGGGTTTGGATTAGGGGGCCTCTCACACCCATTCCAACCTTAAGCAAAGTCAACCAATGAATTAGGCATTACTAAGAAAAATCACAATTTAAGGAGATACATTGCTCCAGAGTGCTTAGATTATCAGAATTTCCTCATCTCCTGAACTATCTGAATGACTAGAAAGCCCCAACGGCTTCTTGAAAATATATGGCGTATGTCATTGAGGCTGTGGAATACAGTTCTTGTTTTGAATGGCCTGCATCATGGTCTGCTTGTGAGCCCTTCAGCATTGTCTTCAGTTGTTTATAGTTGGCCTTGGAGACTAAAGGAAACTGCAGTTTCGGCCATGGGATATAGCAGGCTGCAGCTGGAAAATCCAGGCCCTAAGCCATTTCCATTTTTCCATTTGTATGCCACTTTTTCCCAGGGGGCTTAAGGGAAGCTCACAACAGTTTATAAATCACATACAATCCTAAAATTATTAGCATTAAACGTAAATATCAGCATTTCGGACTGGCCACCTCTTTTTCTTTAGAAAAATAAAGGGCATTGTTGGTGGTAGGTGTTAGCCTGTATCCTGGGCAATTTAGATGGAGAGGCCAGAATTTTGATGCAATTTCTTTGCCTCAACCATAACCCTGATGGAACAGCCATGAAATATGGCTTGAGAGTTCTTCCAGCAGCTGACAAAGCAAAAAGTAACTGAATTCAGCTGATGTAGTTTGGCTTTTGTTGCCTGCCTGACATTGGCAAGTCCAATGAGAAGGGGAATAGAGGACCAAGAAGCCTCCCATCTTGAACAAAGGGCAGTAGCACTACATGGGGTGACCTCCTGCTCTTCGCCAGCAGCCTCATATTGAAGGGTGAGGATAATCCATTGTTTGCAATTCCTTCACAGGCAATTAATGCTGCAGATCAGTGTTACAAAGGCAGGACACTGCATATCAGTTCTGGCTAGCATCTAAGTCCATAAACCCTCATGGGATAGGAAATATTTCATAGTGCCCTTCTTGGCCTCTGTACATATATGAGTTTGGCTGGTAACTCACTTCAAAAGAACAAGCCAAACTTCTATGCATTAAAATTAAACTCCATGGAAAAGTAAAAGAGAATAAGAGAGTTAGATGAGAGGTGTCTTACTAGTTTGAAATGCCAGGAACACTACTGAAGCATTCACTTTTAAAGTAAGTGCATATATAGACACGTAAATGCATGAACAAGAGACACTGTACTCTTTCACAGCAGGTTTTGTATGATTCAAGAGGACTGGAAGACTTCAATATAATTTTCTACTGAAGGAGAAGGTAAAATGCCAGAGACTTTTTCCTACACTTGTCCTCATGGTGAGGTCAAATATTTTCAGCCACGAGAATGATCAGTAGTTAAAGTGACTTCCACAATTACATAAAAAACTGGAACAACACAGAACAGGTCTCAATACAGAGCTCTCCAATGAAAGCAGATCACATTAGTTACATGCCACTGAGCAGCAACATCTCAGCTCAAAATTGCTAAGAAAAACAGTCTTGCAGCCCTTGCAGAAGTCCCATAATTGGGGTGTTTACCATATCACCTTTGGCAATTCCTTCCATAACTCTGGACCAACATATGAAAATATCCAGGAAATATATATGGTCACAGCATGTCAACTGTGATAGGAAAACTGAAAGAAGGAACAGATACAAGGCAAGCGGCTGATGTGGTTGTTGGTGTAGACACACCATTCTTTGGATACAGAGGTCCAAGTTCTTGAAAAAGTTTAAAGTGAAACCTAGGACCATGAACCGAAGCTGGGAGGTAGCATCTCCCACCAATCATTGTTGCAAGAATCTTTAACTTTTCTTACCATGATTTTATCATCCAGGAAGTACAAAGATCTAATTTGAGGAAGGAGGCATAATCCCAAGAATCCTGCCCACAGAGGTAAGAAAATTCAGTCTGAAACAACACTCATACCTCTGACAGTTGGATGATGCCTGTAGCATCAGAAATGACATCCAGGTTGGTCTAAAACCACAAGGCTCCATCCTCAAAGAACATTTAACTTCCTGCTCCTGTATTGTGGAACTGACTGCCAGAGCTGGTGGGAAAAGCACTGGGCTGAACTGAACCACTCTCTGACAGGACTTGCTTCTAGGTGTTCCTAACCACGGGACTACATTCAAAAGTAGGCTGCCTGAGCTGCTTCAGATGCCATGGAGGTGAAGAAGGTTGTTCACTGTCATCACTGCCACTCCACAGGCCAACAAATGCAGTCTGTGGTGTGTTCTCTCCATTTCACAGCAGGCTTTCCACCAACATAAGAAGCGCCCTGTTGGATCAGACCAGTGAGGATCCATCTAGCCTAGCATCCCTTTTTCACATAGTCCCTTTTACACACCTGTCCTGAAGAGTCAACAAATAGAGCATGGAGGCAGAGACCTTCCCTTGATGTTGCCTCCCAGCTTTGATATTCACAGGTTTAAAGATTTGCTTTAATCACCGTGCCTAGTAGCAACTAAAGAAATGTCTTCCTTCAATCTCTAATTTACTCTTAAAACCTGTGGCTATCATTATATCCATTGGCAGTGAGGAAGTGGTTCCTTTTGCATGTCCTGAATCTAGCATCCATCAATTTTCATCAGGTGGAGAACTGTATAAAATATTTCAGGTGACACCAGCCAACAGACCCATTCCAAACCATCACAAAATTGGCTGCGTTATTTTCAGTCCCTTTCCTAATAATCTGTAGCATTTTTCACCACTGCCATTAAGTGGTGAATTGGATCTTCTCTACAAACGTCCACTATGCTGCTCACCACCAATTCCAATTTACTAACCAATCACCATTTTCAGTATCTCTGGGAGACCACTGCTTAATTCCATGATTTATCTACTCCTAATCTAAGGCAAGATATAAATCCTTAACACTATTTTGCTCCCTTATATATTTGGGAAACAGCCTCCTGGGAGGAGGCTGTCCAGGGTCCTGTTCGTCCAGGTCCACCCTGATTGGCCTTCCCCTTCCAGCTCCCATCCTCCCTCCTTGCCTGCTAGAAGCCTTGTGGCTACGACCTCCATTGTCACCCACAAGGAGAGAAGCAGTGACAGGGCTTTGCGGCCCCCAGGTATGCTCCTGCTGGGAGGGAGCCTGGGGGGGGGGAGTTTGCAGCCTCCCTGAGGGCCGCAAAGCCCTGTCGCCACTGGCGGGTGGGGGGGGGCTTTCCACAGCCACCCTCTCAAGCCACGGCCACCCTCTCAAGCCCTCCTGCCAGCCGCCCCTTTCAAAGCCCATTTTTAAAATGGGCTTTGATATTAGTATTTACAATAAAATAAAATATACTGGCAGAACTGTCCATTTACTCCTAGTTTTAGCCCATGACTATTGAATCACTGGTGAATCTTTGGTGAAGCACCTTGGCCTTTTGTAAATCCAAGTATGTAATATCTGCTAGGTCAGCATTATCTTAATGTGTTTCAATTTCTTAAACAACTCCACACAGGACTTTGCTTTTCAGGAGCCTCACTGATTTCCCCTCAGTATGCTTTGTTCTTTGATAATAATAATGCTATCTTTAACAGAACAGTTTCTATTAATTTACCTTGAATAGGTCAGCTGCTCTATAACTTCCTGGTCAATCTCTGGACAGATTTTTTTTTAAATCTAACTTTTGTTACTTTCCAGTCCTGCAGTACAGAGATCAGTTTTAGTGACAAGTAACATACATTGGTTATGAGACCTATATCACATTTGTGTTCTTTATGAATTTTCTGATGCATTTCATCTGCAGTTAAGATACATATTTTTGTTTGCCTTATTGTCTTCTTACATTTGTTTTGTCAGACCCTAGTATTCCTTTCTACTCATCTCATTTGGGCAAATGTTTAAGTCCACACCCCCCCCGGATGTACCTTGACTTAGTGTGGTAAACAGGTTTATAGCCTTTTGTACCTTCCCAACCTGCAATATGCATTCTGTCTGAACTTTAAGTAACGTGGCTTTAAATATATTCCAAAGATGCTGGAGGGATCTGATTCTCTTCATGTTTCCTTTCAGTGTCCATCTGACTAGCTCCCTCATTTTTGTGATGTTCCCTATATTGCAATCAAAAGTGATTGCTTTAGACTTTGGGGATAACTTTCCATTGAAGTCATTGTTATGCATGTCATATCAAGTATCAGGTCCCACTGAACCCATTCCCCTCTAGTGATCAACTGTGCCAATGCAGTCATTTATGACATCTAAAAATCTCCCCAATAACTCTCAGTGTTTCTATATCCACTTCATGTTCCCTACCTTGCCAGGAAACCATAGGAATGACATTCTATGGGACAGGTGAAGAGGCCTCTGAGAAGCAATCTTGTAAAGAGTCTGAAGTAGTTCTTCATTACAAGATGGGATTAGAATGCCAAGTTTGAAAACCGTTATTGCCTTAAGCAGGCCATTGGCCAACTGACCAGTAAAAAATGGCACTGTCGGTGTATGTCTCCTCACAACACAACCCTGTGGAGCAACCAGAAATTCAGGAGCACGGTTTGACAAAATACTTCCCGCCTGAAAGTTGAAATTTCCCAGACCCACCATCCAAGAGTGGATTTCCAACACTAAGCCCAAGGTAACCTTATCAGTCCAACCAGGGCACCCAGTGGCATCACACAGATGTTAAACCAATAAGAGTAAAACATAAAAGTCCCTAGTTTCCAACCCAAGGAATGCACAGTCAGAACCTGACACTAGTAACTTTGCATGGTTTGGGCAGTTTGCCCCACAGATTTTAGACCTACCTATCACTAGAGGGCATCAAAATAGAAATCCAAAGAGAGAAGGGGCAGATAACTGACAACCCCAATTGCCCCCCCACCAGCCAATCAAGCAGCCAATACAATTTCATATAATAACTGAAACAAACAGGATATCATTACGTTTCAAGGATTATTATTAAACTATTGCTGCTCAGGAACTGGCAAAATCAAGCATTTAAAAAGATATAACAACATTCATGCTACTTTAAATATATCCGTGAAATTGCAATGTACTTTAACAGTCTAATTAGAAGCTTTTTCTAAATTGTTGGCAAGAGGGAGAAACAGTCACCTCTGCCCCCTACCTTGCATAAACAGACAATTCATTAAAATGGATGTGGTCCCTTAAAAAAAAATCCTTGTGACTCCAAAATGATGGGCATCGATGCCAAGAACATTTTAGAGGTTATTTTTATATTGATGGAGTGACTAAGATATGGACTTCTGTGATTTTTAAAAATCATCTATATTTTAAATTGTGAATTATTAATATGCTACAAGATGTATACAGATTGCCTCCCACACCCCTATGGAACGATTCCCATCTTCGTGTTCCTAATGCCCAGCTCTGATCCTGGATCAATAGCTTGACAACTCTATAAAAAACAGGAATGTATGCAGGGAGTTCTATTCAGGAGAATCAGAAACTTGTTGAGCTTCATTTCCCTAATCTCCAAGGGCCCATATAAATCAACCAACAGCATGGTAAATTGACTGAACCAGATCACAAGCTGCTTCAGTCTTTGCCAAGTTCACAAGAGAAGTCTTGTACATTGAAAGAGGGGGGGGGGGTGAAAATTTGTACATGTCTATTTGCCTCCTAAATGTAATGTATAAAATGCATGGCCTCTGAAACACTACAAAACAAAAAAGGACAGGGCTTAAGAAACTGAAGGGAAGGAGTGTATCACTTGTGGGTATTTGCCAACTGGTGCCTGCAACAGCCACACAAAATAATGCACAGTTGATTACAGAATTGTTGTTCATCCCTGGGAAAGGGGAGGATGCTATAAGCTTCCCCCCCTCCCCGCCCAAATCCATTTGACCACAGATCAAGTTGGGATACGATATAATTAACATGTCTGCCATAAGCAACAGCAGCTGTATTCCAGTAGGCACCATCTCTGCAAATCGTAGATAAAGAGGTGAGCACCACTTTCAACCAGGCAGGAAGGGTGCTATTAATCAGGACGCAATTCTTTTGCGCTATATTCATGTCAAGATGTCAAATCCTACCCCCTCCGCCTTTGCCCTGAATTTACTTACATAAATCCCCCATAGTATAAATGTAACGGACATTTATCTACTGTGAGGTCAGAAGAGAAGGGGTACACTAACATGCAAGGCTCGCTCGCAAGGCAGGGATGCGGGGTCCTGGGCAGGGGGACGGCGATCTGCCCCCATTAATGATCGGAGTCTAGCCCAGCGCAAAGGCTGCTCTCCGGCCCACCAAAGGCGCGCGAGCCGTTTCAGCACCCTGGACAGAGCCCCTTCCAAGCACTCCGTCGCCCGGGCGAGCCTTCGGCCGCAGCCCATGCCCATGCCCACGCGCCCGCGACGGGGCCGGACACACCCGGCGGAAGCCTCGCGGGGTTCCATTTTGGCTCCAGGGAGCCGAGGCGAGGAACATTCTGGCACGACGGAGGGGGTCCCCTGCGCGCCGTTGCCCGGGTCTCTCGCCCGGCCGGAGCCTCCGCGGGCGGCAGCCGAGCCCCAGAACCCCTCCCAGGCCGCCCACCCGCTCGCCGCTCGAGCGTGCCTTGCCATGGGGGGCGGCTCCGCGCCGGGAGGCCCCTGCTGCGTCCTGGCCATGACGGCGGCGATCTGCTTCCTTTCCTCCTCGCTGAGCCGGCTCAGGTCCTCCTGCACGCCGCCTGCTGCCACAGAGGCCGGCCCTCGCGCCCCGCCATCCGCCGCGCCTTCGGCCCCCTCGCCCTCCAGGCTCGCCTCGTTGCCCATGGCTCCGTGCGGGCGACCCAAGGCAGGCACGCCGCTCCAGCCGCTCCAGCCTTTGCCGCCGCCCGGGGGTCTCGCAGCGGCGGGGTCTTCTCACGGCAGGGATGGGCTGCCAAGAAACAGAAGAGAAAAGGGCCCAGCGCGCGCGCCTCCTCCACGCTCCCCCGCCTGAGCCACAGAGCGCATGCTCCTCCGTGCATAAGGCGAGCGAGCGCCGTGCCTCGCCTCGCCTCTCCTGCAGTCAGAGCCGTTCCCCCACGGCCCAGTAGTCTAGCATTTAAAGGGGCCGTATCACACACTGCAGAAGAAGGCTCTGGTGTTACACGGGAAACCCCTCCACCGTAACCTCAGTCCCTTACGAAGGTGCGAAACGTGTCGACAGAATAGCCGCTCTCTACTTTTGAAAGGAGCCTCTTGTGGCGCAGAGTGGTAAGGCAGCCGTCTGAGAGCTTTGCCCATAAGGCTGGGAGTTCAATCCCAGCAGCCGGCTCAAGGTTGACTCAGCCTTCCATCCTTCCGAGGTCGGTAAAATGAGTACCCAGCTTGCTGGGGGGTAAACGGTAATGACTGGGGAAGGCACTGGCAAACCACCCCGTATTGAGTCTGCCATGAAAACGCTGGAGGGCGTCACCCCAAGGGTCAGACATGACTCAGTGCTTGCACAGGGGATACCTTTACCTTTACCTTACTTTTGAAAGGCACACACGGAAGGCAGCGTTAGTGAGATCTAAACATTATCGTGCCTTTCTGGTCTGCTTTTCAGCTCAGTGGCTCCCTGAGGCTAGCTTACAAAATAACATCCAAGAAATACAAAATTGTCAAATTGGGGATGGGGACAGGGTAAAAACTGGAACTGCCCCGAATGGACATTACACAAATAAGAGCAGTGCAAGAACAAAAATCAAAAACAAAACAGTGGGATGTATTACAGACACTCAACAATATTTTAGAAATGAAAAGGCAGAAATCCCACACCTTTATTAACCCTTACCAGAACGCCCCAGAACAGGCTGGAAGGGGCATTAAACAGATAAGAGAACTGTAAACAAACAAAAAACAGCAGAATGCATTAAAGATATTTGAGAACAATATTTTAGAGATGAAATAATATAAATTTCATCCCTTTATTAACCTGTTCTGGGGCAAAATGCCTCTGAATCACCTCAGAATGGTCATTAAACAAGAGAACTACAAAAAAACAAAACAAAACTGTGAGATGCATTACAGACACCCAAGAACAATATTTCAGAAATGAAGAAGTGTAACTCTCACATCTTTATTAACCTGTTCTATGTTCAATACATTTTAATTGTTTTACATTTTATAATATGAGGGTTGAATGTTTTTATTTTAGACCATACTAAATTCTAATTGAGCTAATTGGCAATCACTGAGGATTAGCCTCATTATTAAATTGTGTGTGGACAAGCCTAGTAGATGGGATTCTCATAATGATTACATCTATAGATATTGCACATACAAATTAGTGTGAAACATCACGGTCATGATGTCATCACTAAAATGACATGGTCTTTAAAGTATGATGGGCAGAAAGTATAGTACTCAATCTTGTGAACAAGTAAGCTCTGCCATATCATGGGGGTAGTAAGGTAGTATATTTTTTAGGGGGGGGGTAAGATTTTGGAAAAGAAAAAAAGACCAAAAGAGAGGGGTGAGCAAACACAGCAGGCTCTTAAGTACAAACTACTGCAGTCAGTTTCTAGGACATGCTTTTTGATCAAAGAAAATACTTTTGATTTGCCCATAAGAGAAATATGCTGAGCCAACATTCCAACTAACATGACTCTGAGATTATGCTTCCCCCCTTAATTAATTTGACAAGGACGAAATTCCCAAATAGGAGAAGGTCTTAATCTGTTCAATACTGAACCTATTAATTGACCATTGAAGTGACCATTGAAATGCCATTGAAGTGGGTCCCATTTCCTGGTCTGGGTGAAAATTAAAATTTTAGATTTAACCAATAAACTGAAAACTCCAACCACTTTAACAACTTGCCTAAGACAGACAGGGAAAAAGGCACCAACTAGTAGAAGAAGAAGAAGAAGAGTTGGTTCTTATATGCCGCTTTTCCGTACCCGAAGGAGGCTCAAAGCGGCTTACAGTCGCCTTCCCATTCCTCTCCCCACAACAGACACCCTGTGAGGTGGGTGAGGCTGAGAGAGCCCTGATATCACTGTCCGGTCAGAACAGTTTTATCAGTGCCGTGGCGAGCCCAAGGTCACCCAGCTGGTTGCATGTGGGGGAGTGCAGAATCGAACCCGGCATGCCAGATTAGAAGTTCGCACTCCTAACCACTACACCAAACTGGCTCTCAAATAATTATAGGCAGCCACAGGAAATGATTACAACATCAGCATAAGAAAACACACCATGGCATAGTCAGCAAAGCCAAATTCAAAGGTACATATCAAAGTTGTCTTCTCTTTTATTCCAGTTGCATATATTATTGGAAATAATAATATGCAATAATACACAACAAGGCTCCAGTATTAAATACCTCTGCTTTCTCATAGCACATTTCATCTGAAAAAAATATGAAAGATAGAAAAAACAGTCATTACAATATCTAGAAGAACTACCCCCCATGGATTTAATACATTCCAAATGCTCACCAGCGCAGACAAAAATGTTGCTCCCAAGTGGTGTAATAACCTGCATTGCTTGGATCCAGTCTGTTGCATTATGTGGACTCACATAATTGTAAACAGCTGAAGCCAATTATCTGAACTTTGACTGCAAACAAGCTGGCAAACCAATTGACATTAGATCATCTTTGACAGCTGTCAAACCACTGAATCATCAGATGAAGATCTTGTCCTATTTGGGGATTTTTTTTTTGCAGATTAATCTTGAATCCCTCCCCCCAATTTCGAGCAATATTCAACAAAGTAAAACCATGTGCAAATGCAATAAATTGGCTCTTCCATAATAAGCAGAGGAGCATATCTTCAGAGTCATGTTAGTTGGAATGTTGGCTCAGCAGAATCCAAAGAGAAAACCAAAATAGAACTTTAAATTTAAAAATAATTAAATACTTAAAAAATCACAATCCCCCAGTCATTGAAACCCAAAGAATGAGACAAAAAAGGAAAAGAATAAAGAAAAGGTAAACTTTTTCCAGCAAAACCAGTGTGGTCTTCTCCAGCAATGGGAATCCAGCCAATCTCAGCTAGTCAACCACCTCTGAATGGTTCTCAAGGCTTTCAAGGCAGAGGCAGTCTTGAGGCCTATCAAGGAACAGGAAGCCTGACTCAGTCCAGAGCCAAGAAACCACAATACAGAATTGGTAGAGTAATACAAGGCAAGACACAGGTTACCACGAAGCTTGTCAAAAAACAGACAATCAGTTAAAAAAATTTATATTTATTAAGTTGTTGCACATCATTACATTGTTAAATTGTTATACAAAGCAGTGAAAAATAAGAACATTTTGAAATATCTCTTGCTAACACTCACTGAAGCACAAAGAATGGCAAAGTCCAGAGTCCATAGGCACAGAATGGTCAAACCACATGGAAGTTACAGGTGCAATAAAGTTGGGCAAAGGTTGAGCAGGTCTGACAAAATGATGTTACAAATAACGTTTCTTTATGCCTTTTTTCTATGTGGGATTCTAGACACATAAGCCAATCAAGATTACTTGCCCTTTATTAATAATAGAATTACTGATGCCAGGGCAGGAGACACAAGAAGAGCCCATTCTAGGCCAGGAGATAGAATGCTGACTTCATCTAGCTAAAAGCCCATTTCTCAAAACATCTGCAACTTGTTATCTTATCAGAGTAACTCTGAGAATGTTAGCTTTTTGAAGGACATAGGTAAAAGTAAGTGGCCAGTACAAATCTGTACCAAGAAACAAAGATCTTCTTTTGTGGCCTACTGCAAAATCTACAGGCCTAAAGCTTGAACCAAAGTTTTACAGAAGGAAAAATTGAAGCTATGATTTCATTACAAGCTGAATACCCTGACAAAAGTCTGCCCATGACATGCTAAAGCTTTTAGCTCGTGTTAAAAAGGGATGGACTTATTTCCCCAGACTAATTAGGAGACTGTATAGCTTGTGTTATCAAGAAGGAGACTCCTTTGATAAGTATGTATCGGAAATGAAATGTCTTTCAAGAGTTAAAAAGCTCTGATGCTGTGCTATCAATGTAAACAAGATTACTATGTTATTTCTGAGCATGTCCCATGACTTTCATTTGCACAACAATTGAAGTGATCTATTGCACAAATAGAGCCTTGGTGTCAATGAGACACTTTTGCTACTTGCAACTTCCTTCTTTCAGACCACTGAGACCCCAGGTTTTTTTCTCAAGAAAATATCAGCTGTGTAAGATCAGCCCAATGGGACAATAGTCTAGCACAGTGGTCCCCAACCTTTAAGTGTTGACCGGGGACTGGTCAACACTTGACAATTTTATTGAGGCCCAGGGAGGTAGTGTTTTGCCCCTGCTCCACTTGCTTTCCCGCCAGCGCCCCTGACTTCCCGCCACCAGCAGCAGCTGCGCAGTGCCATGCTGAGAGAGAGCCCCAGCCATGGCGGCTGCTGGAGAGCACCAAAGGTGAGCCAGCAGCAGAGTGGCAGGGCAGCCCCCGAGGCAGCAGCCAGGGAGGATGACGAGGAGGAGCCATGGCCCGGTACTGACTGATCCCCGGACAGCTGGTCTAGCATGTTATTTCACCGAACAGCCAGTTTAGAACAGCTGGTTTAGGGGGGGGGGAAACAGTCCCCCCCCACACTCAGCATCTGGCTATGCCTTAAAGCCTCACACCCAGTGACATTCTGGGAGAATTCCTGTCATCATTCTTAGGTACTGTATTTATTTCTTCTTGTGCTGCTTTCCTCTACTTGCTTGCTTCTGATTCATTCATTGCTTTAGTGGGCACGTTACAGAACGACCCCCAAACATTTGAGCTTATGCCAAAGTGATACCCTATAAGTTTTTGTTTAAAAGCTATTTCCAGACAGAGGTATGCTAGGATTACTTATTATTACAATGTTAATGAATATGTAACAATGAAGATGTTATCATAAAGAAATTCATTTATATTGCAGAAATTACTGGGCAATCACTGAGGAAGTATCAGGAAAATGGGTTTGTGACACCTAGGATCCTGTTCTGATTGCCTAAATAATATGAACAAACGCAAATTTTTGGAATTGATTTATTAGCAGGCTTTAGATTTCCTTTTGGTCCATGCTTCTGATTCAGGCATGTGCTTTAATTCTGCCCATGATGTTGGTTTGTGTGTTAGTGATGGCCTCACAAGGCAGGTTAGTTTCTCTGCTGAAACTCCCTTGTTGGTCCATGGTAAGCATTCTGAGGTCTAAGGTCTTATCTGCCTCTGCAGCAGTCCCCATTGCCTCTGGCTTACCTATAGATTCCAGAATTTCCACCTTAATCTCCTCTTCTGGTTGAACATCTGATAATGTCTTCGTAGGGACTGCATCCATTGGTTCTGATACACCAGCAGCTGGCTATGTCACCAGCTCCTTCTGGACAGTCATTTGTCATGGCAGTACAATTGTTTCTTGGTTGTTCATTGAACTGCACAACTCTACTTATAGGAATCTGATTACTGTTTGGATCTAGAATCCGGTATCTCTTGCTGTCTGGACAATAGCCTCCAAAGATGCCTTCTTCAGCTTTGGATTCTAGTTTGTATCTTTTTTCTTTTATGGGCATAGGCCTTAGATCCAAATACCCTTATGTGTTCTACGCTTGGCTTTTTGTTATGCCATAACTCATAAGGAGTTTTCTCTGTGGCTTTGGTTTGCAATCTGTTTTGCAGATAAACTGCAGCCATTGCAGCTTCTCCCCAGTGGCTATAGGGAAGCCTTGAGTCAATTAGCATGCATCAGACCATGTCCATTATAGAGCGATTCTTGCACTCAGCAGGCCCACTCTGGTGCTTTGCAGGTAAATAAGATTGCTTAATAAGACCACTGACAAACTGATTGGCATTAAAATTTTGGCCACAGCCTTTAATCAACAAATTGAGCATGGCTGGCATAGGAAAGAGGTCTGGCCCTCT
Organism: Paroedura picta; assembly: GCF_049243985.1. NCBI lineage: Eukaryota > Metazoa > Chordata > Lepidosauria > Squamata > Gekkonidae > Paroedura > Paroedura picta. The sequence continues at coordinate 49,875,860 of NC_135373.1, forward strand.
TGTGGTCAGCTGACCACGAAGCAGGCTCCCATTGCAGCCTGCCCCTCCACGGGTTACTCTGGCTATACAGCCCTCATCAACCTGGATGTAATGGCAGGCTAGTAATAATGGGAGGGGGCAAGGTGCAGTGCAGGAAGAGGCTGAGCTGCGACGGGCGGCTCCTTAAGGAAGTGCCTGCTTGGCTCTGCCCCTCCTCAGCTGCGCCCGTGCACGGCTCCACCTGGGGGATGCTGGGGCTGGGAGTTTCCCCCCATTCGATGTGTTCTTAGCCACGCTCTTCCCCACGGCAGCAACAGCCCCTTCAGGTTAGGCTTTGGGGCTGGATTCCATGTTTCCTTAGGAAAGCCTGCATTCATCTAGATATATATACTATAAGCCATGATCAGACTGGATGGCTTTGAATTTCTTAGAAGACATGGTGTGGAGGACTGCATTTTAAAAGCTCATATGTGCCATGTAAACCCTTGAAGAGTTAATGCCACACAGAACCAGAGAGCCTTGAGAGGCAGGTTGCTCAAAGGGATGTTATTGGTTAGTGTCAATTCAGCAGAAAAATGTCAAAACTGACTACTTGAAGAGAACTCACTTTGAGTTTAATCCTGAATGTGGAATGTTTGACTGAATAGAGTTTAGCGTTGACTGAAAACAGTTTAATACTGATGAAGGACTGGGAAAGCTGGTGAGGAGGAATGGATGGATCAGTGAAGACCCCCCACTGGGGCCAGGAAAAGGGATAGATCTTCTAGTTAGAGAAAAGATTCCCTGCCCATTTAACAGTGAGATAAGCTCTGAAGAGTGGAGTGATCCCTGGTATTCTCAGGGAAAGAATTTTGGTACTTGGTAGTGTATCCATGGCTTCTGAAACTTGAAAAGTCAGTTAAACAGAAGAAAATATACTGGAGTGTTTAGGAAACACTGAAACAAAAGCTTCTCATTTCAAAGGTTACAGTGGCAGGTTACATTGGATGAGCGATAGGGTTGTGAGTGTCCTGTACAGTGCAGGGGGTTACACTAGATTAGCGATCCCCAACCTGTGGGCCACAGACCACATGTGGTCCGTCCACTAATTGGAGGTGGGCCGCAAAGGACGCCTTTTTCCCCTCCCCCCCCCAGCCCTTTACAACACACTTCGGGTGTTATTATCTTCCATCACTCCCAGATGGGACTATCTCGTTGTAGAGAAACAAGCTCAGGGTTCCCATTGATTTGTCATTGTCATGAATTAAAATTTCCATGAAAATAAAATGTTCCTTATGTTCATTGTTGTGGAGTGTCTGTATCATATTTTGAAGGGATGTTTAAACATTACCATAGCAATCAGAGAGCGTTAGGGCAGTGGTTGAGAGTAGAGGAGTTAACTACCCCCCCCCCCACTGGGCTTCAGTAAAATTGTCAAGCGTTGAGTGGTCCCCGGTGATAAAAAGGTTGGGGACCACTGCACTAGACGACTCAGGAGATTTCTTCCAACTCTATTATTCTATGATTCAAAGATTCTAAGACAGTGTAAAAAGTTTAAAACTCTCAACTGCTAGAAACGTATGAATTGTAGCTCGTGAAAATTATAAATTACCTCAGAGTTCTTATTGATTAACCTCAGATATTTTACCTGACCTTCCCCCCACTATGTTGAATAAAATATTTTGTTTATATTTGAATGTCATACAGCTTCTTGTGTGCCATTTCAGAAGTTTGTTAAGAGAGTGATCTTGGCTCTTCCCTTGAGCTCCTAGGCTGAACCAGCATAAAAATATAAAGGTGACAGTGTGGGGCAGCTATAGATCTTCAGGAAAGAAGAAAATAGATGAAGGGGCTGCCCAGTCAGAAAGAGAAAAATGGATGGAAAGTCCTGCATTTGAAGAAGAAGAAGAGTTGGTTCTTATATGCCGCTTTTCCCTACCCAAAGGAGGCTCAAAGCAGCTTCCAGTCGCCTTCCCATTCCTCTCCCCACAACAGACATCCTGTAGGGTAGGTGAGGCTGAGAGAGCCCCGATATCACTACTCAGTCAGAACAGTTTTATCAGTGCCGTGGTGAGCCCAAGGTCACCCAGCGGGTTGCATGTGGGGGAGCGCAGAATCGAACCTGGCATGCCAGATTAGAAGTCCCCCAGGTTAGTCCTCAAGCAGTCTAGGACATTAGATTGGGGGGGGGGGGGAGAGGAGTTGAGATACTGGTCTGGGAGGCTTTCTCCTACAGGGTACACTCAGCACCAACAATTCCAGGAATTGAATGTGCTGGCCTGAGGTAGGGCACAGTCGAAGGCTTGTCTATCTGGCTGGTGTTCATGGTAACCTAGGTGTTGTCCTTGGTGACTTCAATGTCCATGCAGACAAACCTACCTCCAGTCAGAACCTGGACCTGATGTTATCGATGGAGACTCTAGGGGTCTAACAGTTAGTTACTGGCCCCACCCATAAAGTGGGCCACACCCTGGATTTGTTCTTTGGTGAGGGTTGGATGTGGATCTGATAGCAGTAAATTCTGTACCATGGTCAGACCATTGTGCTCTGAAGGCATATCCTGGCTACTCCCTGCCCATGGAGGCTTGTGGATCCTGTTGGATCCTTGAATGTTCTGTGGGACCCAATACCACCCAGCAGGAAAGCCTATTAGTTGGCAGTGAAAGCAACAAATAGAGATTTCTCCCCAGCCTCTATTGCATCACCGAGCACAAACCCAGCAGAACTGTTTAGGGTAATTTGGTTCCTTACCACCCTCTAAGAATGACACCTATTGACCCTACCCCCTTCCCTGATTAAATGGCATTTCCCCTGTCCTCCTTCCTGGCACTGTGGGGGTTGGCTCAGTGTCAGCACCAGGCACCATCCCTCACCATCACCCATGTGTCATTGGCTGTTGCAGCCTGGCTGCAGAGAGCATTGGATGAGTTACTTGTAGCTCCCATCTGTTCCCTGCTGCTGGGTCCACTTCCTCTGCTGCTGTCACTGATTTTTTCCTGAGCCAGGCTCTGCCTCAGTCTGCTACAGCACAGCTGGTGGCAGTGTCACTGTATGGCTAAGTGTTTCCCACTTGCCCCATCTCCCAGAGGTTGCCACTGCTCAATGACATGCGGGCCCCATCCTCACCCTGGGTGAGTGCTTCCTGTGTTTCTGCTCCAGGCCAGTGGAAATGGGCTCCCAAGAAGTCTAAGCATTGGTGTTGGCTGTAGTTCTGCCTCCCTTCTTGTTCCTGGGGTTTTTGGCACAGGTGATTCTAGGCACAGGCCTGCTTTCTCTGGCTGCAGTGGCACCACATGCTTGGGTTGCTCTGCTTCTCACCCTGCCACTCACCCCAACTCCAGACAACCTGGAAACATCATGTAAAGAAGCTCTACTCTATGTACCGGTGATGGTAATGTATACTAGGATATGAAACTGCATTTCTCTAGTCCCAAAGAGAGCCTTTTAATTCATTCTCCCAGGCTTATAGCTTTACTGGGCATCTTGTTTAAAAGAACAAATGATCCATGTTGTTTACCAGAATTTTATTTCTTGGTGCCCAGAGACTTAAGCAGAAACAGGTCTATGCATGAAGTCTTATAATGTAGATTTTCTTATCAATAATGCACCACGTAGAATTTGCAATCTTCTACTGTATAATACAATGCAATGCTAAACGTAATTATTATTTCTGCATCTCTGGAATATGAACTTTCAGGCTTTTACATGCTTTTATGATTTTAGTAATTAGGGCATTGTACTAAGAAGAAGATTTGGAGAGAAAACAGGCACAGAGATGTTTTCAAGTCCTTATTTGTAAACAATCTTACTCACTGTTTGAGAACTACAAAGAATAAAACTACAGACTTCTAGATGCAAGTATCAAAGCATAGAAAACCCTTCAATATATTCTAGCATCTGCCAGAGAGAATGAGTCCCTTAAGTTCTTAAACAGTTATCACAAAGCTTCAGACTGCAATTAAGGCAACTTGAAAAAAACTTTCTCTTTCTCAAACTCATACTTTTACATCGCTCAAACAGCACTTAGATGCAGAGATCAGAATGCTCAGGATCCCCAGCTCCAAAGAAATCAAACTGGCCTTAACCAGGGTCCTGTCCTGGTGGAATCTTCTGCCTGGAGAGAACAGAGCCCTGCGGGGCTTAAGTATTTTTGCCGAGCCTGTAAAATTGAGTTTTCCCACCAGGCCTATACTTGAGGCCAGGAATACCTACAAGTTCATCTGGCCTCCCTGTCTGATTCCTCTTCAAACCCCATCAATTCAACATTGTAGGAGATGACTTACATACTGCCCCCTGCTCTCTCCCTAGACAGGAAGCACAATAGGGAAAACTCTATGAAGTTATATATTTAGTTATGAATGGATTTTATTGTGTTTTCTGGTATATTCTATGGTGTTATGTTGCCATTTTAAATGTTTGTATTTCTATTATTTAACCACCCTTGAGTCCTCAGGGAAGACTGGGCTAAAAATCTGAAAATAAATAAACACCTTAAAGAGCCTCCAATTGGGTTCCGCAAGGAGATCAGTAGTGCCCCATCAGCCATGTCAACTGTTTGACAGCCCCCTCCCCAGTTTTGTAGTCTCAACAAAAGAAGGTTTGTCAGGTGCCTCCAACCCCAAATTGCCACAAATAGCTGGCAGGTCTATCTATATGGTACATTTTTTTTATTCTGTCCTTCTTCCTGGAAGTCCTCAGTGAAATGTATGAATCTCTTCCCTCATTTTATACTCACAACCATCTTGAGGAACCTAGGCCAAGGAACCATGCAACAGATCGAACCAATCATGGGCCTGTTAGATTGTTCTCTGGATAGCCAGAGAAAACCTGTTCAGAGACAGACCCAAAGAGACAATAACAGAACACCACTAGTGGTTACATATAGCTCTCAGCTCAAAACAGTTCAGTGCATCATTAGTGACTTACAACCTCTACTAGAAAATGACAGTTCTCTTTCTCAAGTACCAGGGGGCAAACCTTTTCTTGCACATAGACCTGCCAATCTCAAACATCTCCTCACCCACAACAATACAACATCTAATTTGAAGATGGACACTGGTACCAGAGCTTGCAACAACCCCAGATGCCAACTTTGCTGCCACATACACCTGGACAACACAATCATTGGATCTAACAATATCACCTATACCATCACAATCTCATCTTCTAACACTGTATATGCCATTAAATGCCAACAATGCCCCTCTGTTATCTACATAGGGCAAACAGGTCAAACCCTTCTCCAAAGAATAAATGGACAGAAGTCTGACATCAAAAATCACAGGACTGAGAAACATGTAGGGGAACACTTCATCCTTCCTGAACATTCAAAGAAAAACCACAAAGTAGCTGTTTTATTCCAAAGGAACTTCAAGAACAGACTGGAAAAGGAGACTCCAGAGATGCAAATTATTACAACACTCAAAACAATGAAATCCCCAAGAGTCAACATGGACATTGGTCTCTTATTTCACTACAAATGCTAACCTCATCCATATCTATATCCCTTACAATCCTATCTTCATTTCATTTGGGACAAAGGGACAAATGTGATGCAAGTATGTATGTAGTGTAATTTGGAATCTAACTCAGAACAAATACAGCAGGGCTTGTCACTTGTGGGGATACTTCCATGCTTGGGTGAAGATAGATGGGACTAGCAACAGTCTCTTTTAATTATTTCTTTCCACAACTGGGAAAGCATCTGCCATTAATCACTAACCTTGACATTTTTATATCCCCTTTGTTTTTGTGAATGAGAACTGAACAAAAAAGCAGATTTTGTTATTCTAAGAAGGAACTGCCCAATCTTCATCATCCTGCTACATATTTGTTGTGACAGTGTACTCTTATGATTTTTGTTCCATTGTCTGAGGAAGTGTGCCTGGACATGAAAGCTCACATCTTAAATAAAGCTTTGTTGGTCTTAAAGGTGCCATTGGACTCATATGTAACTGTAGAAATGGCCCCTACTACCCATCAGTTTCTACTTCATAGATTCTCTAATGTGAACTTGGTCCTGTTGGGTTGGCACTGCCACTGGTCCTGCTGCTGGTCTTGCCACCTTACAAAAATGCCCCCCCCCCCATTTTCACTGCAGAGATTCTCTGGGACATTCCGCTGGGCTTGTATTGCTTTGCTATCTCCCCTCCATTGGAAATAAGGGAGGATGGGGACACCTTTTTTGGGTGCCCATAGAATTGGACCTCTTGGTCCAAACATTTTGAAATTTGGACATTATTTATAGGAGAGGTTCCAGCAGCTATTCTGCAGATTTGGTGCCTCTGCCTACCCCCCCCCCCCCACCTGACCATTGAACAGGCTAAATTTCCCATAGCTTTTTTTTTAGCATCACAGGTTATAATTGAGTGAAATATATATGGGAATCCTGTACCATGCCTGAATGGTATTTGGGCATATCAGCATATACCAATATTTTTCAGGCCGAATTAACCTGGGAAAAAAAAATTTTTTTTGCACTTCCCTGCTTCTAAGCAGAGGCTGAACAGCAATACTTTTATTTGGGGTTCCTGCACTGAGAAGTCAGACTAGATTGCATATCAAGTCCCGGTGCCTGATAATATATTAGCATAATGAAGACTAAGAGAGGGCCAACCTTCAACAACAGAAGGTACAGAAGAATTATTTATTCAAGAGAACTGAAAATATCTGGCTGATTCAGGAGCATCCATATGGAAAAGGATGTGCATTTGTTACATGGCTTTCATAATGTATCTAACACAGACTTCCATAGTATGAGAGAAAAATGTTAAGCATTATGTACTTTATGATCCATCCATGTCCTTTTTGTTGGCATTTCTGTCTGAATATACTGAGTATACTAAATATATAACTGAATATACCAAACTGGTACATCATTGCTACGATGGTCAGGTACACAAACATTAATTCAAATTATACAACTCCTTACTCAAAACCCTCCTAACATTGATTCAAGAGCTTTCTTGGGGAAAGGTCAACATAAACATTTGGAACTGATCATACAAAACTGCATACCTTAAGACTGACACATTCCTCACATTGTGGAGGTCTTCCGGGTATCCTGTTGCCGGCAATAGTGCACCCAAGCGGGAACTGCCCCCCTTCCTGTGAATGTGCTTAGCAAGGAGGTTAGTCTGTGATATATCTGTCTCTTTAATCCCTTCATCTCTTCTAGCTCTTCAGACTGTATAAATGCAACATCAGATATCACTAATCAACTCAGAGATGAGGAGAGGGCAAAATGATGTACTCAGACAATTATGAGAAAAAACATCCTTGTTCCATAAAAGCCCCTGTATAATTCCTTGTTCTATATGAGCTACATTGTTATATTCCTGATTCTTGAACAGGATACTGAAAAAATAGGAATATGGCAGGTCCCATGTAATAAATGTTTGGAGAAATAGAGAAATCTCTACTTTTGTCAAAACATAATAAGGAAAAAATATTTTGAAGCACTGCTAGTGGTATAACTCAATCGTAGGAATGTTACTTGAGCTTGAAAACATACATCCCACTTTATTTGCCAACAAATTAGCTAATACTGTTGTGGGGGGAGCTGGATAATGATCTTTTCCAGTGAACCTTGTCATCTCATAATGTAACCAAAGTATAATAACCTCAGTTCATCCTCAGCCAAGGCAGTTTACACTGAGCTGCAAGAGGAGACAGCCTCAGCCAAGGTAGTTTAAACCAAGCTTCAAGAAGAGACAGCCCCAGCTGTTTTCAGATCTACTGGTAATCCCCAAATATATTGAGAATTTTCCTGGGAATTTCCCCCCAGTTTTGCTGAGAAAACCTGGGATGCTGAAATATACCCACAAAAAAAACAATAAGGTATTTTCCAGGTGTCTTTTCTGCTTGGGTAGATCTGAATGCACACCCCTATGGAGCTTAATATCAAAATACCTCTGTAAGACAAGCTGCTTCCATCAGTGGAGATGTTTAGTTCACAGCATTTCTCCATCTTGAAGGATGACTCACTGAAGCATCTGGCACAGACTGAAGGCAGCATTGATGCTTGCTGAATGTTGACAGAGGCATCCTCAATGCAGATGATGACAGAGGAAGAACAAATTGAAAACATTGCTTTGAACAAAAGATATGCAAAAAACTAAATACAGTCACTAGGAACATCCCACATTAGGGCTGCCAATCTCCATTTGGGGCTTGAAGATCTCCCAGAATTACAACTGATCTTCAGCCTACAGGTATCATTTCCCTTGGAGAAAATGGTTGCTCTAGAGCAGGGGTGGTCAAACTGCGGCCCTCCAGATGTCCATGGACTACAATTCCCAGGAGCCCCCTGCCAGCATTCGCTGGCAGGGGGCTCCTGGGAATTGTAGTCCATGGACATCTGGAGGGCCGCAGTTTGACTAACCCTGCTCTAGAGGGTGGTCTCTATGGCATTATACTCTGCTGAATTTCCCCCCTCCCCACACCTTGCCCTCTCCAGGCTCCACCAAGTATCCCGTAATTTCCCAACCTGGAGCTGGCAACACTATCCTACATGTCTGGATGATGAAAAAGGACTCTGCCCAAAACTATCATTACCAATTAGCTGGGTTTCTCAAGAAATCATTGAAGTGCTACTGTTTCCACCAGAGTTAAGGGCTGTTTTACTGGTAGAAAATGGTAGGTTGCATATGTGAATGGATTGTACTGATTAAACAGCTTACAAAACAAAAACAAAACATTAGAATACGTTAACATACAGAATTAAACGCTGACTGCCCTGCCCTCTGCTCCATTAGACCCAAGGGATAATAGCTGCCACTGTGTCTCTTCCCTTTCCTCACACAGATACAGACAAAGCAGATCTACCTGGAATCTAATCCCAGCGAGTCCAATATTATAATACTAACTGATTTCAGTCCCTTTCCAAATGATCTCAATCTAGATAGAATTTGTCTTAATCACAGGTGCCGTCACACTGGATCAGTGCTTCTGGCAAAATCATGAGCCCAACAACTCTTTCCTGCTCAGTCCCTGCTAGTAGGCACTTTTGCTGCACCTCATTTGCCACACTGTTGCCCATGCACCCACTTTGGAGAGATCCTCTTGGAGCTCTTCACAGTCTGTGTTAGTACAAACTTGGCCACTATACTGCACCTACTGCTATAGTTTTCAATAGTTTACGAAGGCAAAATGTAGGTCAGAACCTAATTCATAAGAGTAATTGCTTTTGAGCCTGGATGGTGCTTTCTCAAGTCAATGTGGATTGCAAGCAGGGATGTTTGTTTTGTTCTCCCCAATAATTTTCTCCAATTCTGGGTTCCAACTTTTTTGGTCTTGTTTGGAAAGCTGCACTGGTGCATTAGTAACTAACAATGGCTTCATTTCTGATTGTCACACTATTATGAGGCTGCATCTTGTCATAATGTCCTGGTATAACTCTTGTACTTGAGCACAGGTAGAGGTGTAGGATATAGGATTTAAAAATGTTTTAAAGCTTATATCAAGGAAATAAAGATGCTTCTAGAGGGTTATGACCAAAATCTGAAAGTGTGGAAGCAGAGCCAGTCATGATGGAGGGGGTTATTTTGCGTAACAGAAAGTAATCCCCACCCAATGCCAGAGTGGATAACAGCATTGGAGAATAATAGTAGTTGAGCAGATCAATAAATAACAACAAAGATGACTGCTTATTTTCCCTCTACCTCTTTCCAGAAATACTTTCCTGCGGGCCAAGAGTTTGCCCATTATCACCATACCTCATTACACCCTGTACTATTTGAGGTCAGGGTGGGCAGAGCCTGTATGTGCCAGCACAGTAGCGTGGTAGCTCAGTTACTATCACAAATGGCAACATTTTAATTTTATTTAATTACAAAAGCATCGTTATGAAGCAAATAATTTGACTCTTCTCAATTATGCAAATTGGAGTGACTTTTGCCTTTACAGTGCTATTTACCGCTTCGACTGCAGTGTCCCTTTCTGCCACTAGACAGCTGCAATACTTATTGTTATTAACAACTCTTGCATGCTGCCCTTCCACTTAAAGAAGGTTCCCAATGGGGTAAACAATGACATTAAAAACATGAAAGGCGTTTATTTTCACCTGCTGATAGAAGGCAATGCATAAGAAGGGCATTCTTGTACAAAGACTCAAAAGCTTAAGCAATTATTATTTTAAATACATATCACTGGGGTTAGCAGCCTTCCTATGTAAATGTACCTTTTCCTTTACTTTGTCTTTTTTTATATTAACCCACATCATATTAGAACTCACTGTCAACCTAAGCATAAACTACAACTGGTAAAACAATTACCTATGCATTCCTTATTTTGTTATTTGTGATGATGATAATGTCCCTAAGTAATACCTATAAACTTAACGGCCACAGAAGAATTTTAACTTCTGTAACTACTGATCTCGAGATGCCTAACTATAGTTACTCAAATTAACTATCCAGCCAAACTGTAAGTCTAAGTAGCTATACTCAACCAAGAGCTGGAACTGGTGGGGAAAAAATCACAATAATGCTAACTCCCTCAGTATGCCAACTATAAACTTAACTCTAAGCAACAAGCAACTTAATACTCATAGAAACCTTAAATAATTTATTTTTTTAAAGCCTTCCACACTAACGAATCAAGGAAGTTGAAATGAAGGAATAAGAGTAATAAAAACAAGCAGGGGAGGGGGGATCAAAGGAAATTGCAAATAAAATAAAACCAGTGAATATGTGTGTGTGTGTGTGGGGCGGGGGAGGGGGTGTTAGAGGCACAAACAACTTTTCCCAAACAGACTCACTCAAACAAGACATCCCTGCAAAAATTTACTCCCACTCATCTGTTAAAACCCATGCTAATAAGAATCAGACAACCAGATTGCTCCAAGCCAGCCAGATTGTTCTCTAAAACCAATCCTAGCACATGCCTGTCTCCTCAGCAGCAAACAGAAAAAGCTGAAGTACCAGGTGAGGGAAGAATAATTAATCACCCTGCCTACCTTCCCATTGCATGACTGCTCTAATGACTGTGAATGCCTCTTTGCAGACTTCGGGGATTTTCCCAGACTGACTGACTACTGAGAAGGCGGGAAACAATTCTTTACCCCAACAGTCTGGATCAAAATGAAGGTGTTCTGATGGGCCAAATGTGGTCCAGGAGCACAACTCTTTCTTCAGCTTTACAATTCAGCTTTTAATTTCCCCGGGGCAAACATCTGGCCAAGCTGGTAATTCCACTTATCTGGCTGGAGGAATCTCATTCCTAGGGGGTACAACCAAAAGATCGGGAAAAAGCTGCTGAGTAATCACTATCTGATTTTTCAGAATTCTTTCCTGCACATCAACATTATCTGTTTCCTGAAACTCTTAAACAAAACAAAAAAACCCACCCTCTACTTTCAATCCATAAGAGTCTGGCCTTTGCTACCTCCATTCAAAAGGAGAGCAAGTCTTTTGTTTGAGAACACAGCCCAGCATCTCCTAAGCGGCAATTGGGCTGCCTGCCAGTTGTGTGAGTGCCCTCAGAGACCCTTTGATAAAGAACCATTCATTCTCAGGTTCACAGCAGTCACTGATAGCGGTCATTAGCCAGCGGCCAATTTGGAAGTGTGTGACAGGAAAAGCACCGACACATTTGCAAGATTATTTTGAGCTGAATTGCATAGATGGATATAGAGATCATCCAGCGTCTAGTTGTAATGCTATTCTTAAGTAGAGGGAGTTCAAGCCTTTCCCTAGCAATTCCAGTGTTTGGAAGACTGAATTTGAGGCATGGCCAGAGATCAGCGAATAAATGATCCTGGAAGATGGGTGGTGAGTTGAGAGTTAGTTGGCTCCCTAAGTGGTTCGCTAACCCTAAACATTTCCATTTCGAGGATGGAGCAGAGTTGTTCTCTCTTGCCCCAGAGGGACGGACCAGAACCAATGGGATGAAATTAATTCAAAAGAAATTCCGTCTAAACATCCAAAAGAAGTTCCTGACAGTGAGAGTGGTTTCTCAGTGGAAGAGGCTTCCTCGGGAGGTGGTGGGTTCTCCATCTTTGGACATTTTTAAACAGAGGCTAGATGGCCATCTGACGGAGAGGCTGATTCTGTGAAGATTCAAGGGGGTGGGAGGTTACAGTGGATGAGCAATAGGGTTGTGAGTGTCCTGCCTAGTGCAGGGGGTCAGACTAGATGACCCATGAGGTCCCTTCCAACTCTATGATTCAATGATTCAGTGATTCTAGTGGTGGAAAATTACATCAGCAAAAACTAGGGCATGGCCCATAGGTGCCCATACAAACCAAAAAACTTGAGTCTTCCTCCGCTGGTGCAGACCCATCCAAAATTTCCATGTGATGAGGATGTGTGTCCAAGAATTGCCCCTCTTTACTCGATAGATCAACTTGCCAACCCTTGGACTCATTCTGTTACAGGATCTTGTCTAGCAGCTACATGTGCACTTCTACACAGGCTGTGAAGGCATGACTCACTGAAAACTGGAGCACCTCAGAGACCTGGGCACGATCCTGTGGAAGGAACTAGTGGCTCGGAATCAGAGGGAGATCAGCACCTTCTGCAGGGTGGAGATGGCACAGGTGGCAGAGACCTGGTACTGAAGTGCTGACTCAAGCTTGGATGGCCACTCTGTACAAGTGAAAATGGTCCAGGCAGGTTCTGTTGGAGAGCTGCTACTGCATTCTGATGTATGGCTACTGTTCCCTGACAGAGTGCCTCTTCTGGTGTCACTGTGCCACTCAAATGTCCATCTCAGGCAGGAGGTGCATGAGACCCCTTCTCCAACAGAGAGGAAAGGCAGCAGTAAAAGGTACCATTGCAGGTCATCCTGGCTAGTGCCTGCAGAGAAGGAAAGGTGGCTAGCACCATGGTCCAATGGCTATAGACCCCAGCAGCCTGTCCCCCTGCAAGATTTCCATTTATCCAGTATTGGGCCCTGTGCCTGTGCAGCATCTCTCTGCTACCTGGTGTCCTGGTGGAGGGGAGGAGGGTGCATTCTGCGGTCCAAGGGTTCTTGCAGTGCCAGGTTCCACCTCTGTATTCCCCGTCATGAGGGTGGCATGGCTGTAGCAGCATCTGGCAAAGTGATGGCCACACCTGGACTGAGTAGGCTGGTTGTGGTGGAGCATGCCAGTGTGGCCTTTGCCCCTACCCTGAGCAGTTTGGCCAGTGGGCACCCCTCCTGGTCTGGTGTGGTGCCCCAACCAGCGATTCCATTGTGCCAATGCAGAAGGAGATGGAGGTCAGCAATGGGGTGGAGGACCACAGTGCCCAGGCTGCATATCTAGGGGTGGGGTGAGAGAGGTGAGAGGTTGGTAGTGGGTATAGGCCATGGTATTTATGCCAACTGTTACAGCTGAGCCCAACAATTCAACCGCTGCTGTGTGCTTCCCCCCAGGACCCTTTGTCCTGGTAGTCACTGCTGATGTCATAGACCATCTTCATTTTCTGACTCTTTGAAATATGGTGTGACAGCTGGTAGAATCATCCTCCAGACACTGGGCCTCATGAGGTCCTCAGATACAATGGCTGGGAGGGGGATTCCATTGCACAGTGGACTGGACATCTCTGAAGAGCAGTTAAATGGGGAGGGGGTTGGTAGAAGAAGTGAGCAGCTGCCTGGATATTGTGTCCATTACAATTACTGGGATGTGGAGGTCTGAGAACTCCTGAAGCAGGAGGATTGCTGCCAGACTGGGCCTTGTGTATGGGGCCCATGGCTGGCCAATCCCAGCCCCTCCACCATCTTTTCCATGTTGCTGGTGATCAAGCAGGAGCAGTTGGAGATCCAATGCAGGTTGAGGGATGCTTTCTTTTAGGATCACCAGGGCATGTTGGGACTGGCAGAGTCTTTGGTGGAAGTTGCCAGGCACATGGAGGGGCTTCTGGCTGTGGTGAGGGACATCGGAATGGACAAATGTGCATCAAGAGGCTTCTAGGGGGTCTATTGCCCCTGTACCAGGTCCCACCCCTACAGCACTCTTCATGCTCCAGCACCAGCAGGAGTGGCCCAGGTGAGCCTTTGGAAGCATGTTCAGGCTGCCAAGAGATGCTCACACCAGTGTGCAGTGGATACCCTTGGCTGGGCGCATGATCATCGTCATCTCCTTGTGGAAAAAAATTCTTGAAACAAAATAGAGTCTGGCCTTGATTACCGTGAACAGATCTCGTATATGCTGCTAGGCTGAATCCCCAAGGCTGAGCCCTCCCTAATTGCAACACTCAGCAGCAAGGCTTATCAGGGAGTTACAGATGTTTCTTGTTAGAAGTTGCTTTTCTAGCTGTAACATTTCATTTCTGCTCAGTAACTTCGACATGCTCAATACCACACTTGTATTTTTCCACTGTGTACTAGCCTTGATTTTAGCTCATCTGAGTTCTTTGTATTCAGAGAGCCTCCTCTCCCTTCTCACAGCGAGGCGGGACTCTCCTTGTGATCATTCTCAATAGGAGTCTGTTGTTGTCAACACCCAGCCAATGAGTACTGTCAACCCTAGGCCAATTTCCCTGACACCCTCATTCCCTTGCTTCAAGACTGCACCCTTTGGTCACAGCCTGTGGGATATTGCTGCTACCCCTTGCCAACTCTGTCAGCTGCCCTGTTACTGTTTGTCAGGGCCTGTTTTATTAGAAGGGTGAGTAGTCATATGCTGCAAATATGTTTCAGCACTTCATTGGTCCCATCCTCCTTACCTTTCAGCTGTGTTGTTGCAGGGCCAGGTCCCTGTTCCTGCTGGCCCATGAATGGTTCTGTCCAACCTGTCCATCACAGCTCTGTCATCACACTTAATGGCCTGTTCAGGCCACAATGTTGTGGTGCTTGAGGATGCTGGCATGGTCGCAGACTGTGCAGCCCCCTTTTTGGTCTTTTGCCTGCCTTCTGCTGTCTGCCATAAACCTTTAGGGAGCAGATGGGCAGCATCACAGGTGTGCTGGCATCTGGACACCTCCACCAGGGCAGCCCTCAGAATTGTATGAATAATTGTTACCATTACACAGGCATCAGAAATAGCTGAGAATTGAATTCAGAAGGTTGTGGAGAGTAATGGGATTAATTAAACTGCATTTTGTCAGCAAATTTGTTCCTTACCAACTCTATCTCTAATTGACCTCCAATTGACCTCCAAAGCTCATAGATTTGTTGCTGATCTTTTAGCAAATACCACACTACACACAATGCAAAGTTTGATTGGCAAAGGAATTAAAACAATGAAATGTTTGTTGACAGAATCTGAGCTTTACTCCTAAACCCTTTCTCCTGCCCCAAGACAACCCAGGTTTCTTCCCATGTATATCTTTTAAAGTCCTTGAGATAGCTCATACCTTCCAGTTTCTATAGTACAGAAAGGGAACTATATGGACCAGTCACATCTAGGAACTAAATATCACTAAGACTACATAAAGGAGAAAAAACATTAATTATATCTTTGCAGTCATCCAAAAACTCATGCATTGGGCCCTACAAGTAGGTATGGCAGAAGTGGCTGCAGCCATCGACCCCCCCCCCCCAATTTTATCAACTCCAATTATGTAATTAATTTAACATGTTAGCAAGAAAAGGGGACTACCACCTGATATTTCTGATTAGAATACTAATGGTTTCTCTGTTTATTCCTGTATTAGGGTCTTACCACCCATTCAAGGATCCATGTTGCCTGTCTGTATTATAATTACACTCCAGGGAGCATTTAAAGGAATCACTCCTGGGGATATTTTGCATTGATAACCTGACTCAGGTTTTGCCAGTGGTAAAAGTCAGGCCAGTAGCCCTTTAGGTAGAGAGTGAGGCTGTGAAGACTTTTAAATGCAGTTTTACATTCTTTAAAAAACATATGTATATTTTCATATATTACAACATTTCTAATTTTTCAGTGTAAAATACTTATAACACCTGGTTGCACATTTAAATTTGTTTTAAGCTTTCTGATTCCTTGACAGGGTTTTTATTTAGCACTGACTGAGAGCAGTTTAAGACAGATGGATTACTGGGAAGGTTGGCAGGAGGAGTGGGTAATTAGGTGAAGATTCCCATTCAGGCCAAGAAAGGAAGATAGAAGAATTTCCCTACTCAGTTAAACAGATAGTTCTAAAGAATGAAGAGATCCCTGGTCTGGTGTGTTTAGGAACTGCCTTTTAAATCCTGAGGAGTAAGTTAAAACTCAAGAAGAGTACTGGTGTTTTTAGTGAAAGAGTGGGTTCTGGACAGAGTATTCCTGTCTTCTGGAAACAAAAAAGGCAACTATGTTCTAGAAAGTATACTGAAGTGTTTAGATTCAAATGAGTAGCCGTATTGGTCTGAAGTAGCACAATAAAATCAGAGTCCAGTAGCACCTTTAAGACCAACAAAGATTTATTCAAGGTATGAGCTTACTTTTTGAAGTGTTTAGGAAACTCTAAAACAAAACCCTAAACTCTTAGGGATTCTAAGTCACTGCGAAAAGCTTAAGAAACTTTGTTTACAACATATGAACTGTAGTCTGTGCCTCTGCCTCAAATCTTTTACTCCTGATTTCACCTGACCTTTCTTCTTTATGTTGAATAAATAAAATAGTTTTGTTATTTTTTAACTTTAAAGAGCTTCAAGTGCCATTTCAGTAGTTTAAGGGAGATTTTTACCCTTCATTCAGGTTCCTGGACTGGGCCAGCAGCAAAATATCTTATGGTGACAGGGTGGGACAGCCAATGTTCTTCACAAAAGAAGAAAATAGATAAATAGGGTTGCTCAGTCAGAAAGGGAGAGAAAAACTGAAGGAAAATCTTGTCTCTGAGGGAGGGAAGTTGGAAAGGCTGTCATAGCTGGTAACAACCATTTCTAACCAGTCCACACTGTTATTGCACTTTGGCTCAAACCTGGCAGATTGAAGGGAAAGTATTTATAATGTCAGCAGTTTTGGTCTTGATTAAGCAATTCTGGGAATCTCTATTCAAGAAGAGGCAGAAATAAGATTCTGAATATTGTATCTGATTTTTTATGGTATGGATCAAGAGAGGCTAGGTTCTGTTCTGCTGCTCTACTTCTGCCCCCTCCTTTGCAAGCAGATATTCAGCACTTCCATGCTGGTCTGAGTGTAGCTAAAGGCAGCAGGTGACACTCTATGCCAAACTTATTTCCATGTTCGTGTTCAATATTCAGCCAAGACACATGCATTGATGTATTGTTCTGCAGACTGCAGGGCATTCAAATATTTCTTTTCCTAAAGAAATCCAGTTCCTACTTTCCTTGTTCAACAAAAATATAATTACCCAAGTTTGTTTGTCTGTATGAGATCAATATAGTCTATCAGAGAAAGCAAAAAGGAAACCTTGGATAAATTGTTTTTATAAATAAGAAAATGTTGAATGCTGGTTTATACAAACTATAACAGTCTTTCTCAACTTTTTTTACCATTGAGAAACCCTTGAAACATTCCTCAGGCTTCGATAAATCCCAGAAGTGGCATGACCATGCAGAATATGGTTTGGAAGCATAGCTGTGTACATGTCCAAATGGGACCCCTCCCCTTCCTAACCCTCCAGGCCATTTTGGGAGAGGTGGGTGGGTCAACATGACAATATTTGGACATATCACCCCATAAATATTTAAATACACACACACAGGTGAGGCGGGTGAGGCTGAGAGAGCCCTGATATCACTGCTCGGTCAGAACAGTTTTATCAGTGCCGTGGCGAGCCCAAGGTCACCCAGCTGGCTGCATGTGGGGGAGTGCAGAATCGAACCCGGCATGCCAGATTAGAAGTCTGCACTCCTAACCACTACACCAAACTGGCTCTCTTTCTATTGAAAATGGAAGGCTGGGGAAAATCTAGATATATAAAATTAAAATGATATACATAAGAGTATTTAAATCACTTGATTATTGATTACATGACTCTCCGATGGATGAAATATATTTTAAAGTACTCTGTATGAGGAAATATACCATACAAAAATAATGATTCTGATCCAATGTGCAAATATATAGGATGAAAGCCCAGTCTAGGAATCAGGCCTGCACTGAATTGTGTTAAACACTTCCAGTTGCCTTTCAGTGGGGAAGTGGAGGTCTGGGACTTGATCTCTGCTCTCTCCAAGCAGATGATGTGTCTTTCTGAACATAACTAGAGCAGAGTTCAAGCAATGTGGCCCCAGCTTCCTGATCAGGCTTTCTGTCAGGCCACACACATCTTGCAGCTCGGTCCTATACATATTCACTCAGAATCCCATTAAAGTCTACTCCATGGGGCTTATACCCAGAGAAGTCTTCTTAGGATTGCACTGTAAGTCTTTGATGTTTCCTGTTTTAAAATGATGAAATACATGTGACATCGTTCATAGCAACTGAACGCTGAATGAAATGACAACTTTCCATAATGATAATAATTTGCCAATATATTGCCAAAGTCCATAACAAACAAAAATTCCAGGCTGGATTTGGGAAATTAGATTCAAGTGGAGTCCGGCCCCCCCAAAAGGAAATCTGGTTCACTGGTATTCAGTGGGGTTTAGTAATAGCTCCGATGTATTCACTGCCATGGCAGTCTATACTTGTGTTATTTCTAATGTTACTCAGCTTAGACAGGTATATATTTCATGTAGCTCGGTGTTTCACTAAAGGACATTTCTAGATTTTGAAATGAAAAATTATCTAACTCCAAAATGAATGGAGTCATACTAAGAAACTAGCATGCTGAAAACAAATTTGGCATCATTTAACTTTTTCTTAGAACTATTGTTATCAATAAATTAGAATGACTAAAAGAAAATGATATCATTTCCAAACATTTAAAAATAATACGTTTTCAGGAGGTTTGCTGCCAACCAGTAACATGAATTTACTATTTTGACCTTTGAAACATTTCCAGAATCAGTACTAGCTTAGATGGTTCAAAACTTCTCTTAGGCCTTTTCTGCATGCACAGGTTATTTCTCATTGTGGGGAGAGGATGGGAAGATATTTTGAGACTCCTTGGGGTAGTGAAAAATGAGGGTATAAAAACCAACTTTTCCTCTTCTTCATTGATGAAGGGCTGGAGAGAAAGCAGGTGGTGCTGTATTCTTCCCTGCGGGGGTGAGCCAGGATAGGGTAATTCCCATGAGCCCCTGCCAGCATGGGAAATGTAGTCTGTGGTGATCTGGAGAGCCAGTTTGGCCATCCCTACCCTATAGAGCCACCATATGTCAGTTGTGTCTTCATGACAAATTTCTTTTACATATTTAATATTAATGTTACTTATATATTTATGTGTATGGTGGAAGGATGGCATACAGGGCTTATAATAGTCATGTGGTTCATGGATTGACAGTGTGAATTTGACCCTGGGTGAGCAACAGATGTGCTTCTGGTCTAACACATCTGATTCTTACAAAGTTGCCTATTTTGCATGTCAAAATCTCAAAGCCTTCACTGATGTCAGACAACTGGATTTGGCCAATGGGTAACCCTAGTCAATTATGAACATTAGCTAAATGAAACTGCTCTGCTGTCTCTGCACATTTGTTCTGCCAAATGTCTGCAGAGCATTTCCAGCAACTGCTGACTAGCTCCATGACAATACTAGCCCTGTCCCATGAGAAGCTATTCTCTCAGCCAGTAAGTGAGAGCCCCACATGGTACTCTTATGAAAGAGGAAGAAAAATGTTCCTTCTCTTTAAAAGCTCCAGGTGCCCAAGTTCATAGGAATTCCCCTTGGCTACTTCTGTTCAACTGGGATTCTAGGGGGGAAGTGCATCAAGACAGAGTCTAATTTGTGATTGACTTGCCAAGTTAGCCCCTGAATCCTTTTTCCATGCCAAAGCTCAATTCCAGCTTTTGAGAAGCAAGATGGAAGCACAAACCCATCCCACACCACAACCAGGATAAAAAGACACACACACAAGTATGAAAGAGATCAGAGAATCCCAAATACACCAGATCTCTCTCACACACCCAAACCATGCATAACCATTCCTTTCCTTATATTAGCACAAAACACATCCAATCAATAACACCCAGTCCTAGAACTCCCACTCACAGATAGCAAATCCATCCCGCCAATCAACACTAAACTTTTATCCCTTATAGCAGGGGTAGTCAACCTGTGGGCCTCCAGATGTTCATGGACTACAATTCCCTTGACCCCTGCCAGCAAACGCTGGCAGGGGCTCATGGGAATTGTAGTCCATGAACATCTGGAGGACCACAGGTTGACTACCCCTGCCTTATAGGATCAACATCCCTACCACCAACCTGGGAGAGGATGCAGAGTGTCAATCAACCCAGCCCAAGAAGTCCTAGTACTCAACCTAGGAAAGAAGATCACACATAGGTTGCACTGCATTTTGTGTTGAAAGAGTTTAACTATGCAAAGAGAGTTAATCACCAAACTGCTTAAAGAATAAAAATAGTTTTATTGTGAAGAGAACCAATTTTGTGGCTGGAGAAGACTGAAAAAATATCAGGAAGTAAGTATTCTAACTATGCTAAATATACATCTCCTCTGATACCCCCCTGTGGATTATTCTTCTTATGTTTCTGAATCATGCACATTAGAGATCCTGAGTATTCCAACATTTTGGAAACCTGAAGCCTTTCCCAAACTTCTGAGTTCCTTTCCCTCCCAATCATCTGTATGTGCAGGAAGACTGGTGTGGGGTGTATGGGGAGAGGCCAGAGTGATTCAAACAATGCATGGCTATCAGGAACAACCCAAAATTACAGTCTCCTCATATTTCTTCAATAGAGAAAAATGAAGATACCCAGAAATCTCAACCAACCTCTGAAACCTGAGAGCCAACCAGACTCCTTTTGTAGACAACCCCCCCCCCCACACACACACTGAAATTGACTTAAGGACGCAAAGTCATGGACCACAGTTTCTCAGACTCTGGATTTACAGTGTGGACTGTTTGTATGCTATCCCCACCCATCCAATTGGTGGAAGGTAAATTGTTTTGGCATATTTGACTGTATCCTTTTTAATTCTGAGCATTAAAAAAAATCTTACAGAATGTTTAATGATTTTTGTGTCTGAGGAGACAAAGTAAGATACAAATGTTTTAAATGAATACATGAAATAGATGTGCTGTCTTGTGGTTCATACAAAAAACAAACTTCCTTTGAAGATATGAGGATGAGAAATACCTATGCACGATTCCAATAGGTATACCTTTTCTGACGGACCAGCTGCATGCTCCCCAAATGGAACATGTAATTAGATTTCCATTCCCTTCTTCTTGGAACAACAGGAATAATAAAAGCTGAAATAAATAACCTTTTGATAATTAACTTGCACAGTATAGGATGCTGTTACCCACACTTTGGGGTGGATATGCTATAATAACTGGCTGTAACTTGCTTCTCTAAACCCCCTGCAGTTTTACCCGCAATTGGCAAAAACAGCTTCTTCTGAACAGCAATGTCTGAACTTAATTCTAGGCAATAATAAAGCAGTGTTTTCTTGTTTTTAGTAATGATAATCTGGACATAGAGATGGTTTATCACTAGAATAAGAGGACCAAACTAGAAGACACCGCAGTGCCTTTGGAGGAAGGCAATCACAACAAAGCGGGGGGAGGGGGGGAGGGGAGGGGGGAAGGGTAGATGTTACAAATCACAGATCTGTGAGAACAGCCAGGGCTCCTTTCTGGCCTTTGGCAGTCACCTGTATATTTATTTCATTTATAATTTGATTTTTTATACCACCCCACTTCACAAGTGGGCTCAGGGCATTTAATAACAATACAATACAATAAAACATCGTTTAAACAGTTTAAAAACAAAGCACAGCTTCAAGAGGAAAAGCCATTTCTAAACTGGCTGGGATGTCGCCTCCAGCAGCAGAACATAAAAGGAGGGCACAGCATATTTGGCTGCCTCTCGTATGTACCCCCTTTCCCCCTTCCTGTATATGGAGAAGAAGGCAGCAGTTGTGGCTGGTACCCTTGGAGCAGATGAGGCAAAGGGTAGGGCAGTCAACAGTAGGCAGAGCCAATGAATCCTGGTTTTGCTCTCAGCCACCTCTTTTGCTAGGACATCAAAGGACTAAAGTACCGCAGTACAGTTCTGATCACTTAAGTAGGGTTGCCAGCTCAGGGCTGGGAATACCTGGAGACTTTGGGGGTGGAGCTTGAAGTGGGTGGGATCTGAGGCAGGGAGGGATCTCAGAGAAGTATAATGCTATGGAGTCCAAAGCAGCTGTTTTCTTCAGGGGAACTGATTTCTGTTGCCTGGAGAAGAACTATAATTCCAAAGGATCCCCAGGTCCCACCTGGAGGCTGGCATCCTTACACTTAACTGACCTCTATGCAGGTGCCAACTTAATACAATCTTTTCCTTTGCTACAGTGGTTGTGACCACAGGAAGAATCCCCAATGTAGGAAACAAAATCTACCCCAAAGCACACTGCTGAATGCACTAAACAGAAGAGACAAGAAAGGCTGCAAACACAGGATGTCTCAGTGGTGTCTGGAATTCCCTGAGCTCTTAATTGAGAACTGATTGCCGATGCTGGGGGTAGTCAAACTGCGGCCCTCCAGATGTCTATGGACTACAATTCCCAGAAGCCCCTGCCAGCATTTGCTGGCAGGGGCTCCTGGGAATTGTAGTCCATGGACATCTGGAGGGCCGCAGTTTGACTACCCAGTAACACAAAACAAGGTAGCCTTTGGCCAGATACAGAAATAAAGGCCACTACTTTAATTAAACCACTACTGTAATTAAACACATTAACTACATTCAGTCAGCCCAAAGCAGGGACTCTGTTAACAAAATGTTTGAAAGCACATGGAGAGTGCCCTTAATGGTCTACTAATGGTGCAAACCTGCACATGCTTAATCAGAAGTAATTAATTCTATATTCTATAGAATTCAGTCCCAAGCAAGTTAGTACAGGATTATAGAACATTTGGCCTTCTCTGGGCAAAGAAATTTATATTTGGAGGGAGGGAAAGCTTTGCTGAAAAAGTTACCTTCCATCAGCCTTTCCTTTCAGCTTCTCAGAATCAGAGAAAATGATAAATGGCAATTTCCCAGCCCACCACATTTACTGCTACAACAACATTTCAGGGAGATACTTGCCTCCAAATCTTCTGCTGCCTTCACCCTCTAGCTAACAGAAAATGGCTGCCATGTGGAAGGGGCAGGGCAATGTCCTCCTGAGTATTGCATATGAATGATTCTGAATGGCAGAAGAGATATTACACCAAAGTATTGGGGCCTTAAAGACATAAAATCTCTTATTGGTCAAGTTCCCTATCCAGCAAAAAAGAGAAATCTTGATAGGGCTGGTCAATGTAGTTATATGGATCCATTGACTGGTCAAGACCAATGTGGATGGGCCTGGTTTTAAAGAGAGACTTGCTTGCCTACAGTGCTCATTTGAAAAAAAGACAATGCAGAATCTGACTTTGTTGCCATCCAACAATGCAGCTCACAGACTGCCTGGTAAGACAGACAGGCACTTTTTAGGGATACCAGCCTCCAGGTGTGGTCTGGAGATTAAGGTGAGCAGATTTTAAAGCAGGACACCATTGACCAGGGGTGGGGGTGGGGGGGGCTTCTTGATTTAATATTTGGTCTATATGGAGGAACAAAATTTTTCATAGAATGCATAGAACGCAAAAATAGTATTGTAATATATATATATTAAATTTCAACATAAGTACAATTTGCCAGGTGCCCCTCCAAAAGTGGGACAATCTGGTCACCTTACTGGAGATCCCCTAGAATTACAACTCATGTCAAGAATAGAAAGATTTGCAGGGTTAATTCTTTGGCATTGTATCCCATTGAAATCTCTGTCACGAGCCAGCCTCCAACCCGCAGAGACTCCTCAGAGGGTGAATTGAGCTGTGGTGTTATGAGACAGGCAGATCCCCAACAGGATGAGCTAGAAGACAGCAGGTGCTCAAGACTCTCAGGCCAAAATACCAAGGCCTAACAGCCTGCCTTGACTGCCCATCTAAAGATCAGGCTGCTCAGGACCATGAGCTGGGAGTGCTGTGAAAGCTCTTGAGACTGACTGTAACTCACCAGGCTAACAGCTTCCCCAAGACAGCTGCAAGCATCACGAAGCATCTTCGAGGGACATGACAGCTAAAAGATGCAGTGCAGGGCTGTTAGCCTGTTGTTGGTTGCTCCAAGGAGATAAGTCATGTCAGGATAAGGACAGAGCCAGCCAAGTTGCCTATTTAAATACAGCTGAGAGTCTCAGCCGGTGTAGAGGCAGCCCTACATACTGTGAGCACCTATAGGATTCCTGGCAGTTTCTCCTCTGCTGTGTAATGGACATTTTGTCTTCGGGGCTTTCATTGCATATGTGTAATATGACCTGAATCTTTATTAATATGTACAGTATAGTGCTGATTGGTGTTTTATAATTTGTGGTATCCTACACTGTGTTCTTCCATGCTTTGTTACAGTAGATATTGGAAGCCCTGCTCCTCCTGAGGTGAACCCCATGAAGGCTGCAATTTTTTCTGCTCAGACATTCATGTTGTGATGAGCCTTCCCTACTCCTGACTCTCAGGGCTTTTAACCCCACATAAGCCCTTCTTTTATTGGCTCCCACAGTTGTTTTATAGAGCATTTCCATAAAGGGAATTGGGTTGTAGTTTAAATGGCTGAGAAAAATTTATCAGTATGTTTTTATATTTTATGGCATTATTTTACAATATTGTAATCTAGCGTGAGTCTTGATGAGGAAGGTAGACTATAAATTAAATAAGGGGCAAAGACTAATAAAGTCATCAGACCAGCAGTTCCTTTGCAGGTGGTAGGATAGATTTTCTAAGCCAGCTGATGGCCAGGTATCTGCACTATGGTGGAAATTCTCATTGCTACAGTAACTGAAGGAACAAAAGGACGCAGAACACCATGCTTTTGCAAGATGCCCACAGGATGCCATTTTAGATCCTCCAGATTTTAGGGTGGGTCTTAAAAGAAGTAGCGTGCAGAAGAAGATCTAGCAAGATGGCATTTGGCAAGTAGGGAGCCAGAACACAGGGAAAGCTTTGACATGGACCTTGCTCTTCTTGGGCTGTAGCTACATTGTGCCAGTAAAAGTGTACTTGTTGCTACATGGTGGCCCAAAGTATCTTTGTAGCCTTTATGTAAACCTGTCCTTCTTCAAGCCTATTAAAGGCTCTTGTCCGACAAGCACCCCTTCTCACATTGCACCCAGGACCACAGATGGATTCACATGTAACCTTGCTGTTTCATTTTAGAACACTTGGGCATGTTATTTGTTTCAGTTAGATAACCAAGATGGCACTTAAGAAAATCCAACCCTGGTTCTCATGAGTGCAGTTCTGTGAGCAGAAAGGAAAGCCAGAAGGACTCATGCCCCCCCCCCTTTCCCCCTGCTTCAATAGATGCTACATGTCTCTCTTCTCAGGGCTCCATCTGGGGTTCAGTGAACATCTCCTCCACAAATTCAACTGAGATGAATAGGATCTCTGCTAGAATTCATTTGCTCTTTCACCACAACAGCACAGCCATCTTGTGGCTCCACAATGATCCACACACAACACCACTTGAAGAGATCGGACAGTTCAGGCCACATTTAATTAGTCAATACAAAGAGAAGCAGTTTTTAGACAGGAATATCATTGACATCTACTGACCTCTCTTTTGCTGAAGTAACAAATGCATATTATCGTGTTAGGACTCTTAATTGGCCAACTCACCATGCACACCTTTCCCCATGAAGGCTGCTTGTCACTAGGCCTCAGGATAGTCTCTTCCCCTTGCAGAAGCAAGCCTGGCCCCTCCTTACAGTAGCAACCATATCCTGTGCTGAACAGCTCTGTGTTAAACTTCAGCAGGTGCTGATTTGGTCAGAGGTGAACAACACCTGAACCAACTAGACTCAGTTGGCTTCTTGAAAGAGGGCTTCTTTAATGCTAATGTATCACGCCCATACCAAGTAAATAAATGTAAGCCAACATTGGAAAGAGATCTCAGAGACCCTGGTTTGAACCTCTGTTCTTTTGGGAGAATCACACCCTTCCCCAACCCATTTACTCCATATCAAATGACAGCCCATCTCACAGGTTCGGCAGATAAATAAAAAGTGTTTACCACATTGTCAATTTGTGTTATAGAAACAATTAACAATAACAGCTGTCCTGGAGAAAAGGGTGGTGTCAGATCAATCAGTAGCCAGGGCAAATGCAACTAACAGCAGTGAGGGCAAAGAAGCAAAACAGAATATGGCACCGTGAGCATGTTTAAACAACAAGAGTATGATGTTGCAATCAGCGCTGAACATCCTTGCAAGCAGGAGGTGGTTTTCAATGCTTACAAAAAGGGACATGGAGAAATATTGTGTAGCTTTGTGCAGCACTACTCTCTTATATGGTTTTTTAGATTTAGAGTACCTTTATTGGCATAAAGCTCCTATATGGTGAAATGTGCAAGACCGTAAAGAGCAGATTGTGCCACAAGAGGGCAGCCATATCACAGACGTTGAGCAAATGGCTTTCTAGAGTCCCTGTTCTTTCCAACCTCTTAAAAAAAAACAAGAATGCATTGGCATGCATCTGACTTATAATAAGTGGGATAGTGGGCTGAATGGCAACCATCAGAAATATTCTGCATTTAATTGCACTGATGGTTGTAATGAAGGAGGGATGGCATTAAGGAAATACCTTATGGGATATACTTGTATGCCATTTCTGAAGCAGTTTGTTCTGTGCACGTAAACAGATGCCTTTAGTCCTCCTAGAAGACCAATTAACATGGACTAGGGGGATTCAGCCGCAGGAATGAAGAAGTGCATCAAGATGGGGAGGGAAGGTGGCCGGTGAAGAAGTAGCCCATCCCTGAAATTTGCACATCCCTTCTATAAACATGGCAAATTCCAAATTACATTTGGTGGGCACAGAGGAATTGCCCCACAATACTCTTACTAAAAAGCTGTTACACAGCCTCAACCATTCTTACTATATTGTCTTAAGAATAATAAATATTTGGATAACACTCCAGTGGAAATTAATTGTGTAACACACCTGCACTACCAGAGAGGCTTCTTTGTTGTTAGGCGCAAAGTCGTGTCCGACCCACCGCGACCCCATGGACAATGATCTTCCAGGCCTTCCTGTCCTCTACCATTCCCTGGAGTCATTTAAGCTGGCACCGACTGCTTCAGTAAGTTCAGTCTGTTGACTTTCAGTGAGGCGTAGTAATTATTGACTCACTCTTGCTGCAGTAGAGTCAACAAGTTCTGCTTTCTCTTTAGTTTTAACATGGATTTATGACCCATCATCATCATTTTTGCCATGAGCTCTCACCTTTTCTGCATGAATCCCGAAGTCCACAGGGGACACGCTGTGTTAAAAAGCAACAAGATGTGAAAGACACAAGAAACAATGCAGTGCGTGGTTGCTCATATTGCCCAGCTTTGGCATCGGTGTTCATGGACATATGTTCATGACACACTCAGATGTGTAGCACAAAGCTGGTTCCTGGCTGGACTTGAATGTGGGAAACTTGAACAGGCTTTCCTTCAATGAAAACAGTCCATGGGGCATATTTAAGAGTAAGCATTATGCAGAATTAAAACACACACACACTGAAACAGACACCAGGTATATAACTTACTAAAACACATTTTCCCCCCATTTCCAGTCTCAACATTTCTTATTAATTCTCAAATTCAAGACTAATTTTCCTCCCCTTTCCTTGGGTCCAAAAAGAAAAAAAAAAGAATAGAAGAGTACAGTCTTGACTGAACGAACATCTTCCCCATCAAGAGTCAGCAGTATGCCTGGGGACACGGTAATGCTCAGACTTGATGCGGGCCTTTTTCTCTTGTGGGTTGGCATATTTCCATTTGGATGGAGACATCTTCAGCCGTCTCCTCTTCTTATCTGTACACCACACTTTTTCACAGTACTCCTCTACTCTTTGGAAGTTGCTGTAACCTATGAGCTGCAAAAATTCCTTGTACCATGGCCTAGAGCCTTGGGGGATGCTGCTCTGTACAGGACATGGCATCTTATGAGAAACATCCTCCTCATAGTCTTTGTTGAACATGTTATCAACACGGTCTTCTTCCACAACTTCAAGTGTGGTCTTTCTTACTGTATGGACAATGCTGTGTTCCACGGTCTGGCAGAAGTATGTCCCAGCATCTGTTCTGCGCAGTCTTAAGACCAAGAGGCCCAGGTCCACCTTGAGTAGTCGATCATCCATCTTCACCTGACAAAGTGTATAAAATTGCATAAGAATAAACAATATCCTCTATGTCTTTTGTTTTTAAGATATATATATATATATATATCAGAGCTACAATTGAATGACAGACTGAGCAGATTTCAGTCTAAAATAGCCTGGCAACTGGTGGGAATCCAGCAGGGGTGCTGTTGAAAATTGGAATAGCATCATTTCTGCGGAAAAACTTGAAATGACATCTTACCATTGCCTATGGCTTTAAAAATTTTTAAACACTTTTTTTCTCCTGCCAGTGTGGAAGAACTTGGAATCCCAGGGTGAAGGAATCACTAAGTTACGCAATTTAGGGATAACTGTGGAAAGTTCTGGATGCATTTATCTGAACGTGGTCATTTCAAACATTCTGAAGCATAGTGCAACCAAAATTGGTACCACTGATCTGAGTGGAAACTATTTAAGAACATGATCAAGGCTGCAATCCAAATCACACTTACTAGTGATTAAGTCCAATTGCTACCAGTGGGACTAGCTTCAGAGAAAATATGCTTACTCCTAAGTTTAGATTTGATTAAACTTGATAAGGGACTAGAAGAAAATGGCTGGAGAGAAGTACCCAAGCATTACCTGCAATTATTATTTTCCATCAGAAGAAGACAAACCAGATTTGATGTTGTCATTTATGCTTTGCATGATGGAATTGGGCTAGCATAGCAGGCAGGGCAGTGAAATATGAAATTCTATATACTGATATAATACCTGTAAAATCAATGTTATGTGTTGATTCTCTAAGGGGACAAGGGATCATTGGTTCAAAGGCTTCCTAAGTAATTGTGCATAGGGCTATATTCCAATCCCAAGTGGGAAACCTATGGAGGGGTGATGGTGAACAAAATCAATCATTTAAGGAATCACCTAACACGTAAGAGTGTTGAACACCTGAAAGAGCTGCCACCTTTCATTTATATGTGCTAGAGTGTGTGTGTACGTCACATGCTGTCAAGTTGCTTTTGACTTATGGTGACCCTATGAATTAATGGACTCCAAAATGTCCTTTCACTGTCAGCCTTGTTCAGGAATTGCAAACTGAAGGTTGTGACTTCCTTTATTGAATTAATCTATCTGATCCCATTGATTTAAATAGTAAGATATCTAATCAAGTTGCCAGTCTCTGACTTGACACTGAGAAAGCTTCTGTCAAAATATACTGGAAATTTATCTTTGCTACATTAACTAAATTTGGGCTTCTTCACAAATGTTTGAAGTGGATTCATCTCCCAGATCTAGAATGCTGACCCTGCTATACTCACCCAAAGAACACTAAGATCTAGTGATCAGCACTTGCTCAGGATCCCCGGCCCAAAATAAGTAAAACTGGCCCCAATCGGCTAGAACCAAGAATTTCCTTGTAGACTAGGAAAATAACATGGAGCAAATGCTGGTCTCCCTGCTCACAAACATCAATGCTCCACCCACAAAACATCAGTACATGCAACAGGGATTAGCCATCTCCTCCATTTTTGTAAGATTTTTTTAGGAAGTGGTGTCAGCTACCCATGCCTCCCTGTCATGCAACCAGAAGTGACATGTCACTGGAAGTGACATCACTGCCCACATTAACAGATTGGCTCAAGGGGGACTGAGGGGGGAGAGATAGGAGGCATTTTAAAGCAGGAGCAGGCATGCAGCTTCACCCCCTCCCATGCACAGAAACCATGAGAGAATTCATTCACATTTGGGAGGGGTTGAGGGGGAGCAATGGAAGCAGCTGGTTTCTAAGCTTGTGGCTGAACATTAAGGCAGGAAGAGAAAGGTTATGGACCTTCTCTGGAGCTCCCGCAGACCCCTGGGGATTCACACAGTTTGGAATCCCTGGACTAGATGATATACTATATGGCTCCTCCCAACTCTATGATTCGAAGGGACTCCTCAGGAATAGTCTAGAGGCAAATCAAGAGTCTGCAGCATGAAGATGGAACCGCTTGGGGAACGGTATACATATTTGGTTAAGGGATAAGTGGATGGAGAGTGGGTGTGGCCAGTCCGGGTGGGCCACGTCCACTCCCTGCCCACCCAGCTGGCCAGGGGCTCTCTGACGCCATTGGTGGCAGTTTGCCCCAGATGCTCCCCAGGACACACGTAAGTGCCTTGGGGTGGGGGAAAGGAGGGGGTTCCCTTTCCTGTAGGCCTGCAGGAGCGCAGAGGCAGTGGGTGTGCTCAGCGGGCCCCAGGTAAGCCGCAGCTTCATCGGGGAGGGGACCGGGGATGGCTTCCCCGGGCCCACGGAGTGCAGCTGTCGCCTCCCTGGGGTGGGGGAAGGACGGCTTCCTCGCTGGCTGCTGAGCGGGGAAGAGGCAGCGGCTGCGCTTGTTGGCTACTGGGGAAGCCGCGGAGCTGCCTTGGGTGGTGGGGAAGGAAGGGGAGAAGGGGGAAGGGTCGAGGAGGCCTCCCCCCGGGCCACGCAGGACCCGCATGGGTGACTGGGGGAGGGGGGCAAGCAGGCCTTCCCAAGGGCTGTGCAGCACACCCGCGGCCTCACAGAGGCCGCGGGTGTGCTGCGAGGCCCAGGGGGAAGCCACTGGGGAGAGGCCTTTCAAAGCCCGTTCTGACAAATGGGCTTTGAATCTAGTATTATATATTCATCTACTCTCCTACAATATAACATGCTGCCATCCGCTTTTAGGGAAGGCTTATTCAAAAAAATACCCATCTGTGATCATTTATGCATTTACCAGGATGGGAGCATTGAGACATCTGAACATGTATTACGCCAATGTAGGCTATACGATCAATTCAGAATAAGTCCAACTCAGAGGTGATCAAAGACATATTGTCAGACAAAAGCACAGAAATAAATTCTGTTGTGGCCAGATTTGCTTGGAGAGCAATCAAAGCAAGGAAGAGCTGGGTGGATTTGGAGCAACTTAGGTAGAGATAGTCTCAATTGCATGAGATAATGCTTGTGAGTTTTAAAATTAGAATGTTGATTCTTATAGCTGGAATGTTTTCAAATTTTATACTATTTTAATTATTAATAATTCTTTTGTGTACTTTGTAAATGCCAGATGTTTTTATGTACTTTGTAATTTGATTACTGGTCTAGTTCTGTAATAATAATAAAGAAAGAATAGTATTGTATAAACTGGAAAACTACAAGCCTTCTCTGGGAGGCAGTTCATGAAAACTTTGCTTGGCCTTATGTTATGTGGAATGCAACACAGAACGGAATGTCTCAAAATGTTATTCTTATGATTTAATGACATTACAACTGCTGATATATGAACATGATGATGAAAGGGGAGGAAAGATATACCTCTTCTCTTCTGGCTTCATGTGATCTCTGCACAAACCAGATCACCTTTGCTTGCAAGCTCCTGGGAGTACATTCCAGCAGAGTGCTGTTGTGCTCTATGCCGTACACCACGTGCTCTTCAGTCTGATCCAGAGCTTCTCCTACAAAGCAGAAAACACATCTGGGCTCAGCAATTCTCGGTGATGTCTTTCTGAATCTCTAGGAACATACTTGGGGTGCACGTTTCAATCCAAAGCTAAATAGCTATCACCAAAATTAAGGATTCACCTAAACCACAGACTGGCTTTTGTTGCCATAGGCCTGGACTTCACTGTTGTGTTTTGCTAGCAGAAATGCTTTCCTTCTGCTCAGTCACAGAAGGGAAAGTAAAACAGAGGGATAATCTTGCTTCTGAGGGAGGGAAGTAGACAGGAGCCATCATAGCCAGAGTCTGGCTGCTGTTTCAAATATGGAAGCATTTATATGGTCAGTGGTTCTCAACCTTCCTAATGCCGCGACCCTTTGATACAGTTCCTCACGTTGCGGTGACCCCCAACCATAAAATTATGCACGTGTTCTTTCACAGAAATTAAACCGAAACTGACCAATGGTGTGAAGATCCATTGTTCATGATTGTATATAAATTGTTTTTCCCCCGGGGTTTCTCAGTTCAGTTCTGCCTCTTATCCCACCATGCCGATCTCTCTTTTCCACTGCTCCAGATAGACGAACGCTCTATCTCGATCTACCTCACAAGGCTGTTGTGTGGATGGCGCTCGCCCAGCCAAGCTGCTTGCCCTGCTGTGACCCCTCTGAAAGGTTGTTCAACCCCCAAAGGGGTCCCGCTCCCCAGGTTGAGAACCACTGGCTTAGGTGGATACAAAAGGCTCAATGAGTATGCATGTTTGTCTGTGTGTGTATGTGCGTGGGGTATGCACGTGGGTGTTATGAGTGTGGAGACAATACCACTACTACTTTCTCAGCTGTGTAGCCTCAAGGGACTTCTCCAGAGGGCACAAGTACCTAAGCCACAACCTATGTGTTTGAGACACTGCCCTCTTCTTTTTAAAAAATATAACAAAGCATTATCTCTTCGTATGCTAAACAAAAGATATCACAAAGTTTTCTTTAATGATACAAACCTATGCCTAAACAATGGTTAACTCATATCTTGAGATTTCTAACTATTTATTTACTTTGAATCTTACCTTATTTCCATAAATTCAACATAGCTAACAGCACAGCATGTTGCTAGGTCACAAAACACAAAAGTCCATTAACAGAATAAGTACAGTGCTCAGACTAAAAGCACACAGACCAATATTTGGGGAAATAATTGCCTTTCCCCACATTAAGGAACAGAACTTGCCTTGTGTCCAGTAGCCCCTTCAAGACCAACAATTTCCAGCTTTCATGGGTCAAAGCTCACTTCGTGAGACACCACCTTTTGTATATTTTGTTGGATTTCAAGGTGCTAATGAACTAGTAGAACAAACTCCCTAAATGAAGGAACTCTCAGCATCAGTCCTAGTTAACCATCTCAGGGGACTGGACTTACCACAGAGGAAGCCTGTGACTTGGCGGCAACTGTTTGGACAAGTGAGGGGCATGATTTAAATCAAATAATAAATAAAGGGGGTGTACAAGAGAAGGTTGCCTGCAGAGTAGGCATCTGGGGGTACATCAGGAAATAGAATTGAGATATTTAGAATCCACTAGACAGGAGGAAATATGCAATGTTCTGAGGTTTCATGAAAGTGGTTGTGGCTTCTTGTGATGAACGCTACTGCTGTCAAATTCTATGTACTGGCTAAAGCATGAAAATTACCAATATATTGCTGGCCAAAGCACTGCTCAGCTGCATTTCCATGACGGACATCTTGTCTGCGGAACCGTCTAGAGAAGAGGAGAAAAAATAATTTGAGAAAAGATTCTCATGCTTGCTATGATCTAAGTTTAGAAGCCTTCCCGCGTGTGTGAAGTGAATCATCTTTGTCAAGTTCTTTCTCTAATTTGTGTCTGGATGGAAAATGGCAAAAACCTCTTTGCAATTCTTGATAAAATCTATGTTCAGTATCCTAGACAGCAGTTTAGGACAGCCTATGTTGTTATTTTGCAAAATATTTTAAGAAAGCCTCTTATAAGTCTTGTTATAACATGTTAAATCCATGTTATAAATTTGCTGAGGAACCAGAATATAGCCATTTAAAACTGAAACATGAAGAACATGTCTGGCCTACAATGTACAGATAAATAAATGCTGGCCTGATTTCTCCCTCTGTCAGTATTTCTTGTGCAGTAATTTGTCTGTTGCTCTACCCTCATTTTGTATTGTCTAAATACCTTTTTCTCTTTATAAACCTTATTGTTTAAGAGGCAACTCCTGTGCCAAAAATAGCGGGGAAATTACCTACAGCTTAAGCAAACACTTCCAAATTTGATAGTTCTTAAGTTTCTAGTCTGAACCTCAAGAAAATAATGATCTGTTGGTCTTTAAGGAACTACTGAAGTCTTCCTGTTTTCTCAAGAAATCTTGTTTTATGTCAACTGAGTTAGGGTTAATTCCACACCTCTGGTGTAGGAATGCCAGCCTCCAGGTGAGACCTGGGGCTCCCATGGGATTACGGTTGGGCTGCTACCGCATGAGCAGGATTTTTCTGATTAATGAGCAATAAAAATAAACAGCCCAATACATACTCCTCTGGGAAGAATTTTTATTTGCTCAGGTCCAGATTGGGCAATATATATTTTAAATCCCTTATATGTCTGAGTGCCAGTTCCTGTTTGCTTTAAGCACATGAATAATCTGAAGGTATTCTGTTGAAAGGATTTGTCTAAGTGATGTTGAGGGAATATGACATTGAGTACAGAACAGTTTTCAAAGTGCATGGCTCACTCCCACAGTTAAACACAATATTGTGCTGAAACAAAGTCTGATCAAATATTTCCCTGGTTTCTGTGAGGCATTTTGGCTAAAACATTGTAAACTGCTTTGGGGAGAAAGATGGAGTATAAATGAATCAAGCAAGCAAGTAAGCAACAAATATTGTTGGAAAAAATAAAATGCACTCTATGCATTTGGAAAAACCAACTTAACCAGGCCTACTCTACTGTGCCTTCTTAGGAGCTTCCCAAGGGCAGCCAGCAGATCCGTGTTGGAGATCAAGGGCTGCATCCGATGGACCTTGAGATGGATGGATCCAGCAAGGCCACATGTGATTGTAAAGGAATTCAGGCTCACAAAGCATGTGCCATTAGAATGAAGTTTGCCATCCTAACTTAGCAACTCTCTTCAGGGGCAATAGTAAGAAGAAAGTAATACAAAAAGCACATTAGAAATGGTTCCGTCTTTGGGCAATGCTCCTCAAGTCCTCTGTGTTGGCCAGGCTATGTATATGCTTCCTGATTAAGAACCTTGCCCTTCTTCCCAGGAACAGAGCAAACTTTTCCTTTCACAGCATCCCTTGTGATGCAGGCTAGGCTGAGAAAAGCAGATTTCCCAGTACATTTGGTAGCTCAGTGGGATGTGATGCTGGGACTCCCACACATACACCCAGCACTCTAGCCAGTGTGCCATAGTGACTCACAACAACCTGTTCTTTTTTAATGTATCTTGGGCTGAAAGCAGAAGAAAGCTCAGATGTGCTATGAATTCACCTTCAAACCTGAAGTGCCAGAACTGAAAGCTGGCCATATTCTGTCAATGTTGCTCCTACCTGCTGGTTCCACCATTCACAGTAGCTGTCTCAGCTTCTGGAGAAAGATAACTAAGCACCCTGCACTTTCACCAGCCAATGGAGGAGGAGAAGCAGAAGCAAAGTCATGGACAAAACAAGGATATCACAGAGCCAGCAAGTAGGGTGTGGCTTGATCCATCTGTCAGTTCAGGATTGAAGGTAGGTGAGGGGCATGCTCCCAATGGATGAAGGGTATTTGGTTTTGATCTTCTTTCGTCTACAGTCAGATGACCACAGAGTAATGCTAGCATGCCTCCGTATGGTGCACCCTGAATAATGCTAAAGAGCTAGAGCTTTTTGGCTGCTAGACAACCATAGGCTCTTCTGGTTACACTATACACATGTAGACAATCATGCTTCCTGAGGGTAATTCTGCCATATGATAAATAACATCATAGTTTCAGTACCTCTTTCACTTCAAGCGAATCAATAGATACAATCAAAAAGTCATCCCCCCCCTTTAAACATATATTGTTTAATTCACTTTGTCATCAGACAAGGGGAAAGGGGCTCAAGCACATCTGGGCTTAGTCGAACCAGCTCAGTCTGGAAGAAACACCCTTTTATTAGAGAACTAATTTGTTGTGTGATTTTGAATGCCAGGTGTGGCTCTCACCTCTTTGCCTGTGTTCCTGTGGGGTAGTATCTAGAACAGGTAATCCCATCCCAAGCACAGTAAGGATCTCTTGCCAGGCAGCAATCAGCACAGGCTGTTCCGTACATGTCACATTGATGGAACTTCAGCTGGGCAACAGCCGACTCAGAACCGACATAAATTTGTTGCTGAAAGGGAAGGACCAACATTATACTTTGGTATGATCAAAGAATATGGTGCTATTACATGCATTGTGAACAGAAGTATGGTTGCCATCTTTGTTTTGGGATATTATTTGAGATTTGGTTTGGTGCCTGTGGGAACGCAAGGTTTGGGAATGGGAGGGAATGTCCTAGTATCCATCTACCAAAGAGGCCATTTTTCTCCTGGGGAACTGTGTAATCTAGAGATCAGGTGTAATTTAAGGAGATCTCCAAGCTCCAGCAAGAGGCTGACAACCCTATCCAGAAGTGATCACACTTCACATACGTAGATGATCCATTAAATGCAACAAAGCATTCACTCTGTAATTATATAACATACATATGCACATACATTTGCAGCCTAGAGTTCTGTGTCATTATAGAACGTAACAAAATAATACTGCTTGAAAGGACCGATGTTGGAGACTAGTGATCTCACCTAGCACAGCCTGTGAACTAGCTTTGGGATGGGAAAGGATTCCCCCAACTCAAGAGCGGTCTCTGGAGGAGGTAGATCAGGATCATGACTGCCACACCACAGGTGAAATGTTGGTATGGCTGAATGTGCATGGATGTATTTTAAGAATGTTGGAAATCTTTTATAGCTGCTTACCTGTAGACATGTCATGATTGCTACTATATTTTGATATTTTTAATTTCTTTTCTGTTTAGGTTTTTAATAATAATTCCAACCAGTGTTTTATCTGCACAAAGCCCTCCCCAACTTGCTGCAACTTTCATTTTAGGTGAATTTCAGTGAAAAGCTGGGCTGCACCCCTTTATGGTGGGCAGGAAATTGAATATCTCCTATCATTGAATAGTCTGAGGAAGATTGCTTGCACTCAAAAGCTCATGCCTTGAATAAATCTTTGTTGGTCTTAAAGGTGCTACTAGACTCTGATTTGATTTTATTGTCCTATCATGGAATGTTCATCTATACAAGCAGCAAGACATCATGTTCTAGAAAAGGCTAAGCTAGAACCCTGGTCTCTTCGATGCCCATTTTCATACAGAATGCCTGAGATTTAACATCTTTGTGCAAAATAGGCTTTGGGTACATATAAACAATCCTTTACATGTTCTACTGGCCTCGTACTTTCCAAAGTCAGCAAACTTTGCTGTAGAGAAGATTGAGAGGTAATTGCACTGTTAATGACATACATCATCATACCCGGCTCTTCTGCGGACTCACCCTTTTTGAAGAAATTTCAATTGATGTGATAGGAACTGGCACCTGAGAATAAAGAGAATTCCCCCCCTTAATATGTAGAACACTTCTGCTTGCAACTGCTATGTATCTGCTGTAAATGTTCAATGAATACTGAGACATTTTGGCATGTGAAATGTTATCTTTCTCTTTTTTCAAAGGCTCCTTTTGATACAGGATGCTGGTGGCGATCTGTTGTGCAGATCAAAAACTTTATCTTGAAGAAAATATTGTTGGTCTTAAACGTGTTACTGGACTCAAACTTTGTTCTCTAGTTTTACCTTTGTTTGTTTCATATTCAATAAACCTCCTTTCTGGCCCTCCAAAAAGAGGTTTAACTTTAATTTAGAACCTGATCAGGTTCTGATCAGGCATCAAACATAAAAACACTAAAATATCTGAGCATTTAAAAATTATAAATTAATTCAATTTAAACTTAAGAGTAACATTAGAAGGAAGGCCAGTAACTGTTATTGGAGGGATGCCCCACAAAACAAGAGTCTTCACCTGGGCTCATTCTGCACACACAGGATTATGCACTTTCAATGTGCTTTGGCGGCTGGATTTTCCTGTGCAGAACAGGAAAATTTACTTCTAAAGTGCATTGAAAATGAATTATCTATGTGTGCAGAATAGGCCCCGGTGTCAAAATATAAGAGATGGAGACAGATGAAATTTCTCTGCAGAAGGAGTTGCTAGGAAAAAAGGGCTACAGTATCAAAAGCCACTATCTCCTGGAGCATGTCATTCCCCAGAGAGACCAAGGCTGTTTCAGTCCCATAATCAGGTCTGAAGCCAGATTGGAATGTATCTAAACAATCTACTTCATCAAGAATATCTGAAGTAGGTCAGTGATGATTCATTCAATCAACAGGATGGTAGTTATAAAACTCTTCTGAGTCCAGAGTATGTTTCTTTACGTAGAAGCAGTCACTTTGGCAAGGAGATGTGTACTGTCTCTCCTGGACCCAGTTCATCAGCACCTCCCCACAGCAGACTTAAGCAGCCAGAAGGGGAAAACTTCCAAGAATCCTGTCCACATCCCTGGACTGCATAAGCACCTTGGGACCCACTAGTTCTGCCATTTCTTGGGTTGCCACCCATCTAAATTTAAATAGCTAGGGAAACCAAGGCTGGCCTAGAAGAAACACCAGATCAAAACTGTGACTTGCAATGTGTAGGCACTGTTATTACCTGAGACAGGATCATGGTTGTCATGGAGACCATAACATCCCGAGCTGCTCCTGACCATATATAGTTAGGCTGCTTGGATCGTATTTTATGTGATTCCAGAAGCCTCCACCGTGTGCAGAGGTGTGATCTAGAGGGGCTGTTGTGATAAATAACTTACTTTAAATACTTGCAGCTCTTCAAGAATCACTTCTTCCATGGATTCTGTGTCTGGATTGTAAATTGTAATGACCTTCAGCACAATCCCATTATCTATATATAAAAAAATGGACTTTTACACTGAGAATCATTTATATACATATCTTTCTAAAGTACAAGGTATTTTAACTAAAATATGTATTCAAAATATGAAAACATCAATATGAAACACAAGAAATGGACCAAAGCAATTTCTATGTAATTAATTTTATGCATTCAAAGCTGTACATAAATGATCTGAGGAACCTTTACAACTACTTTGTAAGACCTGCTACTTGTTAGCCACACAAATGTGGTGAGGATAAAGCTTAAGGAATGAAATAATTTGAACCTTCCCAACAATAGCTAAAAGAAGCAGTTGGACTGGTCTGGAGACAGACAGTGCAGAGTATGTAGTGAAGCAAACCAATTTCAACGGCAGATTCTGGACTCAGGTATAGATAAAGCAGCAGGATCCAAAAACAACAGAAGGTTGAAAAAGCTGACAAGGTATGCCTAACTGAAGGAATGGGAAAGTTCCAAAAAGTAGGAGAAGTATCCAGGTAGGGAAGTTGTATGTTTGAATGCATTTTTGGCTATTTCAGAAGAATGTCTCTTTCATGAGCACTTCCAAATAGCACAAACGGATTGTTCTGAAGTGAAAGAACCTGTCCGAGAGATGCTAAAATGCCTGGTTATTTACGTAACTAAAGACACAAAAAGACAGGCCCTGACAGAGCAGCCAGGTCTCCTCTTGTTATCATGACTAACCAATGACCACAATCCAGCTCACTCTGCTTTTTGTTGAGGAATTAGCCTGGAAATGGTTGTAGTATTGGCCTTTTGTGACACCCAGATTGGGGGGGGGGGGAAGCAAAATGTTACTTTGTATGTTTGGTGGGTATTACTCCAAGACTTGATATAACCACTCTGTGCTTTTTTGTTTTGTTTACCTGTCCCAATAAATAAGACATCATATTGTCCGTCTTCTGCTTCCACTCTATCAACTGCTATTTGTTTGAAACTGTATTTCCCATCCGTCTTCACAAGGACTGGTCTCTTATGAATAGGCCTAAGAGGCTGATACATGAGGGGATGACTTCGAGCAAAATTGATTGCTTCATCAGGGTAGTCTTTGGTACTCTCATGTAGACCTCCATTCACTTTGCTGGCACACTGGAAAACACAAGGCAGAGAAGATACACTTATATAAGCATCATGCTAAGGCATTGATTGGAAAAGGAGTATCTTTACACATAGGAACTTTTGCAACCAGTTTAAAAGCTGGAACTTGTTACAGAAGCTGGGAGAATGGTAGGGAAACAAAGCAAATGTGGGACTTCGTTCTAACCCAGAAAGTGTTCACCTGCTTTCCCTCAAATCCAGAGATACTGCATATACTCACTCTCCGGAAAAATGGTTCCTAGCCACAGAAAGGTTCTCTATATCTGTTTCACCCAGAGCGAACAAGATGCCGTATTTAATTTCATGATAGCATCAACATGATATAGGCCTGGTAAATAGGGGTTAATCTGCTACTTCGTTCACCACAGATGAAAGTTAATGTTCCTGAGTGCTTTTAAAAGACTGAGAAATAGCTGTATTTACTATCAATGTATAAATTAGTTTCCTTTCAAAATTTCAAAATATCTTCATGCAAAAAAGTGTTAATAGGCAATCTCTTTTCAACCAAATATAGAACTGGATCAGGATTTAATGGATATTTATTAGCTTTCTTAGCACTCAGAAAAGCTCATATGTTTTCCAGTTATCTCCTGAAAACTAGCAGACACATACTAATCCAAGCAAATTATTGCACGGACCAAAAGAAAATTGGAGTTCACTTGCTATAAGGCACATGTATGCCTTGAATATAAGCTTTTCAAAATAAGAATTGTGGCAAAGTATATCAGTACGACTGACAAAACAATTACAAACCCACACATACTTCTGCTAACATTCTCATCTGGACAAATGAGAAACAAGCTTCTAATCAACCCAAGCAAGATTTCAAGAGCTTTCACCCTATATTTTGAGCTGCTCAAAGTAGCTTGCCTCTTACTGACTCCAAAGTCTAAGTCTTTGAACTCCCAGGAAATGACTGGAACTTCTGCAGTTATTTGGTGAGAAAATCTTTCACATGTACTTTTACTTGGATGATAATAATCATACAGCTGGGACATTAGACACCCACCAATACAACATCTGGACTCTTTCTAGCCTAGTTAGGGAAGA
Organism: Paroedura picta; assembly: GCF_049243985.1. NCBI lineage: Eukaryota > Metazoa > Chordata > Lepidosauria > Squamata > Gekkonidae > Paroedura > Paroedura picta. The sequence goes on from NC_135373.1 coordinate 49,916,542, forward strand.
ATTAAAGACCTATATTGAAATTTTATTGAAAGATTTTTTAAATTGAAACTATTCCTAACACAGTTTCTTATTACTAAAAGCCTACTTAGCAGAACCTAAGTTTGCAGACCTGAAACCAGATGTGCTCAAACCCAGAACAGTTTACCTCAACCCCCCTAGAGAAACCAAATCTCTAGAACTTTAAAAAAAGAAACTTCTAGAAACCACATCAAAATTGAAGAAAAACTCCAAAAACAAAACAAAAATTAAATTCAAAAGACCCAAGCCAAACCAAGAAAAGTGGCCTGTGTCCTTGGCTCCCCCCCCAGGCCCAAACAAGTTAATCCAAATTAAGAAACCACAAAACCAGATCAAAATTGAAGAAAAACTACAAAACCCCTAATACCAAGGCCAAACCAAACAGAAGAAGGCCTGAGGTGGAGGTTTTTTAGCCCCCCCCCCCCTCCACACACAAGCAGCAGATACAAACAGTAAAATTCAGAACAGAACCTGAAAGAAAACCCCAAAAATGTCTGCTGAGGCCATTGGACTCAGCCCACCCTACTACCTGTCTACCACCTACCAGGCCCCAAGAACAATAACAAGAAAGGAAAAAATATAAGAAAACCTATCAGCCAGACCCTTGTTTTTATGCTCTCTGGCCACACACAGAAGAATTTCAAAAGGATCCAACTTCTGTGATTGGCTAAAGAGCATTATTCCCTGTAGTTTAAATTCCTATTTGTCAGATCTTGCCCCCAAAGGCAGAAAAGACCCCAAGAGAAGAGAACTAAAAAGTAAATTTGTATCCCTTTAAAATTTAGATCAATTCCTCTTTCCCTCCTCCCTCCCAGCTATTCAGTAAAACTGAATAATATTTCCAGGTTTATCCAGCTTTAGCTATACTGGCAATCAAAACAGATCAGAGAATCTGTATTCAGCGTTAAAATATCAGTATGCGTTTGTTTTTTTGTATTTTTTTCAGCTCAGCTAAATCAAATACATCTGCCTAGTAAATCTAGAATCACAATCTCAAAGTAGGCCAAGGTCATAGCAAGGGTCCAGGAACTAAACAAACCAGGCAATTGGTAAGCAACAGAACTGTGGGCCTTAAACGCACAGGTGTTGCTGGGTCTCACTTAGACTTCTCCCTATAACCTATTAAAGAGTACTAGACCCAGATCCTGTGGTGATTTACCTGTCTCACCTAGAATTTTTTTAGTACATGGGGAAGCCTAGGGCTGCCAGACACACACTCCTGTGCTTGATCCATGACTCAACTCTAGCCCTTTGCTTCCTCTGCCCGCTGGGTGCTTCAGAAGACTGTGGTGGGCCTGGTTATGGATGGGTCGATGGTGGGGTCTCCAGGCCTGAGGGCCATGCTGACTTAGAACATGGTGCTTAGGGTCCCTTTGAGGAGGCATTAGAGAGTCTGCCTTACTGGGTCTCCTAAGAGAATAAATGGACACACCTGGCATTCAAAATTACATTTCACTCTATATTGCCTGTATTTTATGGACCCCTATTTGGCTGCGTTGTTTATTAAATTATGTCATATCTAAACATCAGCCTAGTAAGGAGCCTTTCTTGACGTATCCCCTAGTCCACAAAGATATACGCCAGGATAAAATGTTACTAGATCTGCAGATGTCATTCTTTAATAACTATTTTACTCATTAATAAATATAAAGGTTAATATCCCCTCATTCAACACGGATTCTTCAAAGGTTACCTCATGCTTTTTAATCAAAATCATTCAAAGATTCTGCTAGACATATTTTAGGCAATCATTTATTTCCTCCATGTGGCTTGAGAACAGTGTGGTTTTAAGAAACATTTCAAGCACAACCACAGTAGCAGTCTCTCCCTGTTTCAATAAATAAGGGGAAATAAAATACTGTTTATATCTACTGGAAAGAGCCAGCAAGAAATTTGCATTAGGCAGGAACTGACATCCGTAAACTCCTGCACTTGTCAAATGGGGCTGTGTTTATTTTCCTTTCTACCCTGAAGAAATGGTTCCATATTGTTTTTGAAACATATTTTCTAATCTGCAAGCAGTGGGATTTTTACCAACTGCTTATCATAGAAGGCAAAGTCTGTGGCTTTCAGCAAAGCTTGAGTGTCTGATTTTCCAAACACAACCGAAGCCAAAGGAACCAGAGTGCCAAAGCTCATTGAAAAGTTCCAGTTTGAGCAATATTTGAGAACATAATATTTAGTTGGATTAAAACAAGAAATTTGGTGGTGTATGGGTGGGGGGGGGACTCTAAATAGTTTATTGAATTACTGGCCCATCAGCACATTTGGGGTTGATATTGCATAGCCCTCTGTAGTTGTTTTTGTAGTGTCATTTTCACAAGCATCACACCAGGAATCAAACAATTATATTGACATAGCAGCAAAATGGTCCCACCAAGCTCTAGAAGGGAAAGTCTATAAAAGAAGAAGGGAATAAGGGAATACCACCACAGATTTGGATGCAGCCAAACTAAGCATCAAGGAGTAAGCTGCAGATTGGCTATAAATCAAATTCCATTTTATCATGCCTGCATTTAGATCTGTGCCAAAACATCCCCTTAAGTACAATATAGCAGCTTTCCACCATAATGAAAAGAGAGGAGGGAAGTCTACATGTTCTAATCTTTGTGATGGTACAGAAAGTCTCTGTGCAGCTCCAAGTCCCATTATAGCCCCAAACAGTTTCTAGCAGATCTGGAAAGAGCGTGTGGCACTCCCATGTGTGACAAAGGTCATTCAAAGAGGCCCAATTATGAAAAGTTCAATATAAATGTAGATGCAAATCTTCTACTTCACACTGATTTTCCTTTCCCAGTAGAATTCAGAAATTAAGCAGGGCTGACATGAAGACAAGCAATGGCAAGTCACTTCTGAATGTGTCTCACCTTGGAAACCCTACAGGATCACCATAAGTCACTTAATGGCAAGATGATAGGTAGGTAGGTAGGTAGGTAGATGATAGAGGAAGATTTACAATTTTTTTTTGCCCTGGGTACCAAATTGGCTAGATATACCACTGTAAGAAGAAGAAGAAGAAGCCTGCTTGGTGATTTATCTTGCTCTGCCCCCTTTGCCCCTTGAAACATTGAATGTTTGGTATTACACTGATTGTCTGATCTTGCTAATTCGTCCATCCAGATATTTGTATGTACTTAAAAACTTTATTTCTGTTTTCCTACTAGTACTCCCAAGCTTGTCTAAATGCCTTGCTGTTTTGCCAAAGATCCTTTGCTGCTATGTGGGTCACTGTACAGCTAGGAAGCATTTCTTTAAGACAGGGGTTCTCAAGACACCCCATTGGCAAGCTGTTGGTGTTCCCGAGGGACATCATGGTACGTTGGGATTAAAAAAAAATTATTATTATTAAAAAATAGCTCTAGGCCTTGAGGGTGGGAGAGGGTCCTTCTGCAATTCCAAAAAAGCACATCTTTACACTGAAAGGGGTTTATTGATGGGTGTCCTATTCCATTGTGGCAGAACATTTCCTAATAAAGCAATGGTTCCATCTGAGTGATGTCACTTCCAGGTGACATGTCACTTCCACAGAGCATGTGAGGGAGGTAGGGTCAGCTGATACTACTTCCAGTATGTTTTGAAGCCTGAAAAAATGTTCAGGCATGCCTCCATGGTCAAAAATTTGAGAAAGGCAGCTTTAAGTCATATTACCTTAGGAGTCAGTAGCTCTCGGTGTATAGGTATTCCTTACTTCAACCTGTTTTACTGTGGATTTGGGCTTGAATAGGAATGAGGGGGCACATCTGGGGACTCTAGTTCTGATTAAGGGAATTTGCCAGCTGGTGTTTGTAAATTAGAACAGTGCTCCATTTTACTGAGGTATCAAGTTACCATACTATAAGTATAATTTAAAAATAAAACATCTCTCACTTACTGATCCAGGTCTTGGGTATGGTACTTTCCCTTCATATACAGACCAATGGTATTCAGGCCCTTCTTTATGTGCATATGGTCCATTGAAAGCTGCACGGAAACTAGCCATGTGATAGACACATATAGCATATCCTCGGAATATGTTGCTGTAAAAAAAATCAAGAGACTCTATAAAATAAAATTCCAGATGGAATGAGCCATGAATGAAATATGATCCAGAAAACATAAACCCTCATATATGAACAAGTGTATAAGGTGAGCAAAGTCCTCACCACCCGCTCACATCAGGGTATGCATGCAAACTTATTATGAAGATGCTGCACACATTTACACATTTGGGAAACAGAGGGCAGAAAACAGCATCTCCCAGGTTTCACAGTACCCTTGCAGGTTGCGTTCCAAAACTGCTAAACAGGAGGGGGTACGCTATAGGGCAGAGGTGGGCTCCAGAACTATCTTTGGGAAGTTAATATAAATTTTTGAAACTGGCTGCAGTAAATTATATGCAGTAAATGACACTGAATAGCAGCATTCTCTGCAGAATTTAGGGGTATGCAATTTTCTTTCTTGGTACTTTTTGGTTCAGGGCTATTGAACCCAGAAAGATTTTGGGATACCCCCAAAAACTTGAATCCCAATGCTGGTAGAGTATTCGGATGCAGGATTATTATGAAAACCCCGAATCTTTTCCAGTTCAATAGACCCAAACAAAACCCCCCACCAAAACAGAAAAAAGCAATGGCAAAGCCACTAAAAACAGCTGAGGCACAGCTCAGGGTTCTCTTGGGTCATCCCTTTAAATCATACTGCCCCCAAAGGGTTGCAACTGCCTCAAGTCTAGATATTTCTGCCTACCGATGTGGAATTCTGTGAGGCATGAAAATGGCCTCATTTGGACCATGGCCACATGGAGAGGGCTAAGGAGAATTAACCCTTCATATCTCACTTGATTTCACCAATGAACACTGCCCTTCCCCATTAAAGAGGGAAGGTGAAATACTAATCTTTTCTAGACTAGAGTAAATAACACATGGGAGGGCTATTTATGATTAGTGAAACTAAGCAGCGGTCAACCCTTTTTGTTTGGCTGGTCCCAAGCTGAACTTGGGCTACATGTGCTTCCGATATTCCTTCCACAGTTCTGCCATTGTTCTTAGACCTCAATCAACAAAGCATTCAACTTTCATCTCTTGGGCTAATGCAGGATTCTCTTTCCCAAATAGTAAACCAACAAGAACATTCCATGGACAGCAGATCATCTACCCATCTTTTTATCAAATGCAGAAGGTAGGGCCAGTGTCAGCATACCCTGAAGAGGGGCTGCTACTGGGGCCCAATGTTACAGACCCTCCCCACTGTCCATCCCCTGCCACCTGTCCATAAATCTTACCATGCTCATTTTCTTGCAAGCACTCCCCTACCCATTCTCCCAGCTTCCCAATGTTGATGTGTATGCAGGTGCTGCACAGAGGTGGCACCTCCAGCAGCTACATCCACCTCCCCCAGAGCTGTTGGGAAAAGGGCATGAATGTAGTACAGGTGATACAGGTGATGGGAGGGTTTGTGAGGAGAAGAATTTATAGGTGGGTGGGCACACACAAAAGTGGATAGCTGGAAAAGGAGCCATGAGGGGGACCTGTAAGTGGGCAGGATAGGGCCCTGGTCTATGACTTTTCAGGGCCTCCAGAAATTTGGAACTGATACTCATAAAAGGCAACATTCTAACAGCCTATGTTAGAGTTCAGGAATCTCTCAGCCCGTTGTCTCCTTCTCTCTCATCCTATTCAGTTTAGAAACAGAAACTTTACCACCAGGAAGAGGTATTCAGGTAGCAAACCAGACAACAAATTGACATTCCCATGCCCTTTGCACAAAGACTCTGTCCCAGTCTACTGTGATTTTCTTCTTTGTAAAGTATCTTCTCACCTGGTCCCCTGATTTAATGATAGGATCAACAACACTGCCGAACTGATTACACAGTTGGTTTCTCCTCAATATCTTTTTGTATCTTTTGTATCATTTTGTGTGGTTTTAATGGTTTTTTTAATAGGGTGATTATTGTGGGATTTTTCTCTTATACTCTAACCTGCCATGACCTGGTACACCGAGAGTGGCGGGTAAGAAATATAATAAACAAACAAACAAAGATGATGATGACGACGATGACGACAATAATATGTATCAAGACCCATAATTCTTCTCACCTTGTAGTGCCAAAGAGTCCAAAGATCACTGGGTTTTTGTTATCCCGGGTATGAAGTAAAAAGACATCCTCTGCAAAAAGGAAGCATGAGAGGATAGTTAGCAGATTTTGCTTTTGAAAGACAGAATAAAGTGGCTGCTCCTGCAACATCAATGAAACAGGTACATTTTTACTACTAACTGACAAAGCACAGGTGTAACTAGGGTTTGTCAGGCTTCATTGGGGCATGGAGTTCTCCTGGAATTACAACTGATCTCCAGACTCCAGAGTTCAGTTTCCCTAGAGAAAATGGCAACTTTATAGGGTGGTGTCTGTGGCTGAGCTTCCTCCATTCACCAGGCTCTTGTCAAGGATATGGCTAGAAATATAGGGAAACAGTTGTTGGATTTGACCAAAAAGATCATAAAGGACATTGTGGAACCCATAGTCAGAACAAACCTGGTCTCTCAGGTCAGCATGCCAAGAGACCTAGAATAGAACAGCCTTGAAGAATAGTGAAAGGAGGAAGGAGTGGCAACAATTATATGGCTTTGTGTAGATCACATCAACAGAAAAGAATGTTTATCCCAGGTGCATAAGCATCAGAGAATAGCAAGAATATCCAACTTCACAGAGGATTCAAAGAACCACAGTATGATTCAAGGATGGGAATATTGGCTGTGATATTCATATGAATGAAATATTAGCCCCACCCTTTCTATGTCTTGACAGCTTAATCCACATATACCCCTCCCCACATGTGCCTGCTCACACCCCCAAGCAGCTTCCTGACTTCCTTCCCTCATATCAGTTGTTTGCAGTTTGGGTAAGAGCCCTGAATGGGCCTGACCTGGCCCCCGGGCCTTATGTTTGAGACCCCTGATCAAGATGCCTAGAGTTTCTTGATTGCATGCCTATATCTGAATCAGGCCTGATCAAACTCACCCAGAATGCTCTGCACTCAAATCTCCAGGAATATCCCAATTTAGAGCTGGCAACCCTTGATGTTCCCCTAGTGAAATGTTTATATAACATCTCAATAATTCTTTCAGGCTTTATTTGCTCCCACCTCAGAGACACCTATGCCGTCATGTCCACAGAAAGTTGGGATGCCTGAACAAATATTGGTTCAGGGGCTTGTCCTGTTCCCCAATTGTGAATGAAGAAATAATTTTTCAACAATTGGTTCAATAGTTCATTGATCTTTCTGTGGGTGTTCAACAGGTTGCTTCATGGTATTGCTTCCTAACCTTGCAGTACAGGGTGACTGGCTTTTTGAGCATGCACATCCTCACACAACCAATTTAAATCTGCTATCTCCCCATCATTGCTGCATAACTGCTCTGCACACAATTAGGTACATATATAGACAATCATATAACTCACAAATATAGGCAATCATATAACTCACAAATATATATAAATCACAAATCATATAAATCAGTGCTGTGTTTCAATAAAACTCTGGTGTTTGGCTAAGCAGTTTTTGGTGATCCTAGTGGCTGTTGATCAGTTAGAATCTGCAGCATCCTGGCACATGTTCAGTTTTGGGACAACCTGAGACAAATCGATTTGGCAGGTATTCATGGACCAAGTCATATCTGATTGCTGCCTTCAAATATGGTAACTTTGACCACTGATCATGTTCAGAACAAAATTTGTAGCATCCCTAAGAGAAAACAGTAAGGGGTATGGTTCTGGTGGGAAGTCACAGAGAGTAAAGTTGACAGCGGGTGAGCCAGAGGCATTATGAGGCTGGGTAGAGAGGCAGTGATGGACAGAATAATTTGTGAACTTATTGCACACAGAGAAACTGTTCAATTACTCAGCTCATGCTAGACATCTTTTATTTGAAACCCAATGTGGTTTATGTGGAGCTTTCTGAGTCTTTCACCCTGCCCAAAAGCAGCATGGGGCTTACCTAGCTCATCAAAGTAGGTGTCAATGCCATTCATTCCTGGTACAGAGCAGACTAGTCGGGTTTTGAGGAAAGTGGTCCATTTATTCACTAGCATCCGCTGTCCACCCATGTCATTCTGGATATAAACAAAAAGAAAAGTGAATATAGAGAATGAAAGCAACACCCCCTCCCCCCAATTATTACAAAATTGTATCTTGAAGAAGAGATTGGCTATGGCTCTAAAACTGGGTATGGCTCTAAGCCTTCTTTCCTTGGCTTTTGGTTTTCCAAAGGTATGACATGACAATGGGAATGTGAAAAAACAGGAAGTGCAATTGAGTTGTGTTTTCTATTTTCCACATTTCTCCCTCATGCCTGAAGAAGGCACTATCATTACATCTCCACTGATGTGGGAATGCCTTCTGTGTACTCTCCAAATCACAGGTGCTTCCTGTTCCTATGTTCATCATTACTCACCAGATAGATCCACAGCCCTAATCCCACTACATTGCAGACAAGATTAGACGTGAGCTCCAGTTTATATAGTGCAATTTCTAGCTAGAAGCTACTTGAACATGTCAACATATGGCAACTCCTCCATTCACTTGCTATAACATGTAGAAGGGCTTGTCATGAGACACCCACAATCACAAGGGACATTTTTCTGCAAACTGCCTGGAAAGTCATTTCCAGACTAAAGAGATCTGTTCCCCTGGAAAACATGGGATCACCAAGAATTGGACATGGCTGAATGGCTGACAACATCAAGGCTGATTAATAAAACACAACAATGTAACTGGCTAACATCTTTGACTCCCTCAATTGTTACGTGAGACCAATCATTTTCAAGGCATAAGTAATGTCAAAGTAAAACTGATTACAGCCATTAGTTTAATTAAAAATTCTAACCAATCTTTTAACGAGAACGCTTATAGCTCTCTGTCGTCTGAGTATAATATTGAGTTTATAATAGAAATAAGCTATTTAAGTGATTTATAATTTCAGAATTTATGTTTCAATAGAAAATGACAAGATACACTATGAACAGCCATTTAGCTGCAATCACCAACTAGAGTTGTGAAATCTGGAATGGGAAATACCTGATTTTGGGCATGGGCAGGATTTGGGGCAGGGAGGAATTTTAGTGTTGTATGATGTTATGGAGTCCATCCTCCAAAGCAGCCATTGTCTCCAGGGGAACTGATCTCTTTAGTCTGGAGATAACCTCCCTACCTCTGTCTCTTCTCCTCATTCTCAAGTTGGTGTGTGGGAGAGTGTGGTTTTGTTCTGGGTTTTACTTGTATTCATGGTCTCAAAGATTAGAGGCAATTTTGGTTTACCTCTAGTTGTATGTCTGAGTACTAGTAAATATTTCATTTAGTTTGAATTGGTTGGTCTCAGTTACTCTTTCTCTTGGGAATATTATTCAGGAATAAAACCTCCATATACATCACTAAAAGATCTCTTGTTTATTTGGCTGGAGACCCAGTAACAAGTTAATTTCTCCCTCTCTGGGCACAATTTGGGAAACAGCATGGCTTGGTTATATTGGATAGGACAGATTGGTCAGTTCATGAGGGTAACTGTGAGGCAAAAGGGGATCCTTTAAATAAAACAGCTGTTTTTACTTAAACAGAAACAGTTGTTTTAGAAGTATAACAGCATAATAGTTTCAGCGTGGTTCAAAAGTGCAAAGGTTGTCTTAAGACTACTAGCTTCTTGGTTGCAATATAAAGTGCAGGTCTTCTTTCTTTCTAAAAGTTCACTAAATAGACCTGGTCACAAAGACTTATTTTCACCATTTGCCACTTAGAGTAATACCTTCCATACACAGATTTATTCTCTTCACTTGCCACTTAGGATAATAACTGTCAAACAAAGAACAAAGACTTCTCCCAGTCTATAGCTTCTCACTCAAATCACTTCTCACACAACCTCCCTGAACAAACCAGTCAGCTCTGCCCTCTAAGACAGGGGTAGTCAACCTGTGGTCCTCCAGATGTCCATGGACTACAATTCCCATGAGCCCCTGCCAGCATTCGCTGGCAGGGGCTCATGGGAATTGCAGTCCATGGACATCTGGAGGACCACAGGTTGACTACCCCTGCTCTAAGATACAGGCCTCAAGCGAAGAAAGCTATCCAACGGCAGTCCGCAAGGGCATTTCTTTGGAAGCAAGACCCATACCAACACATCTGACTTCTTTCTTCTGAGGCAATGTGATTCTGACAGTCATTTCCAAACCAAGCAAAGCTTTTTGGGTTTCTTCTGTTGGGATTAGCACTGAGATTCTGTAATCCCCTCTCATAGCACTGACTGAATTAAGATACAGAGCAGACCATGGAGCCTTTCATTCAGATGGCGGTTTTCTTTCTAGACTCCCTTCTCTCAATACCTTTCATGTTTCCCACCATGTTTTATTTTATGCTCCTCAGTAGGGAATGAGTTTTGCAATCTTAGCTATGCCAGAACCACAAGTAAGTGGAAGGTCTCTCTCTCCCCTCCCCCATCACCTCAGGAGTAGCTCTTGAGATGCTGATTGGGATAAAGTCAGACATGGGTTTTTGTCGTAGCTTCCTCAGATTCAAAGATATGAACAAACAGAAGGGAAGCCCATCATCAGCTCTGGAATGACATGTGAGGTTTACTTACTGCACAGACTCTTCCTACTCGAGAGTAAATGGCATGGGCTCCTGTCTCCACTTCTATAGCTTTCTCAGTAAAGAAATAGTACACCTTGTTATCCTCCTGGTCTTCGTTGTCAGGAATCATATAGGTGCTAACAAATTTAGGTTCTTTAAAACAGTAAAAAAGGGAGAAAGATCAAAATTATAAAGAGTCTGACAGTAAGCAAGGGATTAATTACATGCATGTATGTGACTAGACAATTTCACACCACCCCCAACTGCAGAATGGCCTAAGACAGATGCCATCAACATGTGATGTGGGCCACTTCACAGGATCTTCTTGCAATCCTTAGAACTGCAGTCTTCTCATCACATTTTGAAGTTTAGTTTCTAGTTCCTGAGGATGCAGCTTGTTATTGCAACAGTCAACATGGCAGACTGAAAATGAAGGAAGCCTGCATGACGTCTACACTAGTGATGAGTTTTCATGGGGCGACTCGTGCTTGTAGGAAATAATTTTAAAGCATGATCTAAGAACATGTTTAGCATGTTGGCTGCATTTGTTATAAAACTAAAGCCTGGTCTGGCCATACTAGGACATATCTCTACTGGAGTTTACCCCAGGATAGCTCTGAATTCACAACATCTATTAAGTAATAAAAGGGGAAGGAGGAACCCTCCTGCAGCTGTCACTGTATACTGTACTATCAGAAGTGCTTAGAACAAGCAGAAATGGAAGATCTCTGCCCCAAGGACATTACAACCTAAGGTTCCATATCAAAGAGAGAATAAAGAGAGAAAGTGAGCACGGGTTGATTGTGAGAAATTCTAGGTACATTAAAAAAAATGTGCTTTAGATGGTATATCCTGGCCAAGGATGTAGGGAAACTGGATAAAAATTATAATGGAAAATGCTAGAAATGTCAGGAAATAGATGAAACTTCTTATCATATGTAGTGGACTTGCAAAAAAGTAAAAAATGGAAATGCACTCTTTGTCCAAGTTAAGAAAACTGGAATGCTAAAATCACTCAGTATGCAGTTATTGGCCAAACTAATATCATATTTGAAAAACAGATCAACTTTGAAGTCTGAAGAAAGATGGAGAGACTGCTCTGAGGACAGTAGTTTATAGTGAGAAACATGTTTTAGAAAAAGAAACTTGTATGTATAGAATTAGAAGACATTTCACAACAATTTATACCTAACTCTGTTGTTTCCCTTTATTTATGTTGAATTGTCATTCTGAATGATACTGAAATAATCATAGATTCATAGAGCTGGAAGGGGCCATACAGGCCATCTAGTCCAACCCCCTGCTCAATGCAGGATCAGCCCAAAGCATCCTAAAGCATCCAAGAAAAGTGTATATCCAACGTTTGCTTGAGGACTGCCAGTGAGGGGAAGCTCACCACCTCCTTAGGCAGCCTATTCCACTGCTGAACTACTCTGACTGTGAAATTTTTTTCCTGATATCTAGCCTATATCATTGTACTTGAAGTTTAAACCCATTACTGCGTGTCCTCTCCTCTGCAGCCAACAGAAACAGCATTCTGCCCTCCTCCAAATGACAACCTTTCAAATACTTAAAGAGGGCTATCATGTCTCAACCTCCTTTTCTCCAGGCTGAACATTCCCAAGTCCCTCAACCTATCTTCATAGGGCTTGGTCCCTTGGCCCCAGATCATCTTCGTCGCTCTCCTCTGTACCCTTTCAATTTTATCTACGTCCTTCTTGAAGTCCTCCAGAACTGCACACAGTACTCCAGGTGTGGTCTGACCAGTGCCGTATACAATGGGACTATGACATCTTGTGTTATAATGTTTTTGTTTAAATGCTAATAATGACAATGTAGTAATAAACTTTGTTAAATATTGAATAAAGTTAGGATTTGGAAGAGGAGATGAGGTGACTTATTTTGGAATTTAAAGAGGAAGTGAAGGCAACCATCCAGATGTCTATTAATCCATCTTTTATTGTATAAGTATGATGAATAAAGGTAAAGGTAAAGGTATCCCCTGTGCAAGCACCGAGTCATGTCTGACCCTTGGGGTGCCGCCCTCTAGCGTTTTCTTGGCAGACTCAATACAGGGTGGTTTGCAAGTGCCTTCCCCAGTCATTACCGTTTTACCCCCCAGCAAGCTGGGTACTCATTTTACCGACCTCAGAAGGATGGAAGGCTGAGTCAACCTTGAGCCAGCTGCTGGGATTGAACTCCCAGCCTCATGGTCAGAGTTTCAGACAGCATGTTGGCTGCCTTACCACCCTGCACCACAAGAAGCTCTTGTATGATGAATAATGGTTCCAAAATTGTTAAATACAATTTATTTTTTGTTTTCTGAGTGTTTTTTCCCCCCTTGAAAATAAAATTCTAGGTACAGAGGCTTGGCTTTTAAAAAAGAAAAGGGCACCTGGGGATGGAGACAGGTTGCAGGACTAGGCAAGAACATCATGAAATAGTGGAATTCAGAGGCATTTGAAAGAGAGCACAAAATAGGTGGGAAGCTATGAGAGATTTCATGAGCAAGTTGAGAGGAGCAACCCAATTGGGTGAGAGTGTGTCTTGTCGGTGCAAGCTGATGAGTGCCAGGCTTGGCTCCTATGTTCATTGCCCCTCAAGGGTGCCTATTAGCTAGAAACATCTGCTGAGAGGTAAGCACGCACACTGGATACTCAGCCAGGGAAGTATGTGAATCTGCTCAATTGAATGTTCAAGTTGTATCTGAGGACATTACATGGCCATTTCTCTAACCCACGGTTTCCCAACCATGGTATTGTGGTACTGTGTGGTACTGTGAAGGCCCTTCAATAGTACTGTGGCACAGGAGTTTTCAAAATGTTGGCTGGGGAGAACCCTCTCACCCTGTGTCTGCCATTTCCAGCCCTGAACAAAGAGGGGAAAAAGGGTTTTTGTTATAAAAATAATTTCTACCTTTATTGGGCAAATTGACCCACCCCTCCCAAAGTGGCCAGTGATGGGCATGGAGGGGGTAGGAAGGCCATGGCCATTTAAACCTTTGCTGGCTGAGGCTCCTCTCACTTCTTGGGTGTGTGTTGCAGGCAGGTATGGCTAGCTGACATCACATCCTAGTACTTCGAAGCCTGAAAAATATTTCAAGTGGTACCTCCACAGTCAAAAGGTTGAAAAGGGCTGCTCTAACCCTGCAAGAAAGACAGGCATGCTGGTGTTGATCCAATGCAAAGCTTTTAAGTTGGTCAAAATGCTCCAATGCAAAGCTTTTATCAGGACAGACACTCCTCCCCCCACTACCAGAATCAGATATATGGTGAAGTAAAACAGTTGCTTGGTTGATGGCTTTCCCAGGGCCATTGTTCACAATATGGTGAGGTCAAAGAGAACTTTCCAAGTGAGAGGAGGTTGGCACATCCTAGTACAACATTGTTATCCCAGAAAAGAATGGAAAAAAAAGAGTGCTTACACAGACCACTTGTACCTTTCAAGAGACGGTCATCATCAGGCTGGGATCGGATGTGAGCTGTGCGCCCCATTGTGCGGAAGAGAGCAGCATCTCGCCCCCAGTAGTCGCTGTAGAGCCCAGCAAACAATGCACCACCTAGGGACCAGATGCATTCATTATGAGGGTACAAGAATGCCAGCATTTAACATCTCCCACCCCCACCCCACTCTGCACAGCATGAAGCTTTAAAAGCAAGGAACAGCAATAGCCACATTTTGCTGAGCTGGGCCTAACAATTCATAGCTGTAAGACAAAAATTTATTGGGTATTCTGCCAGTCAGTTGACTGAATACATGGAACCAGGTCAATAAATCTACCTGAAAATATATTAAAGGTCAATTAAGATCATAAATGGCTGATGTATCTCTTTTAAAGAAAGGAATTTATCAGATGCCATCCTTAAGAGTGCAAAGGATTATAAGTGTCTTCCTTTTTTGGCCAATAGATGGCTCTCTTGCTCCAGTAACCAAGCAGCACCCTTATCCAAAGGTTCTTCCTGGTTAAGCCCTGTGAATATTCTGTTTCCCTCCTGCTCTATCTATCTCACTTTCACCCTTTATAAAACTCTATGCAAATCTAAATGGAACTGGCCAATGCATCTATCACTGCTTGCATCTTTCCCCAAAGATCTACAAATTTTGTCTGCTGTTGCCATACACGTATGGATTAATTTCAGTTTAAGAATTTACTTAAATATGAAGCACTGACTTGGATAGCCCAGGCTGGCCCCCACCTTGTCATATCTCGGAAGCTAAACAGGGTTGACCATGGCTAGTATTTGAATAGGTGATCTCCAAGGAATACCATGTCCTCTGAATATCTCTTGGCTTGGAAACCTATGAGTTGTCACAAGTCAGATGTGACTCAATGGTAAAAAATAGTATATAAAAGGCAAGATGGTATAATTCTGAATTCTGTAAGTCTAGAGAGTGATCCTGAATACTTTAATGAAGGCTGGCAGCTGAGGCAAACTCAGAGAACTTTACAAGCACTCACTCATGCAGAGTTTTCCCCGAGGTCTCACATGACAGAGAATGGATATTAATTTGAAGAAAAGCAGATTACCAATGAAACAGATGTAAACACATATAAACATAAGAAAACAAATATAAACAGCTATACAAGTTCAAGATCAGTGAGCATGTGAATTCTGACAATCATAGACTGTGACATCTGAAAACAAATGGTTCAGCATAGGCCAGTCACTTTTAGATCACTCTCAATAGTCACTGGTGTCACTTGGAGTTTTCAGACAGCCATAAAATGATACCTGAGAAGGTCAGCTTCCACATTGCAAAGCCAATATTCACTGAGCTTTAGGCCTTGTGAGCAACAGTGTAACATGTATGATGAAGAAGAGAAGTTGGATTTTATATCCTGCTTTTCATTACCCAAAGAAGTTTCAAAGCGGCTTACAATCACCTTTACTTCCTCTCCCTACAACATACACCCTGTGAGGCAGGTGAGGCTGAGAGAGCTCTGAGAACTGTTGACTTGCCCAAGGTCACCCATCTGGCTGCATGCTGAGGAATAGGGAATCAAACCCAATTCTCCAGATTAGAAACTGCTGCTCTTAATCACTACACCAAGTTGGTTCTCAGTCAAAGTGGCAGGAAAGGAGGTGATGTGGTTGTCCCACACATCAGATTAATCTCCAACATTTTCTTCAGGGGCATGCTTGAAGACAGCACACAAATGGGCAAACAAATGTTGAAGAAGTAGCAGGTGTTCATGCCCAGGTGTCCCAATCCTTCTATTTGCAAAACAGACAATGCAAAATCATTGAGCAATATTACAAAGCTGGAGAAAGTAAGGAAAAAGGCAACCATGAAAATTAAGGAACTGGAGCACCTATCCTATGAGAAAAGGGTGACAAATCTTTCATTTTAGAAAAGATATGACTGGGGGTGGGACAAGATAGAGGCTTAGAAAATTATGCCTTGGGTTGAGAAAGTAGGGATGTGAATAGCAGGACCCCTGCCTCTCAGGCTGTTTTTCCACAACTAGTAGCACTGTTCATAGTCTAGGCTTGTACCAAAGCCAAACACTGTTAACTGCTGTGGCTGACTCCATCTTGGAAACCCTCCTCTTCAGGTTTCACTACTTCAGGTTGTACTGGTTAGGAATGACAGAAACCACCTGAAACATGTATTGCTCTCCTCCTTCTCTCCCCCCCCCAGCTCCATTGTATTGCTGATTCAGTGGCCTGGCTAAAACCTGTTTGCCCTGGGGGATCCTTGGCAAATGTCTTAGTCTCACACATCTGACTCATGTTATGCCCCTCTGCAAGGGGGAAATCTCTTTCCCAACCTCAGCAGTTAGACCAATTGAGACATGATGGTTCCCTTTCTTAGACCCATTAACTCCTTTGTCTAAGCCCATCAACACCCATCTCTGGACCTGGCCAGGGCATTGCCCAGCATCCTCCTCCATGGAAAATTCCATCATGTGCTCACCTGGGTTACATTACATAGACCCCTCCCCAAAAACATATCTAAACAGTGGATTCACAAAGTCACCTCGTGCTTTTCTGAATAGGATCCATTAGGAACACCCTTCGCTCTGGTTCGTGTTGCTGCTCTCAGCCTCTCTACTCTTCAAGATCGGTAATTATATTGAAAGCTCCACTCTATTTTTCTCTATATGGCTGATTGCTAGTGTGGTAGATATAGTTTGCCTATTTTATTATTTTCCTTTTAATAAAGACTGTTACTATTTTTATTATAACTATGTGTCTGCTTTCAATACTTAAGGGTATAATCACCTCATAAACATTGGCAAATGATCCATTTCACTATGTTACCACTAGGGTTGGGTGCTTCGGCGCCTGAAGCAGCCGGTCTCTCCCAGCGCAGCGAATGCCAAACCGTGGGGGGGGGGGGAGGGGAGGTGCAGGTGTCAGCGGGACTGGCCTCTTTGGGCACTGAAGCGCCCAACCCTAGTTACCACTTCTCGCTAAGCAAATTCCCCACTGCTGAATATACACGTGTCACAAGAAACATGCATAAGTGCACTTCTGGTCACAGAATGGTGTAGTATATCCCAATCTTGTCATATCTCAGAAGCTAAGCTTGGTCAGTACTTGGATGGGAGACCATCAAGGAAGACTTTATAGAAGAAGGCAATGGCAAACTACTTTGGTTTAATCACTTGCCCTGAAAGTTCATTGCTGGGATCACCAAAAGTCAGCTGTGATTTGATGGCACTTTACACACACAGAGTGGACAGAACTTTTTCTCCCTTTGACAAAATCCTAAAACTTTGGGGTATCTAATGAAGTTGATGATCAGTAGATTCAGGGAGAAAATAAAATAAAGAAAAGAAGAAATGATTTTTTACTCAACAAGTGATTAAAATGCAGAATTTGCTGGCAGTAGATATAGTGACAGGTGAAGGCATAGATGGCTTTAAAAGGGGATTAGACAGACTCATGGACGAAATTAGCTCTATCAGTGGCTACTAGGCATGGTGATTAAAGAGAACCTCCACCTCCATAGTCAATCAAATTTCTGAATACTAGTGCTAGGGCAACATCAGGTGAAGGCCTCTATGGCCTGTTGTTGGCTCTTTGGAGTAATTGGTGGACCACTGTGTAAGATGGAATGCTGGAATAGATGGATCACTGGTTTGACCCAGAAGGGCTCTTCTTATGCTCCTAAAAGGAATATCCTGGACAACCTGCATTTTCTCATGAGCTGTCACTTTCACTGTGGTTGTGTAAAGGGAGGAGGACAATGGCACCAATGTTTCCTGTACACCAAATTATGATAGAACACTAGAGACAAGAGGAAACTGCACTAGATCTTTTCAAACACATCCTGGCCACCATGGATCTGTAAATCAAGGATGGCCAGACTTTCAAATCCACCAAACTGCATATAGCAACCTTTAAAAGTATAAGAGCAACAAGACAGGCTGCCCCTTAAGTAGATAATCTCTACAGCCAAATTCTAAACAGTAACCCAGGGAGGAACTGG
Organism: Paroedura picta; assembly: GCF_049243985.1. Lineage (NCBI taxonomy): Eukaryota > Metazoa > Chordata > Lepidosauria > Squamata > Gekkonidae > Paroedura > Paroedura picta. The sequence continues at coordinate 49,934,594 of NC_135373.1, forward strand.
GGGAAAGCTCATAATATTATGAAAGATCCTTCCTCTGTTCCTGTAGAACTGTATTGGGTATTATCATTAGATGAAGAACTATCAACTAGAGCAATAAATGTCTTATAAAGGAGCACTTAGCATTTCTTCTAAATTTACATCCTGCCTCAGTTGATTTAAAATATTACAACAATCTGTCTAGTAACCATCGCTCATTCGGATTAATGGTTTTATTTTACTCTCCCAAAATGCCATCTTTAATTTCGTCAAATAAAAAGGGGTTTTGCGGTCATGGCATTTCTCCTCAATGCCCTTTTAAAACCAATGTAGTTACTCCACTTTTCCCTTCCATGTTCCCTTTGAAATTTCCCTCAAAAGTATTTAAATTATACAAAAATGATAATAATAGACCCCTAACAGGAGGCAGGGCCCCAAAGCTCCAGAGATTCCATTTATTCATTTAACTGAACCATCAATTTAAATGAACCCTCAACTCAACAAGAGGCCAGGAAAGTGTTTGCACTGCAAAGGGTGAGGGAAAATCAAAATTGTACACTTTTGAAGAAAAATGACCTGGATGCTATTGATGGACGTTTCTTAACTACTTCTGAGGGTTTACCTCTTGAAGAGCAAAGTGATATAATCAAGAGATTTGAACAATTACAAGATCACCTGATTTAAGTCCAACAAAGAAGCACAATAACATCTGCCAAAAATAATGATAATAACAACAACATTAATAACAAGAATGCAAAACCTACTACATTACATTTATATGGAAACTCTCAACCTAGAGATATGTATACATGAGAACCAGATTTTTTTTGGGGGGGGGGACTTCTTTGCAAAGCTATGGGAGGGTTTAAAAAACTTGTAAAAAAATTATCTCATGATGCTCCACCATCTAAATCTTCAATTCCAATCCTTCTTGAACCCCAACATTCAGATACACTCAATGTTGCCTATTCAGCCAGTCTAACTGAAAATACCACTTCTGATAGTCAATTACAATAGCTATGTAACAAGTCAAAAATTGTAAGTTGGAATGTGGCTGACTGGAAGACTAAATACCTCTTTTCAGAAGTTAATTCCTTTAAAAATATTTTTGATATTTTATTACAAGAACCTTGTCTAAGTAATGCTGTAACATTCCCAAAATATAACACTTTCCTCTAATGAGGCCTAAAAGGGGGGGGGGGGGAAGGGGAGGAGAAGAGGTGGTTTAGCCTGCCTCATATCTGGATTGGAAATGCTGGCCTCATTCTCTCTGATCTCAGCTGTTCTGAAACTACTGATTTTTCCTTAATAGTAATATCAACCGATATCCCTCAATGCAAAATCAACAAGTATTGACCTTCTATTGGTCCTTCCCTTAGGAAACCTATGATAATTTCATTCACCAGTTCTCTGACTGTCCAATTCTTATTACAAGGTGACCTTAATGCTAAAATTGGTCAAGATGATGAGCATCTAGTTAAAAAAACTGTTAGGCTGTGAGCCCGAAGAAACTATTTCCCCCTATCTATATAATAAGTTTTCATAAGATGAGACTGCAGGAGAGTTAGTCATCTTAAACAGACCAAAAGGAATTGATGAAAAGGGAGACTTTATCATTTTAGCCACAAGGGGGACAGTTTGATTGATTATTTCTTCATTGCAGCAGATTATTTCAGTGTAGTCGAGAAAGTCAATGTGGAAGAATATATGGGGGGGGGGGATAATCTCCCAATCTCTCTAGATAGCTACCTGCACCACAAGCATTTGTTCCATCCACTGAAAAGCAGGCATTATATGCTGCTTTCTCTGGTCTTCTGCTATCAAGCTGCGTCACTCCCAAGAATTTTGGGATAGGGAGAGCAAGCTTTTATTGAGCAATCTAAAAAGTTATTACATTACTTCTTCATACTCTTCATTTAATATAATTAAGACCCTATATATATCAAACAACACCAGGTATTTCAAGAAACTAAAAGCTCTAATAGCTGTTTTGATGGTGACTACAAACTCTTAAAGAAATGTGAATTTAAAAGGAACAAGACACTGGGAGTTCTAAGGGAATTGCTGACTCTTAAAGGCCAATATAGAAAAACATTAAACAAGGGGGAAAAGGGAGAAAATCCAGAGGGCATGATGCCTTCTGATCTCGGCAATTAACAACACTGATGCCAGCATTTTTGGAGGGTTATTGATTTCTAGAAATCTGATCTGCATCTTCTGAAAATACCACATTAAGTTATCTGATCACTGTTGAACTCCTCTTTGGCTCACTATTGCCAAGATGGAAGTTATCTCCACGATGCAGCGTTTATGCACAGGGAAAGCTCCATATCTGGACTCAGTGCCTAACAATGGGCCACAATTCTAGCCCCAACCTTTTCTGAGATCAACCATTCTGGGAAAATCCCCCCAATTTGGAAACACTCTATTATTGTACCAATCTTTAAGAAAGGTTCAAAGTCAGAGCTAGTAAACTGCCTTATCAGCCTCTTCCCATCAGTGGGAAAGTAGTATACTTTGTACTTATACCTCAGATTAGAAGAACAGATAACCTCCAATAGCATTCTTTGATGGGAACGAATTGGCTTCCAGAAATGGTTTTCACCTCAAAATCATTGATCTTAGCCCACTTAGCTGTAAAATATAGTTCCCCACCCACCCAGAAGTAAACTATATGTCACATTTATAGATTTAAAGAAAGCATTTAAAACCAGACCAAGGAAAAAACTGTGGGGAAAACTGGAACATACCTCCACTGATAAAAGATTGCTCTGACTAATAAAGAATCACTACTTCTCTTGTGTGACTCAACTCCACTGTGAAGAAAGGGGAGAACTCACTGAGTGTTTTGCCTTGACATAGAAGTGAAGCAAAATTGTCACTTAGTACATTCATTTTTCAATTTGTAGTTAAACAACCTTGCAACTGCTCTCTCTTCAACAGAATTCCATCCTCCATATCTACCCCTCAAAAGCACTAACTATCCTTATGTTTCATTCTCAAGTTGGATTGAAAAAATTTCTAAACTATTTTTCCAAATATTGTAAAATCTGACAAATTTAGGATTAACCTTTCAAAAGTTTTATAGGCTTATCTAAAGCCTAGAAAATTACCTCTAGAATTTAGAGAACTGATAGGACTCAATTAGAACAAGCCCTCAATGTCTCATATCTGGGTGCAGTTTTAGTTCCTTAACTGGCAATCCCATTCTAAATTTATAATAAATAAGATTAAGCCCTCTGTGATAACGATTGAACACTTTTTCTTGTCCAAGGGAGGTAAGTGCATCCCAGGGGATTTGCATGTGTTTAATATGAATTAATTCAGCAGTTCATTCATAGAGTCTCAAATAGGGATCCTTTGAATCAATGAAAATCTAGATCAGCCTCTTTCCCACTTCTTGCGACACATTCCAGGAAATGCCAGATTTGTAGCTGGGATAGTCTTAAGAGTAGAACTGAGGCAGTGCTCTATCAAAGCCAGTGCATGGATGCATGCATTTAAACACAGGCTAAAGGTAATTTTCCCCTCATAGGTAAGGGCAGACTGCTCTATGAGCTTAATCAAGATCAATTCAGTTTCCCTGGATGCAAGGATTGGACAAGAAACTATCTTGTCTTGGTTTAGCAAGGGAACATCATTATTACAACTTTTATCATAAATTATGGATAGCCCCTTTTAATTAAATTACCTGCAACTGATTTAAATGTGAACAAAGATCTCCAGCCTGGAGGTGGACTATGCTGGCTATGGCCAAGTATCTCTACACCATATTTTCCTTAAAGAAATAAAGACTCCTAATCCAATGCTCGAGATCACTGGATCAAAGGAGCTTAAAATTTAAAAGGAATAGATGATCTTTTATTCTTGAGGAAGTGACCAAGGCTAGAGGCAAAGGAGCTAATCTCTTGAACAATGAGAGAAATTGGAAGATTTACAAGAGCATTCTTTTTCCTTTATGAATTGTCCTTAAAATGTAATTACTAAAAACTGAAAGCAAAATATGGATAAATTAACTTACTGGAATATTTTGAAATACAAAACAATGCTACAATGAAAATGTCTTAGAAATTAAAACATTCCCATTCTGACAGAATTATTTTTAATTAAATTGCATATTGGTTAAAAATTGTACTCAAAATAACAAGCCAGGTTCAGGTCCTTTTTGGTCCTGGCCCCTACCTGGTGGAATGAGCTCCCAGAGGAGTTGCAGCCCCTTGAAGAGCTTACTGCTTTCTCTAAGGCCTGTAAAATGGAGCTCTTCCACCAGGTTTATGGTCAGGGCTAGTGCTAGAGCAGGAGATATGGTCCCTCTTGGCATTGGTACTTGAACATCTGTTACTGCACATATATGTTTTATAATAAATATTATCAGGTATTATTAAATATGAAGATACATTTTATTTAGGTTTTTAGGGAGCAGATATTTGGGTCCAAAAATCCTTAACATTTTTATGTGGCATTATTTGTGATTAAAAGCCTTCTTTGTTTCCCAATTGTAATTTTTACCTTATTACAAGTTTATTCATTAGGAATCAAAATCGCATAGCATGGCTTTCCTTTATCATCTGTAAGACATCACAGAAAAAGCCAATGCAAGACAGGGAGTTTTCAAGGCAATCCATAAGCAAATAAAGCTCCAAAACAAACAGGGAATTATATCCCGTCTATGTTAAACACGTTCAGGTCATTCTATGGGAATGCTGAAATGGGCCTCTCCCCCTGAAGGTGAGCAGGAGTAGAGAAAGTGCTTAACTATGGCTGGATTTTTAACTTGAAAAAAGAATATCAAGGATTGTGAACACATTAATCCTTACTGAGGACATTCTCAATAAAAAGGATTTAAAAATCACTAATACATATAATATTTTAAAAGACCTCAAATAATAATTTTCACACTGGTCCCTGAGAAAGGTATAACACACCAGAATACAAATAAATAGTCTATGTGCCTATGACCCATTCTAGCTAGGACACCCTTCTGGATGAAACTTGTCCATTAGGATGTATGAACTTCATACAACCAGAGGGGTGCTGTGTAGGAAGCTGGTTCCCATCCAGAAATGCTTATATGGTGCTTGGAAAGCACCGAGACAAGAAGGGACAACCCTTCTCTAAGATGCAGGATGTGTAGTGGGGAAAGGTCAGATGCCTGCTTGAATAAATTTACCTCTGGATACCAGCCCTGTACAAGCATAAATGCAATATGAAAATTGATCTATCTAGTAAATCTGTCCTTCCTCCTGGAGGCTTGTCTGAGAACATTTCAAAGGTTTGAGCCTGAGTGGTGTGGTGGTTGGGGTGCTCGTTTGAAAGCGGTTGTATCCCAGAACTCCAACTACAATATCAGTCTGGCTCCCTAGCATGTCTGGGAGACCCTGTCCTCATTTACATCAACTTCCAATAAGTGATCAAGAAGGAAATTCAGAAAGACCTTGTGACACCAGGAGGCATTACCAAAGAGAGTGGAGATGAAGGAGGAGCTGGAGTCAAAGGGGCACCTGCCACGGCCTCTCTCCAGCCTGTGAGCTTCTAGATGAAACAGATGGGCCTGGGGGGAAAAAAGCACAGAAAGCATTAAAAATCCAATGGTTTCTGCAATAGAGGACATCATCCAACATGGCGGATCATGAGCTCTTTGAATACTGACAGGGTTGCTTTTTATGCCAATGTAATGGTTCTCCATTGCACAAACACTATGAGATATTTGATTCAAATCTTGTGTGGAGAAGCCCAGTTCTCATTCCACCCTACCCTTGCCTAAATGTAACATACAAAACCAACTGAGTGCAATAATACTTTACATGGCATTTTGATTGTCAAGAGACAATGCTCAGAAGTTAAACACAAACACATCTCCTTTATTCATTTTTGCTATGATTTGAGACAGGGTTATTCCACAGACAGGTGTCACTTAATGTCCACTTAGTTTCCTGCAATTAACCTAATCAAAACCTGTTAAAATAATCTACTTCCTTATTATTGCATCCAGTTAGCTTTGTCAGTGACATTTCCACTTGTATTTGTGTGGCTTTTGCACCCTCTTTATTGGCCTCTGTGTGGAAGCCCCACCTGTCACATTACTTGTGTGAACCATACAAAGTGGGACGTTGCCCATGGCATTTTCTCTTACACTGTACGTGAAAAGAAGGAAACATTGAATCATGCGGCTACTCTACTCCTGTCCAGTTTAAACTGCCTAGCAGCAGAAGCACTTCCAGTCATATCTATGCAAGGCGGAGACTTCCTGAGCACAGCTTCTACTGTGGTACCGTTTAAACTGCACTGTAAAAGAAGCCAAGTCAGCCCCAGGATTCAGCTGGGTTTTTATTTTTCTTGAGTCCATTGCACCCTCAAAAATCCAGTGTTTCTGGATTTGGATAATTCTGTATCCAGATACCTGTGCATTTTTTAGGAATACTGAAATTTGTTCGGGTGCAGTAGACCTGAATGCTCCTCAAAACATATTTTTGAACACCCCTAATGGCAACCCTTCCATTCCAGTAGCAGCAGAACACCACTAGCTACACATCTTTCCAGCAGCTGCATCACCCCTGTGCATCTCACACGTTTTGGTACTATTCCATATGGAAACATAGCTTATGGAAACTGGAGTTGCTGCAGTTACAACTGAGGAGTTGCTTGGGTCATAGTCTATTAAAAAGAATTGCTTTGATGCCTCTCTGAGCAGCAAGCACTGGGAAAGAAATCACATAGCAGACCAGGAAAGGATAATGGTGACATTTTTTTTGTCTTTAGGACCACATGATATTTTAAACCAGCAGTCTTCACTGACATAAGAGGAATACAACATAAATTAAGTTAAAATGAGTAACTGGAAATGAAAAACAAATTCTACTGTGAGATACTCAGAATATTGTTAAATCAGAATATAAGTTCTGCAAAATGACAACATTCTTTGAAAAGAAACAGTAGCATTTTTTTCATATTTGATTTTGCAGGACTGTTTGAACATTTTGCAGTAGACGCTCATAATCTTTGAAGCAACATTGCTTTTTATGTAACAGTATCATTGGCCATATTTATAGCACATTTTTTTCTTGGTTGGTTGCAACATTTATGGTCCATTGACACATGGTGCTCAAGATGGAGGCAGTTTTCCCTCTGTGCCTCCTGGTATGCCAGCCCTACCTCTGATGACAGGGGACCTCATGTACTCATTGATCTAATAGGTACAAGCTTTGTTTGTACAATTAAACTTTAGATTAAATGCAGAATTTCTGCTGCATATGTCATTCTCAATCAGATCAAATTATATGTCATAGACCTATTATACATGGTGGCAGCCATGCCGGGCTGCTGCTGTTCTGTTGTGGCAGTGCAAGAAGCCCCACCATTCCCTATGTGTGCATGGGAAGGGGTTCCCCCGGTATACATGGGTCACCCGGCCGCAATGGCCCCGTGCACACAATGACCTGTGAATGCAACGCAGGGCCAGAAGCGCTGGGAGCGCTCTCCAGTGGTGGCAGGGGGAGCAGGGGCATGGAGCCCCCACTGCATGATGGCAGAGCAGCATGCCACTCTGCCACCACAGTAGGGTGGGGGAACAACCCTGTCAGCTCCGCAGAGCCGCGGAGCTGGCAGGGGCTAGATAGGTAGGGATGCCACAGGTCAGGGAAGGACCTGGACACAAAGGCCCGGCTCTTCCGATTATGCACTAGGCAAGCCCAATCTAGCCCTTGCTGGCACCCACAGCAGACGCAGGAACACAGAAGACTCCACGTTTCCTTAACATGGGCCTTCCAGTGGCCTGGGTTCGGCCAGGACTTGGCAGAGCCCGGGTTGGCATCAACATTGGGTATAATTGGGGATTTTCCCTGAAGTCCTGTTGCTGCCATCTCAGGCGTTCCGCCCCATGCAGAATCGGTCATAGTGATTCATGGGCTACCCTCTGGTATCAGTAACTGGATTTGCATGCAGGCCTTTGACTTTCATATATGCAGGACAGCCTTTCTCCCTATGTTTCACCATGACAGCTTCGCTCATCTGAGCAGGGCCATCTAAAGATGCAACCCTGCAAATAGGCAAAATCAACAACTACCTGTATATATACATTCCCATTATACAAAAGTTTTAGATACCTTGAAATATTCATCTCTAAAAACTTAAATAAAATGTATCAATATAACTAATAAAACGTTGTGGAGTCATATAAAATGGGATTTTATTAAATGGGCAAAGCATAAAATTACTGTGACTACTCAAGTTGCAATGATTAAAATGTCCAGTCTTCCAAAGATAATTTTTTAAATTGTATGTGTTACCTCTTCATATCACAGATAAGATTTTGAAGGATTGGCAATTAAAATTAGAACAATTTATTTTTAGCTCTAAAAAGCATAGAAGAGCAAAACTCCCAAGGCATTCAAAAAGGAGGGTGGGGTATTCTGAATATCTCCTCTGTTTTTCCTTCTCCAAGGAAACAGGTTGGCTAGAGTTATACATATTAAATTTTAAAGAGATGGGAGGGGGGATTTCACATTAATGGGGGATTTTAAGACTACTGTTACCCGCCACAAGCCTGTAGGGAGTGGCGGGAAATAAATCTAATAATAATAATAATAATAATAATAATAATAATAATAATAATAATATGCTAATGTTTTCATAAAGAATTAAAATTGAACTCACTTTCAATCCTCCACGGCCCTATATTGGTATTGAGGAAATGGTAAAGGGTATCATATCCTGGGGTTTCTGTATTGACTCCCATTCAGTACCATCAAAAAAATTTCCAGCAAAAAATTATGGTTCCAGGTGCAGAGATTATTTTCTTAATCAAATAACATTAATTGACCCAAATACTACTCTCTTAAATAATAGTAGTCAACTCTGGATTAATGGAAGGATTGCTGAAGGAATTAAATTGCTGTGGAAACATCAAATTTTAAGGAGTTCCCCCCCAATAAAGAAATTAAAGATCAAATAAATAGACCATTAATCAAATTTGAAGAATTAATTAGGAATTAATTACTAAAGGGAAATTAATTACTAATATATAATTACTAAAATATAAAGGATACTAAAATATAAATGATAATATTAAATTAAACAGGGCTAGTTCTATACTAGGTTTTATCTTTTCCTGGGTTATTTTAGTAATCTTTGCAAATATTAATTTCAAAATTTTGCTAAAACTGGACAAGATCACCAAATATCCCTATTTATTGCAACCTCTTCAATAATTTTTACTATCTGATTAAGTGGATAAGTCTCTGGAATAAAAGACCACCTTTGAGACACCTTTAATGAATGCTCTTGTAAGCCTCTTGGGATTGATTTAAAAGGAAAGTGTTGGAATATTTGTACACAGTCCTTATAATTAAATTTACTATTCTATTTTCCAATTATTTTAAAACATCTGTACTGGAGTTTTTATTTAGTCTTTTTTTCTTTTCCTGGTTTATATATTTTCAGGGTTTTTGATAGTTGGATTGTCACTATAACATGGTATCATCTTTTGGATATGATGTTATTTATCAATGAGAACACCCAATGCAAACAAAAACCACTTAGCAATTTTCTTGTAGTCGCAGCTAGTATGCTCATTTCTCAGTGTTGGAATAATGCTAATGGGATATCCTTGGATAGGTGGCACAATAAAATTAAAAAATATAGCACAAGAACAATTAACACATAAGATTAGATTAATTCTTGGGTGAACAAAAGAAAGATAGTTTTAAGATAATTTGGGACAAGTTTGTAATTTATTTAATGGAGTTTCCAGACTACAGCTCAATAAAGAATTTCCTTTAATGGGTGGAGAGCTTTGACTAGTTATATTACAAGATACATTTCTCAGATCAAATAGCACTGAAGTACATTATGTGCACGTGGGGGAGATCATCTGAGCTACATAGATACATATGGGATGCCTGGAATAGGAATGATTGCTGCTAAGTAGCATGATAGATGTGTGAGCAAAGACTCCCCCCCCCCAAAAAAAAGAAAGTGAGGGAGAAATGCCAGTCTTTTGAGAGACAAAAGTCCTTAGGAGAGTGAGAGTGGAAGGTAAGGAGGAATTTGGTAAATGTGGGATGCAACTTCATTCTTATAAGACTGGGTAACTTAGTTAACTTGAAAATGTTCTGCAGCAGTTATCTGGCCAAATAACTGTGGTGTGGGATATAGCTCAGATGGGGATGAACAAAGTTAAAGGGGTATGGATATTTCCCTGAAGGAATTTGATTTAGAATGGCCAGATTTAATTAGGTTTCATCACTACATTATTGTGCTCTCAAGACACTGTAGTTTCCAAAAGGCAGTCGTTATTTATCATAGGGTTATTACATATCTTCCCATTTCTGCATTTTGCAAAGTGGGTTTTCACTGGCAGATTCCCATGTTGCTGGTCACTCAAGAAATTACAGCATTAACAATCCCATCTGGATTTATGACTTTCCTTGTGTGCCCTTGTTAATGTCCCTGTCAGTTCCTCTCATACAACAGAGGAGTGTTTAGGAAATCTACATTTTGAAACTATCATCCTATATTTCGATGATATTTTCCAGTTGTTGTGAGGAATACACAGAACATCTGGATTTCATCTTTACTTGATTTGATTAGGCCTGTCGAAACTCAAAATGAGGTGCTTCCTCTTCAAGAAGACAGTGCATTTCTTAGGTGCTATCTAAAACCAGATTGCGGTACAAGAGTGTGGCTATTCATACATGCATCCCATATTTGGGGAATCGGGGGACACAGATCAGTATATAAGAATGAAATAAAGGTTTTCTCATAAAATAATGAGATGGTTGTTCTAAACATCAGTTTTTATGAACTAAAATGGACAAACTGAAGGAAAGATAGAAATGCCATTTAAAAGGCAGTAGGTGGTAATATATTTGCCAAATCGAAATAAAAACAACAAAAACATTAAAATATCTACTTGGCTAAGTCCCAAACATTTTTTTGATAATTAAGATGTCCGCTATGTCTCACTCATGGTAGGAGGAAAGGACAGATAGAGATCTGCAGGTTGAATGTTACTTGAAGAATGCAGGAAGAAGGACTCAGTGGAGGGAGGCAAAGAGAATGAAAGCTAAAAGAAGGACACTTGGGCATCTGAGAGAGACCGTTATGCAATGCGATTTGAGCAAGTGTCAGTTTAAACTTGAAAGGGAAAGGGAAAGAGGGAGAAGTCCCCCTTTTTGTCTTTCCTTGACTCTGGGGGTGGTGGTGGTAGAGGTTGAGGTAGAGGCACCAAACTTGAAGCTTAGCTGCTGGAGCTTCTCCTCAAAAGAACTCCAAAGTAGCAAAGTGGTTGGTCCAGGTGGTCCAATTTTAGGGGCACCAAACAGGGTGCCCCCTTCCAATTGCAGTTATTTCCTATGAGAAAAGAAACTAATTCCCTGGTCATTATACAAAATAATGGAGGATGGATGTGGGCAACCTCTTTGAGTGCCACTAGTATTGGACCACCTAGTCCAATCTTTTTTGCAACTTGGTGGCTCTTTTGAGGAGAGACTCCTGCAGCCACGCTGCAAATTTGGTGCCTCAACCTCAACCCTGCTCCCCCCCCCGAGCCCAGAAAATACACTTTTGAAATCAACAAATAGTTTCAAAACTGAAAGAACAACTTATAAGAGAAGTTAAGAGAAAAAAACTGCTTATGAAAATATTATGAGTGATGATACAAAACATCTGTTAGGTAAAAATCTATAAACTATTATTGCAGTATGATTGTGAGACAGAACAAGGTAAAGGTTGTACGATTAAATGGGCTCAGAATTTTGGTGAGACTATAAATATGGATCAATGGGAAGCATTATGGATCAATGAACTGAAATTTGCTGAATGTCAAATTGGTATAAAATGTTTTTAGATGGTACCTTGCCCTTAAAGATATAGCAAGAGCAACTAAGAATTACAATGGGAAATGTTGGAAATGTCAAGCTATAAATGCAACATTTTATCATTGTAGTGGACTTGTCAAAATTGAGGAAATATTAGTTTATGGTTCATAATGAGATGCATAAGATATTGATAATTAAATTTGTACTAAATACAAAAATGTTATTAAATATGGTACTAAATAATATTACAATGTATTATTAACTTATTAAGTATATGGTAACAGCATCAAGGATTTTGTATGCATCAATATGGTATTTTGTGTGTGTGTGGGGGGGGGGGGCTTGGATTAGCTGAATGCACACCGAAACCTAGATCCAATTGACCCAGGATGAGCCATCAAGGAGACATTTTACCAGCATTTTACATCCAGTTCTTTGCTGATATGTTAACACTTCCCCACCTGGAAATGTTAGGTGAACTCACCAGAATTCAATGGCAGTGACCTTCAAACTACCCAGTCAAATTTAAATGTCACTTTCTTGATCCAATCAAGTTCCTGGGAAAGTGAGTTCCCATGTCGAGCTATGGATTTTTTCTTTATAAAAGGACTAGCCCAGATCAGTGAAAAAGTTTCCAGGTTCTCCCATTAGCTGGATACCCCTGCATCCACTTTTGAGGCTCCAATTATTCTTCCCGATACTCTGCTACGGTTTTCTTCAGGTGCACAGCCTTCTCATGATCCTCCACTTCTCCCTTACCTTGGGGATGGTAGTATCACCCTTCTCATGTTCCTTGCCCATTCTTAATATGGGTGATTGTGTTTATGTCCATGTGTGTGTTTATTAGACGGGACAAGGTGGTTTTTTCTTAGTTTTACTTATGGTTGTATTTGTGGTCTTAAAGGTTTGCAATTTTAGTCTGCCTTTAGTTGAGCGTCTGAGAACTAGTGAATAAATATTTCATTTAGCTTGAACTGTTTGGTCTCTGTTACTCTTTCCCTGAGGTATACTGCATGGAAATAAAACCTCAGTATACACTGACAAAAGATCCTTTGTTTATCTGTCTGGAGATCCTGTAACAAGCTAATTCCTTCTTCTCTGGGTATATTTTGAACAGGAAGATTTAGCTGTTCCTTGGCACTGTAACTAAGACTGAATGGCTCCACACCGGCACTGGTAATCACTGATGGAAGAAGGAGGCACTGGCTTTTAAGACATCAAGGTAGAATAAATTTAGGAAAGATTGCGACGGGCCTTTTAAAAAAAGAAATATATATATTTTTCTCCATCTAGTTCTCTTTTACAACTAGTGGGATGTGAATAGGGTTGCCATGTTCATGTTGGGAGTGGGCGACCTCTTGGTCTCCCATATCCCCTTCCCAGTGCTGCTCACCTGGGGGAAAGATGCAAACAGGGGGAGAGAGAAATGGGGGGAATAGTCAGTGGCATCCTGATGTGTTGATGTCACTTCTGGTATCACTAGAAACTATTTCTTTGTGTCACTGGCAGTGCTCTAGCATTCAGCCAAAACTCTATGCTTTTCAAGGTTGCCTAGTCAAATAATAAAACTAATCCAGTGCAACAAATGTCTTATTAACACCACTATATTCATTTATCCCTGTTTACTTTTCTTGTCATATGTGGAAAAAGGCAATCTACAGCTTAACTTTGCTTATGGGAACCATTAAGAGAGGGCTTTTCAACTCATCAGTTTAAAAGTTTTATATCTCTTTCTGTCTCTATCTCCAAGGATTCTTGCATTATACATTTAGGGCACGTGACAGCAGTATCTGTTCATTTCATTGTTCTCCTGTGAAAGCTGGTGAATTTAGCATGTAGGCTCAGAGCACTTAAAGAATTAAGGAAATTTATTTGCAAACTATATACAAAAGTGGAGAGCAGAATGAATTCACTCTATCACAGCATCTGAACTCCAAAGCCAAAGTGGAATCTAAAAGTAAGAATAAGTACTAATTCACAAATACCTTCACTAAAAGTAACATGGTTTGGTTCATCCTAACTATAATGGTTACACATGTTTTTGCCCCCCCCCCGGCCTTTATCTGTGCCTCTCTAGCAGAAGGCTGCAGCACGTGTGTGTGGGAAGTCTTTTGGCAAAAGCCATGGCCTCAAGAAAAGAAAAAGAAAGAAAGAAAAGCTCCTCTCCTAAAACAAATTTTGACTAGAGCAATAATATATTCTTGACAAATATACTATGTCAACTGCAGCCTCTATAATTACTCAGCTAGAATTTATTTGACCATTTGTAGTTCTAGGAAAGCCATAGATTAGCGATCCCCAACCTGTGGGCTGCGGACCACATGTGGTCCTTTGATTAATTGGAGGTGGGCCCCGAAGGATGCCTTCTCATGAGTTAAAATTTCCATGAAAATAAAATGTTCCTTATGTTCATTGTTGTGGTGTGCCTGTATCTTATTTTGAAGGGATGTTTAAACATTACCATAGCGATCAGAGAGCGTTAGGGCAGTGGTTGAGAGTAGAGGAGTAAACTATCCCACCCACCGGGCCTCAGTAAAAGGCGTTGAGTGGTCCCCGGCGTTGAGTGGTCCCTGGTGATAAAAAGGTTGGGGACCACTGCCATAAATGACTGATACATTTCAAGACAGCACATAAAAACTTCTAGTTTCCCCAATTAGCCATGAATTGATGTATGTTAGTTCACTAGCTTGTTCTGTGATGGCCCCCGGAATGTCCTGTGAGGCTGGGGAGAGAGTGAAGGAGAAGGATTCCCCTTCCAGCTCACTGGCAGCAGCTGGGAGCCATAGTGATTCGTCCCAGCAATGGGAGGGGTTGGGCTTCCAGGAGAACGTAAAAGCCAAAGTTTTCATTCAATCATTCAAGTTTTCATTTCAGTCCTTCCGCCTTTGGGGCTAGCATTGTCAGTTGGCTCAAAAATTTGAGAGTGAAGATCATGATGAAAAAGAGGAATGGCATGGCAAGAGACCCTGGGACAATGGTGGAAGTGATCTTGGTGACGGCAAAGTAGAAGCTTAGCTGGGCTTGGTGGTGGCAAAGGGGCATGTGGTTCATGAGCTTAAGGGTTTGGTATGGGCCACACATCAAATTATGATTTTCTCAATGAAATAAAGAGGAGGGATAAGGGGAGAGCTGCGTTACGGTTTTTAAGGCATGCCACTCAAAAAGGCTTCCATCTCAGCCAAGTGACTGGCAGCTTCCTGCCCATCCACCTCATCTAAACATCCAGTAGCCTCCTGCCCCTACTCAGTCAAGCAGCCAGTGGCCTTGGCCAAATGGCCAGTGGTCTCTCACTCACCATCATGGGACTATGAGACCCAGCTCAGGGTCCTGGCATCTCACAATAGGTGCAGTGCATCCACCCAGAGCTGTGAGTCATCAGTAGGGGTGTGCAGGGCTTCCCCCCTTTTTGGTTTGGGTCTATTGGACCCAAACAATTTTTGGGATTCCCAAAACATTCCAGAAGTTGATACTGGCAAGGTATTTAGATCCAGGATGTTTTGGAAATCACAATTTTTTCTGGGTCTGCCCTGTGACTCCAGTGGAGGTACAAATGCAAAAATTGAAAAAATAATGGGGGGGGGGAGAGGGAGAAACAACCAGGAGTGTCAAAACTACAAAATACAGTTCAATGGTGGCTATCACAGCTCAGTTGTTTCCATAATTTTTTTCTGAAGCTGGTTTAAATGGACAGCTGAAGTAAATTGGGGAAACAATTAATAGGTGTGAGTCATCACTGAGCCGTGTTTTGTGGCTTTGCTGCTCCTGGGTTGGATCTGAATCCACATCCCTAGCTGCTGTTGTGACATTCACCCTTTTCAGGGGCAGAAACCACTGCTGTGCTCCAAAGTATCTTGCAAGCTTTGATGTGTTTTACTGGAAATGTCAAACAGCTGGGCTCACTCTTCCCATTCCAGGAAACCATGACAGGCTCTCTGGCATCCCTCAAGTTAGGATGGGAAGGGTCCTGCAGGGTCTGGCTCCTGGGAGTGGACAGCGGACCCAGTTCTTCAGTGAACCTAGCAGCCCCAGTAGCTGAAGGGAGCAGACTCCAGCCAAGAGTAAGCACAACCAGTCTTGAAGAGCCTCGCAAATGCCACAAGGATGGGAGACATCTGACAGCAACAGGACTTCTGGCAAGTCATCCTCAGATGAGGAATCTGGCCATGTGGATGTCTGCTGCCATGTTCTGGGTCTTCTGGCACGGACCATCTCAGGAAAGGGTATTGGGACTGGCCCGGAGTCCATCTGAGATTCCAAGCACCCTATGTGTCTATCCTTACATGCTGCTTAGGGTGACTATGAAGACCTTCTAGGACATTTACATCATTTGTTAGGCAGATGACTGTATCCTTGATGAACACTACATGGATCTATTCTTACTGCTTAAGGTGGAAGTTGAAGTCAGCAGGGACAGGCCATTGCTTGACAAAATAATTTTAAACAGGAATAAAGGGGAGGCTGACTGCACTTTCTATAACTGGATGGCAGGATACGCAGTCTTTATGGGGATGGTTCAGTCTGCTCATCCAGACTGGAATTGGCAGCTGTCTAACTACTTGAGCAATGCTATAAGAACTCTTGTGGGTGATTCTGGGGGTGCTGATTATGATGAAACATTCTGTAAGAGAGCATCTCATACCCAGGCAGATAGGTGGGAATAATAAATTATGGCACTGAACAGTTGAGCTCCGTATCAACGGCAGACCTCAGCTGGTGAGGGCATCTATAGGGGCAGTTAGGTGGGAATCTTCCTGGAAGGGGTGCTACAAGTATAATAGGAACAAATGCTATTGCACTTGCTGTAAATTAGAACACAATTGTGAGATCTGTTTCAGCCACAATCTAGGCCTTCCTGCCCTCACAGTCATAGCAACTACCAAACCTGGCAGAGTAGCTGATATTCCACTGCAGCCAGGAGCAAAAAGGATGGGGAGGCCACCTCCAGTCCCTTAAAGCAATTCCCATTACTCTGGCAGTGTGAGCTATGGCAATCAGGCCCTTCACACATAGCTAAAATGTTACCCTAACTGGACCACAATCACAAGGACACATGTTTAGGATACACTTCTCTCTTGATCACACACTGTTAGAGTGCTGATGTCAGTCTTATAGTAACAGCTCGGACTGCAACCACAGTGTTACATTTGATGAACAGTATGTTATGCATACAGTATTTTCACACCAATGTAAACATCTCTCATGAATTCTGCTCCCAGCAATTAAGTGGAGATGTTGAATATCCTAGGAAACAGCAGATCCTATTTGATCTGTCTGAATTCCTCCCTGGAAAATCATTCACTAATATATTTTTTCCTGTTTGAAATTATACTACAGTTTATATGTAAATACACATTGATTGATTGTTTATAATAAAATGCAAACCATTCTGACAACCATTACAGCATGTTTGGACAGCATTTGCAAAGAGAAAGGAGGATCCTTGGAACTGCATATTTTTCCTCCACTTTCTTCCTGTGTCTGAAGGGAAATCAATTTGCTGTTTATATCCATAAGTCATGGTTCTCTCTACTGTGAGTTCAAGGGTCATGCAACAAACAGATGTCATATTAAATGTATCTCCCCTTTCTGCATAGGACATCCTTCTCCAGTTTATCACCAGGGAAGAATGCCAATAGCAAGGTATCCCCTGTAATCAGTAATCCCATAAGAGTCATAAGGAAATCATCTTCTTCTGCAAGCCTATTATGATGATGTGGAAGAGTCTTAAGAGGTCTTGTCAGTCTTCACAACTAGTTTTCTTTCAAGGCAGACTCAGTCTGGCTATCTTGTAACTACCTATTTTGCACGAATACTAACCCTATCCTAAAGCCTTTGGAATAAAGGCCAAAACAATTGGTCAATAGGCCATTGGATAAAACTTGAGACACTGGTTCCTCAAGGTCAGTCAAAGGAGAAAGTTGAACCCAGGCAAGTAACTGCTTATTCGCTGTACCAGACTTGCTCTCAGCAGTACAAATCCATGCTTATGAGCAAACTGTGTGTGCTAATTTTGTACATACTTGAAATGACATAGGAACCTTTAGAATGTTGGAGGTAAGGATGGGAAAGGTTGCTGAGAGTGACAACGTGGCTCCACCCAAAGTCACAGGATCAGGCAGGCCCCATGTTTATTTTAATCTGGTATAATTTGGTTCACACATTGTTCCCTCCCCACAATAAGAAAGGTGGCTGAGATTGTCTCCTGACTGAGATTTCTCCAAGAAAGTAATTAATGAACTGGCACAGCGAGGGATGAAATTATTGTGTCATTTCTGGCAATACAGTTGCAATGGGCAGTTTGAATGGGTGGGTTATAATGTGCATGGATTAATTTGACACACAGAGAGAAACAGAAATTCAAAATAACTATTTTTCACCTGGGGGGCTTTCATTACATTTCCCCCTATTTTATCGTAAAATAATGTTTTCATTTCACCAGAGGAGAAAAATCAGGAGTACAGCTGCCTTACATGTTGGAAGAGGGACCATGCCCATAACGGGTACAGTTTTTGGCATGTTTAACGTGCTACGATTATAGTTGTTGCCAAACATTCACTCATTTGGACTGGACATGGTCTGAATTCTCAGAATGTTAACCTAAGATTCACGTACAATAAAGCAAGGAGAATAATCTAATGGTCAGAGTAGTAGGAATAAAAAAGTTCCCCTCTTCTCCCAAGGCTCACAGGCTGCTGTCTGCCTCCCAAACCTTTCTGGATGAAAATATCATGCTTGTAAGAGAACAGTGATGTGAGAAAATTTCCTACCCCTTCTCTGTCATCTCTGTGGCTAATATGATGTTTGTTGGGATGCTGACTTCATATAGGACATCTGCATACCTGTATCCATAAATGTCTTGTAGGGTATATTACCTACCTCAGATTGATGGCCAACTCTGATAAAAGCACAGATGGGATCAAAGGCCCCTGTCCCACAGGCCATGAGGTGTGTTCTGTTGTAACGATGCAGGGCACGGATGTAATTTGCACACTCTTCCTATGGGGAGAGATAAGGAATTGTTATAAACAATTTTAAAAAATTAAAAACAATTTCCCTTGCTATTGTAATTATTCAACAACTAATAATGTAGGATCTTCACTAGTAACTGAAGATAACTGATGCCGTTACCATTTTGGAGGGACAAGAAATGGCAAATAAGGGAAGCAGAGAATTCTCAGGATGTTGCCACATCTCTGTAATCTCAAGTCTTGAGATCCTGGGTGTGGGGCTTGGGGGGAGTAAGGGATGCAATCTGGAAGATGGGGGGAGCTGAGGTGCAGCACCTGGTGAATCAGGGAGCAGAGACTGGCTCTGACAGATGTTTCACAGTAGAGCTGCAAGGACATGAGAGCAAAGTTAATTTTAAAAACCTTTACCAAGCCAAGCAAAAAATAGCCTCGTTCTAGGTTCCCATCCTTCTCCTAAAGACCCATGATGTGGAACCTGTGAAATCATGACAACATGAAGCTCCCCAAATTCCTTATTCCAGCTAATCACTGGAATTGTGTCTGTCTGTCACCAGTCCAGCGTTTGCTGGCAGGGGCTCATGGGAATTGTAGTCCATGAACATCTGGAGGACCACAGGTTGACTACCCCTGCTGTACAGGAAGGTACAAATAGTGTCCCAACGAGCCAAATTCCAACCCATGGTAACAAGACAGTTGCAAACAAGCTCCAAAACTGGGATATCAGCTGCAAGACTTATTAGGAAGGGATCAGTGGAGCAGACTGGGTAGGAGTCCTAAACAGACTGTTGTTCATCTGTTTATAAACCATGATATACCTGGGAAGCATTTCAGACACTGGTTTGGGCTGTGCTGGGATTCAAGAAGATACAACCAAGGTGAACTGTTACTTTCCCCCCAAAATATTAAAAATTAAGCAAGCACAGAATTGTGGCATAATTTAAATTAATATTTATGGAACAGACATGAAATAAAGAGCAGAGGAAACTGCATTAGAAGCTTTAAAATAGAACTGATTTTAAAGAACAATTTTTAATTTAAAAGGGCTGCTTGGGTTACTGGAAACTGGCATTCAGGGACCTTAAATATTCTTGCTCATACTGCATTCTGTAACTGGGTGAAGCTGAACTTGGCTTCAACACATAAAAAGGAGGAGATAGTTGTTGTTTTACAATGAGGAGACTGCCTGTGTGTTGTCAGCTGTATGGAAGTAGCAAATAAACTTGACTAAACTTGACTGGATGCCAGCTGGATGGATACTACATTCCTATTCCGATGGAAATTACACAATGATCATAGCTGATGTAACATAACTGTTTGTGCTTTGCTTGGATTTTAAGTTACAGGCAAGGAGAGGTTCTTCGTTTCTTCACTAATGTTTGGCCATGGTTCAGCCTTGTTCACATCTTCCTTACTTTACCACAGGTGTGTCTCACAGGTGGGGTTCTCATAACATGCTCCTCATGACATTCACTGGATTTGGCATATTATCCATTGTAGCTAAATGGGGCAAATGCTTTATTAGACTGACTAGATTTAAAGCCCGTTGCATCTGTAAATGGGACGGGTGCTAGCATCCTCTTTCCTCCCTCCCTGGGGCAACCGTCCTGCCAGTCTTACCCCAAAAAGGCCTGCTGCGGCCTGTCCAAGGCTTGGTGAGCCTGTTTGGGGTGGGAGAAGGCATGGAGTTCCCTCCAGGACTCCCCTCTGCCCCGAAAATATGTGCCAAGCCTTGGAGAGGCCACAGCAGGCCTATTTGGGGCAGGGGGAGTCATGGAGGGAACCCTGTTTCCCCCCACTCAGCAGCCCTCACACCAACCTTCCCCCCTGCCATGAAAAGGCCTGCTGTGGCCTCTCTAAGGCTCGGTGGGCATTTTTGGGATCAGGTGAGGCATGGAGTTCCCTGTCCCAAAAATGCATGCCAAAGCTTTGGAGAGGCTGCGGCAGGCCTTTTGGGGGCAGGTAGGAGGGCTGGCGGGAACCCTATTTCCCCCACACCCAGCAGCCCTCCCTCCTGCCCCCCAAAAGCCTGGCACAGCCTCTTCAAGGCTTGGTGGGCTTTTTCAGGGCAGGGGAGAGCCATGGAGTTCTCTCCAAGACTCCCCCTGTCCCAAAAATGCGTGCTGAGCCTTAGAGAGACCATGCTTTTTCTACATATGCTTCTCCTTTGTCTACAAGTAAACTAGGTGACCTTTCTTTCTCATGTTCTTCTTCCTTTGTACACAGTACACTGGGCACTGCATCCAAATGAACAGCATATACATGTCTCACTCTACCACGGACAGGCATGTCCATACATGTCTGCAGCTCAGACTAGAATGCACAGGGAGCCATAGATTTTATGAGGAAGGGGCATACACAAATAAATCAAAATAGTGTCTGGGTCAGACAAATCATCCAAATGCATAGTTTTCTCCATTGGGCAGCCCCAATTTAGAATCCACCTTAAAAATAAAATTGCTATAACAGGGGAATCAATAACTGTGTGGTAAGTGAGCATGCAATTCAGGTCTGTGCTGGAAAGGCAAAATTAGGTGTGGAAACGAACAAAGAGTTTGAAAACTCTTAAGTGAGGGATATCACCTGTGCAGAAGCAGTCTCAGTTACCCTCTGCTTCTAGTTCATTTTAATTCTCCACAATATGGGTATCACTAGACCATGATTAAACTATATAATGAAGGAATTTTGTTGTTAATACATACAGCATATCTTCCTTTGATTCTGCACTCTTCTGTTTGTAGGGGTGTACTAGGCCAATGGATCTGTAATAAAATAAGTTCTTTAATAATCTATTAAAATGATAATAGTCTACATAAATGTATATTTGAATAACAACCTGGATTTTGTACTCAGTTTTAATTGTTCTGGCCGATGATATTGTGCTATGACAGGTGGAATGCCTCTAAACCAATTTCAATTTTCCATTTCCTTATAAATTAGGCAAAGTAATGCATCGTGAGCTTTTCTGCACTTTAGTTTTCAGATTTTTTATTTTCACCGCAGACTCTTTTGAGCACACTTTTACCCCAGTCTTTTTCTGTTAGTCAATTTTGAGCTGGTTTTTACCTAGTGTGTAATTTTCTATTGGTTTTCTTTGTTCCTCACACCTCAGCTCACTTTTCAGTGAATGGACTGTCATCATTGTTGACTTCCCCTCTCCCCCAAGACCAGTGATTTCATTAAAAAAAAAGTCTCCAGTTCTTTTCCCCATGGTAATATGCCTTTTCCGTTATATCTCCATGTGGAAGGGGATAGAGAATTACTTTTTTAAAAAAATGAAAGCTGTTCAAACTATTGTTAAAACACTCTGACACCATTGATAATGACACCAATGACTAGAGCATTCTCCCTTGTAATTCCTGATATGTGAAAGAAAATGTATTGACTCCACAACTATAAAAATGCACAGGGAGGAAAGATACACAGAAGTACCCTACCCAGACTGATTCCAATGCTTTTGCACTGACTCCCAAGAAAATAAAAATAAAAACTCTTGAGTAAGAGTTGGTAAATGGGGTGAAGGTGGTAGAGATCTTAGGGGAAAGTGAGGATGTCCTCCTAGCATTCCTTTTGTTGAAAGGGGAAATGGAACTTTACAGCAAGATATATATGTTACAGTTTAGTAGGCTAGACTTCAAGGAACTCAAAGGCATGATGAGAGTCATTTTATGGACAAGAATGCTGGAAGGGAAATGAGCAAGTGAAAGGTAAGCTTTCCTAAAACAAGAGTTCTTGCAAGCTCAAAGCATCACTTTTCCAATGAGACAGAAAAATAGTGGGGGATCTAAGAAACCAATGTAGATGAACAGAGAACTCTGTGAGGAGCTAAGGAAGAAAAAAAAGTTCAAGAAATGGAGGGAAGTATATACCTTTAGAGAAGAATATCCAACAGTTGCTAGGGATTGTAGGTCAGACAACAGGGAGCCTGAAACTCAGAGTGAGGTGAGGTTGGCCAAGGAGGCACACTACAAAGAAAAGCTTCTTCAGATACATGAAGAGCACCCACAAGGATAAAGAGGCGCACTGTTGGGTGGAAATGGAGAAACCGTGGCAGAGGACGAAGAGAAAGCAGAAAAGTTCAATGCTAATTTTGCCTTCCTCAGTTTATTCTCTGAAGAAGAGAACAGGCTTATCTAGAAATGATGTGAGAAAAGGCACAGAGTACGGGTTGCTGGTTGACATAGACATAGCAGTTGTTGAGAGGCTGCACTGGATGAGTACAAATCCACTGGACCATATGATATGTACTCAAGAGCATGCAAAGGGCTTTTTGAAGAGCTTGCATATCATCAAGACGGATTGAGTGACAAGCCTGTTGGATCAATATTGTCCACCTGGCTTTTTCTGTAAAATTTTTGACAAGGCTCGCCATGATGTTCTGATTGGTAAGCTGGAGAATTATGGAGTGGACTGGACTGGATAGTTAGGTAGAGAGGGAACTCATTGGAAAACCACTCCCAAAGAGTACTTGTCAATGGCATTTCATCTGATTGGAGGGGATTATCCAGTTGGGTGTACAGGACTCAATTCTGGGCCTGGTACTTTTCAATATTTTTATAAATGATCTATGTGAAAGGTAGAAGGACTATGCATTAAATTAGTAAATGACACCAAAGTGGGAGACATAGCAAACACACCAGAAGATACAGAATGGATGGAAAGATACTGGCTCTATATTAAGAAAATTTATTTTACTGTAAAAGTAGTTCAGCAGTGGAATTAGCTGCCTAGAAAGATGGTGAGTTCCTCCTCAGTGGCAGTCTTCAAGGATTAGCTGGATGAACATGCTTTCAGCTAATCCTGCACTGAGCAAGAGGTTGGACAAGATGGCCTACATTGCCCCTTCCAACTCTATGATTCTATGACCCTGCTGTCCTTGGTTATCAAGAAAACTCCCAATGTTTCTGAATAAATCAGTCTCCAGATTGTGTTCCTCTTGCTAAAACTCTTATAGGTTGCTCACAATGCAATTTTTCGGGCTCCACTCCCTTCCCTGAGATTCCAAAACTGAAATCTGTGAGTGCACCTCACACGGAGGCATGGGAATGAGCGTGTTATTTTATGCTGTAATTGCTGAAAGGCATTTTGGACTACTGATGGGATCCTGAAGGGGAGTTCTGTTTCCTTTCTGGGCTTCCAATCACAGAATACAGTTTAAAGCAGACATTAAAGACTTCAGTAATTGAGAGGCTTCAGAAACAAACTAAATGTGACAGCATGGAGGGCTGAAGTGCTTTTGTCCCCTTCACACACCTTGTCAAGGCCAAACAGCTGCAAAACTCTCACAGCTATTTCAGCACTTGGAACGGCTGGAGGAGGAAGGGCAAGTGCTGTGGGCCCAAGCAGGATCTGGTCCTTGCAGCATTTATTAAATGACTCTAAAAGGGTGGCAGCATCCTTGCGGTGGCCATGACAATGCCATCGTGTCTATTTTGGCCCTTAGGCACACACATGAAACTTGTCTTTGGAGTCAAGACCCTTGGTTTGTCAAGGTCAGTATTGCCTCCTTTTAATTTGTAGGGGCTCTCCAGGGTCTTGGGCTGAGGTCTTTCATATCAAATACTACCTGATGCTTTTAATTGGAGATGCCTGGGGCTTGAATATAGAATTTCTGCATGCCAAGCAGATGATCTACCACTCAACCACAGTCTCCAAGCAGCAGGAACCCTTGGTATGAGAATAGGGTCATTATAAAAAGGGCAACCTTACATGCATTTTTGGACACTGGGAGTGATCTGCTTATAGAAACAGAACAATGTGCTTTCTCACTGTTTTCTCATGCTTCTCACTGTCCAACAGTAACTGGATAGATTTCTTTTCCCCTGCAGCTGTCTTCTTTCCTGTCTTTTTCTCTCTCTGAAGTTTTCTCTCCAAGGACAAGCGTACATGGCTAGCCATCTTCGATGAGAGGTGAAGGCAGACTTCAACTCATTTGCCATGCATGCTCGCACGCACATGATCAGCTCAAGGGATTGTTTGTCACAGTAATGTCTAGATGGAAGTGATCTGATGAATGTGGAATATTTCTCAATAAAGTGAGTTTTGTTTTTTGATGTTAACCCTACCTCCTCTCTCCATTCATTCCTTTTAAGGCCAAACACTGTGAAATAGCTATGGTTTTTGCCATGCAATTAACTCAGCTATTCAGGTTCTAACAAGCTGTAAAACCTTGCATATTTTCTCCAACAGTCATTAGCCTATTCCTATTTACCTCGATGAAGTATAGAAGAGTATGGACTAGCAAAACACACAAGGGAGCTTCTTAGCCCTTCCAATAAACAGAGCTCGGGCAGGTTTGTACTTGATTTCTCAACACTGGATCACTTGTCAAAACTGCACCTCACATCTTAAGATACCAAATATTTGTATGACACAGCAACATAATTTATGAATGTGTACTACTAGGAATAAGCGTCGCTATTTTGCTAATCTCAGTTTAATTCTGAATGCTGTCTCAACTAACACAGCTGTCTTCTTCTGGAAGCTCAGAAGCAGGATATGGGCAATTCCCCTTGTCACAGGCCTCTGATCATTAAAACATGACAGTTCCATTTGGCTATCAGTGGGGTATAATCCATAATGGTGGTTTTTGCTCCATGGATTAGTCTAAGTAATGCTGTCATTCTCCAAAAAGATACGAGGGACAGGGAAAAGTGGTACCTAAAGCCTGGGTAATAATTAATAGTGAAGAACTATTGAGCTGAGGCCTCAGTGAACAAGATTTTTTAAAAAATAAGGGCCCTTAAAATGCAAATGATACAGGGTGAAATGTAATCATGTCAAATTAAAAGCCACCACGAACAATACAGCAATCACGTTAACATTTAACTTGATCCATGGAACCAACCAACTACTGCCCATTCTTGTATCTGCAGATTCTGGGCAAAGTGGTTGATTGGGCAGCCACGGATCAACTACAAGCATTCCTAGAAACATCAGTCTTTGACCCATTCTAGTTTGGTTTCTGAGCTGGCCATGGGGTGGAAACAACACTGGTTGCCCTCATGCATGACCTTCAGAGATAGCTGGATTGAGGCGGGTCAGTGTTGCTGGTGCTATTAGATCTTACAGCAGCGTTTGACACTCTCAGCAATGAGCTAGTTTGCCACATTGCCAACTTGGAGATATGCGGTCGCCTTACTATGGCTGATTTCTTTCCTCCATGGTTGGGGACAGAGGGTGGTTTGGGTTGGGAGCTTTAAATTTTGATTATGAATTTTTAAAACTAATTTGTAAACCTCCCCGAGCCTGCTTGTGGAGTGGTGTGGTCCACATATCTAATGATGGATGGATGGAAGTCTAACCCTGTGGAATGTAGTTCAGCCGTGTTGTAAATCATTGTCCTTCCCAAACTGATATTCACACAAGCTTAGGAGCGGGGTTCTGACTTGCCATATTTGATTGAAAGCTTTGCTAACTCCACACTGGCAGGATGTTTGGCCATCAAATTTATCAAAGATAAATCTCTTTTCAGCCTGACAAAAGCACCTTGGCTAAGATGTATGTGCACATAGCACGTTAAGTGAATTTGAAGTTCTTTAAATATGTAATCCCTCTTGATTTCAAGTATTTAATTGCGGAATATTTCCTATACAGACAATGTCAGTGGTGTTTGCATTGCATACAAAGACAAAAACTAAAAGACTAGCAATGATGCCTTTAGCTTTGACATATACTGCTTGACAGCTCCTTGCAATGGCTAGCTACATAACTTGGTGTTGGCTGCTTTCCAGGATGATAACCTTTTTGTGTGCTAAGAATCACTACAGATCAATCATTTCTCAAGAGCACTGGAGCCATAGTAACACCCACTTCACTGGCATTTATATGGGATCTTGCATTCTAACAGAATTATTCAATAATTTTCATGTTCATGAGTCTGACACATCTCCGTAACATTATTCATTTATTTCACTTTTTAAAGAAAAAGAAGTTAAATAATTCAGAACAAATCTAATGATAGCAATGTGTGTTTATGTGTAGAGTTGCTATCAAGTTGCAGTTGATTTATGGCAAGCCCAGTAATGGGCTTTCAAGGCAAGGAAGGAGCAGAGGTGGTTTGTCATTGCTTCCTCTGCAGTCTTCATTGGTGGCCTATCTTCTCAGCTTAGCTTCTGAGATTTTTGGGAGTAGAGCCTGAGGAGGATGAGCTCTGAGGAGGAGACAAATTTCAATGGGCTATATACAGTGGTCCCCAATCTTTTTATTACTGGGGACTGGTCAACCCTTGACAATTTTACTGAGGCCTGGGGGTGGTGGTAGTTTACTCCTCTCCTCTCGACCATTGCCCTAACACTCTCTGTTGCAAAGTCATCTGTTTCTTACTCATTTTGCTCACTTGTGGGTTCAATGTGCCTCACTATTTCTACAGCTGGGTTGAAGTGCGCTTTTTGCCTTTTGCCAAGGGACGTCACCACCGCTGCCTGAGCCCCTGCTCCACTTGCTTTCCCGCCAGTGCCCCTTACTTCCCACTGCCCGTTGGGGGGCGCTGCCAGCAGCAGCTGCGCAGTGCCACATCGAGGGGGAGCTCCAGCCATGGTGGCCGCCAGAGAGCACCAAAGGTAAGCTGGCAGCAGAGTGACAGGGCCGTCCCCGAGGCAGCGGTCAGGAAGGAGGACGAGGAGGAGCTGCAGCCCGGTACCAACTGATCAACGGACCGGTACCGGTCCACGGCCCAGGGGTTGGGAACCACTGGTCTATTATTCCACAGACTTCACCTTCAACAGTGACCATTTTCTCAAAGTGAACTGATCTCTGACACCTGGAGATCAGTTGTAATTCCAGGCCATCCCCAGCCATCACCTGGAGGTTGGCACCCCTATCTTTATATAAGACCAAATGCTGGTGATCCCGTCTTACAACAATCTGGGCAGTGTGTTAACTGGCCTACATAGTTATAAAATATTCAGACTTGCTCTTTTTATTGATGTTGATAAAATCTGGATCCTATAAAATAAATCTACTAGGTATCTGTAAAGAATGAAATAAGTCTTGAAATCTATATGGATTGTATGTGACTTCTATTTTTGCTTTTGGCTGCTTCTTAGAAAACCATCTGAATTTTTTTTTTTTGAAACCAGAAATAGCTTTTAGTAAAAATAAGTTATTCCTGTCCAGTTAAGAATGGAAATAGCTTCTAGAAAAGAGGAGATCTTTCTGGTTTTTGTAAAGAAAGATTTGGGTAACTTGGTTGTGTTACATGTTGGTGAAACTCCAAAACCTATACTCATCTGTTTAAGCAGAAACAGGAATGAAAGCCTCTCTCCTAAATATTTTAAAGACCTTGTTGAATAGCAGAAACACGTATTTGTTGGCATCAGATTATTTTGTGTTTGTCTGAATACAAAGTTATCTCAGTTTTATTATTTGTTCACCTCATGCATCCTACACCTGATTCTGCCTGACTTTTCTCCTCCAAGTTACATAAAATGTCTTATTTTGAAATTTCAAAAGCCTCTTGTATGCCATTTCAAAAACAGAATATAAGAAGGTGATTTCATCTCTTTCCTCAGTCCCCTGCGGCTGGGTGGGACAGCCATAGACAAACAAATATGAAGAGAAGAGAAGAGGCTGTTCAGAAAGAAAGAAGGGAAAACCCTGTGTTTGAGGGAAGGAGAGTACAAAATCATAATTGTTACATTATCCAAATAGCTTGGTGAAGAATATTGGAAATTAGAAAGTAATAAATATAATTAATATACTAGGCATTTGATTCAATCAACATGTTAATTAATGAGGATGGAAAATTTTCACCTCTCTTTTTAAAAGGCTGTTTTGGTTCAATGGTATAATAACTACTGAAAGACACTCTTTTGTTTGTCTGAAGCTCAACCCTTCAAAGATGGAGGTCATGTGGCTGGGCAAGAAAGCCCCAAGCAAGGAAGCGTGCCTACCCAACCTTGACAGAGTACGGCTATCAGTGACTCACTCTGCCAGGAACCTGGGGGTGATTCTTGATGCCTCCCTCTCTATGAAGGCTCCGATTACGATGGTAGCATGGCTGGCAGTTTACCACTTTCCCTAATCCAAACTACTAGTGCCTTACTTGGCCCCAGAACACCTAGCCACAGTGATCCGTGCAACAGTCATCTCTAGATTGGAATTCTGCAATTCGCTCTATGCTGGTCTGCCCTGATCCTTGATCCAGAAACTGAAACTGGTCCAGAATGCAGCTGCCAGGGTCCTCACAGCAGCACCTCGGAGGTCCCACATCCAGCCCATCCTCCAGCAGCTGTGCTGGCTTCCGGTTGAATTCCAGATCAGGCTTAAGGTTTTGGTTATCACCTTTAAGGCCATACACGGTCTGGTACCAGTGTTCCTAAGGGATTGCCTCTCTGCCTACACCCCTCAGAAAGCCTTATGCTCCACCTGGTGATCCCTGGCACCATGGAAGCCTGCTTGACCTCAACCAGGGCCAGAGCTTTGTCCATCCTGGCTCCCATCTGGTGGAATGAGCTCCCAGAGGAGGACAGGGCCCTGATGGAACTTCAACAGTTTTGTATGGCCTGCAAAAGGGAGCTCCTCTGCCAGGCATTTGGTTGAGGTCGACCAGTACCACCGCTTCCAATCGGCCCCCTTGAGCTTCTCTTCTACAACCATCACTGCAGATCCACCCACCCCACTGGGCCATCAGTAAGCATTGATTTATTGGTCTCCCCAATGTTCTATTGTTCATAATGTTATAGTTATTATTGTATTATTATAAACTGAGTTATTTGTATTATTCTTGTTTGGTGTAAACCACCCTGAGCCTTTGGAGAGGATGGTATATAAATATATAATAAATAATCTGGTGAGCTGGGTTTGATTCGGTGTTCCCCCACATGCAGCCAGCTGGGTGACCTTGGGCTCGCTACAGCACTGATAAAGCTGTTCTGACCGAGCAGTAATATCAGGGCTCTCTCAGCCTCACCTCCCTCACAGGGTGTCTGTTGTGGGGAGAGCCAAGCAAAGGCGATTGTAAGCCACTTTGAGACTCTTTCGGGTAAAGAAAAGCAGCATATAAGAACCAACTCTTCTTAAAATTCTGAATAAAAGTTTTTAATATATAAAATGTACTTTCAGGAGAATAGAAGATTTACAATGTCCCTTGCATGCCAGTGAACAACACTCATGCCACCATGCTTGAAGCCTTTACATTATTTCAGGAACACAACTCCACAAGTTGCAATGGAACCTCCTAGATCCACTCTGAAGATGGTTCTAATCCAGGTCACTGCTGACTTGGAATCTAGTA
This sequence comes from Paroedura picta, assembly GCF_049243985.1. NCBI lineage: Eukaryota > Metazoa > Chordata > Lepidosauria > Squamata > Gekkonidae > Paroedura > Paroedura picta. The sequence goes on from NC_135373.1 coordinate 49,964,587, forward strand.
CTATTCTTACCAATGTTAGGAATTGCCCTAATGAAGGAGCCCTTATGGATGTCAGTGTCCTTCCTCTTTGTAGACCAGGAGGTGGATATGATTTCCAGCTAGCAAAGAGGGCAAGGTGTACAGATTGAAGGCAAAAAGGTTTTTGCGAAGCAGCAAGGACTTGAAGAGGAAGCACTAGTAAGGTATCTGGAATCAGATATAAGAGTGACTTTCACGCTATTTGCTTAAAGGAATCTTAAAGTTGGTCTGCTTATAAGTAAAGCAAATGTTACAAAAACACTTCAAATTCCATTTCTCCCAGTATTTAGAACTGGGTTGTCTCACTGCTTGCCTGCGTGGGAAGAGTGCAGCCATGGAAACTATCTCCTCTACACATTTCTTTCCTTATACATCTCTCTGGAACTCTTGCGTGTAAGCCTTTACATTTACTCAGTATACTTTTGCAGAAAAGCGTCCAGGAAAAATGAAGAGGTATGCAATGTTTGAGCAATGGTAATTAATCTAAAGAACATACCTTTCAGAAAATGAGAACAAGTGCTCAACATAATCATCTTTGAGTGCAGATTACTATTTTAAGATGCTTTCCCACCCCAGTTCAGCCCCTAAGGTGGCAAGTAATAAAAACATTAGAACATTAAACACACCTATCAATATATATAAACAGAATACATCAACAACTAAACACACACACACACACAAATCTTCATGTGCTGGCAAAAGACAATGTTAGAAGGCAACAGACAAACTTCCCATGAGAGGAAATTCCATAATTTTAGTGCCATGACCAAGATAGCCCTTCACCAGGCTCCCCCCATCTAGCCTCAGATTGTGTTGGTACTTGAAATAGGGTCTCCAGAGATTACTGTTGTGGTTAGGTTTTTTAAAAGAATTATTCCCCATTTTTCACTACTTAAAGGAATCTCAAAGCAGCTTGCAATCATAGAATCATAGAGTTGGAAGGGGCCATACAGGCCATCTAGTCCAACCCCCTGCTCAACGCAGGATCAGCCAAAATCATCCTAAAGCATCCTAGAAAAGTGTGTATCCAACCTTTGCTTGAAGACTGCCAGTGAGGGGGAGCTCACCACCTCCTTAGGCAGCCTATTCCACTGCTGAACTACTCTGACTGTGAAAAGTACTTGTAGTTTAAACCCATTACTGCGTGTCCTTTCCTCTGCAGCCAACAGGAACAGCATCCTGCCCTCCTCCAAATGGCAACCTTTACTTAAAGAGGGCTATCATGTCCCCTCTCAACCTCCTTTTCTCCAGGCTGAACATTCCCAAGTCCCTCAACCTATCTTCATAGGGCTTGGTCCCTTGGCCCCAGATCATCCTCGCCACTCTCCTCTGTACTCTTTCAATTATCTACGTCCTTCTTGAAGTGAGGCCTCCAGAACGGCACACAGTACTCCAGGTGTGGTCTGACCAATGGGACTATGACATCTTGTGATTTTGATGTGATGCTCCTGTTGATACAGCCCAAAATGGTATTTGCCTTTTTTACCGCTGTATCACACTGCCTGCTCATGTTTAGCTTACAATCCACAAGTACTCCAAGGTCTCATTCACACACAGTGTTACCTAGAAGTGTATCCCCCATCCAGTAGGCATGCTTTTCATTTTTCTGACCCAGATGCAGAACTTTACACTTATCTTTATTAAGTTGCATCTTGTTCTCATTTGCCCATTTTTCCATTGTGTTCAGATCTCGTTGAACTCTGTCTCTATCTTCTGGAGTATTTGCCAGTCCTCCTAATTTGGTGTCATCTGCAGACTTGATGAATAGTCCCTCCACCCCCTCATCTAGATCATTAATAAATATGTTAAAAAGTACCGGGCCGAGCACCAAGCCCTGAGGTACCCCGCTACTCACCTCTCTCCAGTCTGAAGAAACACCATTCCCTTCCAATCACCTTCCTTTCCTCTCCCTAGAACAGACATTCTGACAGAACTGTTCTGTGAGAACAGCTCTAACAGGATTGTGACTAGCTCAAGGTTACCCAGCTGGCTGTATGTAGAGGCGCAGCCAGTTGGGTAGGTTCACACATGAATAGGCAGTCCCATAGTGTGCTGGCTCCAAACCATATTGGGCTTTAAAGGTCTTATACCAGCACCTTGAATGGGGCCTGGGCAGCCAGTATAGGTAGAACAAGACTGGAGTAATATAGTCCCTGAAATCTGTTCCAGCCACAACATTCTGCACCAGTTGGAGCTTCCAGATACTCTTTAAGGTCCTCAGAGTACATTACAGTAGTCTAATCTAGATATTAGCATGCATTAATCCCTGTGACAAGACCTTTTTTGCCCAGGAAGGCTGCATCTGGTAAAAGGTGCTCTTTGCCATTTCTGACACCTACTTTCCCAGCAAGAGGCTGGGTTCTAAGCAGCATCCCCAAGCTACAAACCTGCTCCTTTAGGGGGAATACAAACCTACATAGAATGGAGATACCTCAATGGCTGGGTCAATCCTTCCTTCCACCAGAAGTGCTTCCATTTTGCCTGGATGAAGTTGCAACTTATTAGCCCTCATCCATCTCAAAATGGCCTTCAGGCAGCAGTTCATAGTGTCCACAACAATGCAGGGTCTTGCTGCAAGCAAGAGATACTTCTAAATGTTTCCTCTCGAATTCTAACTTTCAGTAAACATTCCCCATTGTGGTACATATTTCCTTTATGGAACCTGCAACTTTCCAGAGCAACTAGTTTCCTAGAGGCATTTATACCTGACCCCTCAAGTGCTTACAGGTTGTCCTGAAACAGCATATCACACAAAAATCATTTTTATCTTTTCAAAGAGAGAATCTGATGCAGGTGAAAAAGGCCAGGTTTAAAAAAAAGTTAACCCACAACATATGGAAGCAAACCTCAGGTGGGGGGTGATGTAATCTCCCAAACTCACTCTCTCCTAAGCTCAGAAGATACTGGCAGTTTCTAGACACTTCAACAAGTCAGAAGGGAAACAATCTGCATATGTCAGAGCTTAAATATTACTTATTGACTAACATCATTTTATCTAACTCTTCAGAACAAAAAGAAGAACAATGAAACTGGTCAAAACCAACTCAAACCAGAACATTTTAGTTTAAAATGATCAGTAGGATATCTGGAATATATTGACAGAAGTAGCAATATCATTTATGTAGAAAGAGAGAGAGAATGTGCACAATCATCAGCCCTTGATAGAGTTTCATAACTCAACCTTACCTGTTCCTAAAAAGTTATTGTAAGTGTAAAATGTGGTGCATTTCTTCAGCAGGTTTGTCAATGAAAACCACCTCAGCTACAGGCAAAAAAAGGCCTACAAGATTCAGTCAGCCTAGCATTTGAGAGACCTCAGTTCAAATTCCCATTTGGTCAGCATCTCACAGATTCCTTCCAGGTTGCAGTCATGATCTGGTTTATCCTCAGATTCAGGACATCTCTAATTATTGGGCAATCAGGGTGGTTGTTCCACACTGTCTGGTTTTATGTGGAATTTTCCATCTCTTCGTTTTCAAACAATCCATTTTTTCCTCCCATGCATGCACTGTTGTCCTGTAGCACCACACCAGGTTTATGTGTGTAGTCCCTGCCCCACAAAGCCCACCTGTGAATCATACCAGGTATATGTGTCTGGCCTGTGATTGGTTGGCTGCCTTCCCATGTTTGAGTGGTTATTTTCACTGCCTGTGCAGTCTTTCACTACATACCTTAATCCATTTACCTGAATTCCAGCAGGTAAAGATCTCACAACCATGGCGACTCGTGGGAATCAAACGATGTTCCTTTGGAAGCTGTACACAGAGATCCTTCAAAGCACGCTGAGCACATTTTTCTAGATTAGTGTGCACAGTAGGGAAAGAAGAGAAAGTTTGTGCAAACTAATTTTGCCTAGGAGTGTATTGAGGAGGGATGGTTAATCCTGAAAGATGTATAGGACCAATGCCATTCCCTTGCGGAGGTCATCAGCTGTTGTCATTGTTGGGTTATTCCATGCAGTATGGACTGCTGGGAGCAGTTTGTTTTACTGGTGCTGGTGGACAGAAAATTTTCACATGGTGCGCTGTTTGAGATTGTAGGTTTCTTCAGTTTGCACCTTCAGCACAACAGAACCAAATGGGGAAACCCATCCCAGTGAAAAAAGTAGGTGGCAATAGCAATCTGGTGGCTAAGAACTGTTAATGTGAAGGGCAAGAACAGTTTGGAGTTGCGCTATCCTATGTGGGAGAAATGGTCTTGGAGGTGTGCTTTGCACTACAGTTGGACGTATTCTGGAATATGGTGTGTCTAGGACAAGAGGCTGGAAAAGTGAGTTTTTAATAATTTTTGGACAGCTAGAGTCTTGGGGTTGAGTTTCACACCCCAAAATAACCAGCAAATGCTTGATATTTAAGGGGTTCAAAGTCAATGAAAATGTAACCTGGGGTGGGGGTGGAATATTCTATTGTTCTATTCACTGTTTCTCTTTTCTTTTTCATTTATTTCCACAAATCATGGACAGTTTTGCAAAGCTAGGATTTCAAGATTGCACTGGTGAATTAGATGGCACTCATATTCAAATTCAAGCACTCACTGGCAGACAAGAACAATGTTCAAACTGCAAAAAATATTGCTTCAGGAGACAGTAGACCATGCTGGTTGATTTATTAATGCAGTGGATAGATGGAGTGGAAAAATAATGATGCATAATGTTTTGGGGTACTAGGGGCTATGCATCTCAATAGATGCTGGCACTATTATTCCAGGAAAACCCTCACTACCTTTGGTGGCATGCAAGTTGCAGCACTAATTATTGCTGATACTGCATACCCAATCAGATACTGGTTGATTAGGTCATATGGATGATACATAGACAGATGATAGAGAACTTCTGACCATCCACTGTGCAGGGCATGGAATGTTGATAAGTGTTCCTTTAGATCAGTCTTTCTTAACTTTTTTTACCATTGAAATACCCCTGAAACATTCTTCAGGCTTCATGAAACCACAGAAGTGATATCAGCAGGCCACACCTCCCTGGAAGTTACATCTCCAGAAGTGACATCACCCAGACACTCCCACTAGGTATGACATCACACTCCATAGCTTCCTATCTTCCAATGCTAGAAATGGCTCAATGGCCTACTCTACTTGGCTGGGAACAGGGCTGGGACAGGCATCCACCACTCCCCACTAACACCCCCAAGGTAGTTAAGTTAAAATGAAAGTACTTACCTCTTTGAGCTCAAAGTGCGATGAACCTTGGTCATCAAGGATTTTTATGACTGGGGCCCCTCCTCTTTCCACCCACTCCAGACTCATCATTGGCTATTTTGGAAGGGATGAGTGGGACGACACAACCACACATGGATATATCACCGACATTTTTTTTAAATTAAAAGTATTAAAAATTAAAAAATATATAAAAGATTAATTTCCACCCAATTGGCAAAACGCTTCAGGGGCTGTTGGAAAACCCTAGGGTTTCACAGACCCCCTGTTGAGAAAGTCTGTTTTGGATGTTTGAAGGCATGCTGGAGATGTCTCCACATTTGACTTGAAATTGCAGAGCAGAATGTCATTAGCATAGTTACTGTCTTACTGTCTCCACAGCATATGTGAGGAGAAGGGACGCACCATTCTGGGTGAATGCAGTGCTCCAGAGCTCTTTCTTCATGCCCCCACATAAGAATATATGCAGGGTGACAATCACCATAAAGCTGAAGGGGAGCATGTGAAAGATTTCCTCATGCGTCACCATCAGAACTGATGGGGCTCTGGGTGGGGAGGGAATTATTTCTAATATTATTAAGCCCTGCTTTTTGGTTGCTCTGCTTGCTTTGGAGTGTTAACTTCATCTTTTGGTGGTATTTTACCATTACATTAATAAATGACTACTTTATCTGCATTAATACTTTTAGTTTGGCCTTATTTTTACTCTGCAAAATTGGTTGAAGTGGGGTGGTGGGAATGGGGGGGAAGGGAATTCTGCTTCAGATATCAATACATCTTGCTTACTGATGAGTCATTTATAGTGCACTTTTGAATACACTGCTTACTACTGAGCTGGCCAATAGCTAGTTTGTTTCTGTGGTTGTGCTGTAATGTTCCACCTAAAGGATTCAATTCAGTGGTTTAATGCTCTAGTGACTACACAGGCCACCAACTGGTGGAGTATCTTCTGGAAAAACCATGAGCTGGAAGCCATGATGGAGGTGGGACACGGAGCTCATGTGATGTGGAGCACTCACCTGATAACCTGTCCCTCTTCTGATGGTTGTCCATTACCCTTGGGGTACAAAGCTTCCACCAAAGTTCAAAAGGGCTAAGGCAGCATTTATTGATATCCTGCATTTATTGATATCAGGGAGAGAGTGGCTTCCCCACCATACATTCATGACTGCTGTCTTCTAATGGAGACTTTGAGAACAAAAACACTCTCTTAGGTGGACTGTCAGCATATTGGCAAGAACTTAAGCCATCATCCCACAGCTTCAAGTTCCTCATGCTCCCTGCTTGACTGTGCCATCATGCCCTTTGCAGCCGTTCATCAACACACCTTCTTTTAGTCAGAACACTGGCTAGTCAAGCAGTGGGGGGAAGCTGGGCAGCATCCACCTCATCAGCACCTGTGGAACTGTAACTGCAGTAACAATTATGTTTTTGTGGGATTCTCCTTCCTGTGCACCTCCCTTGTGTGTGGATGACAAACACAACAGTGTTTTCAACTTTCGGTCTCACTCAATATGGATGTTGTATGAATGCACCGAAAATCATCCCTGAAAAAAAGTTAAGAAAATAATTCTTTGAACTCCCCCCTCATTCCCCTGTGGGTCATTATTTGGAGCTCTCTGAGGAATGTGGCTCTCACAGCCCCTCCCTAATGGGAGGATGTCAGGTTTTTCCATCAGGAGAAAGGACAATGCCTCCCCAGTATTCTTTGGCACCAGGATAAGTACCCCATGCCACTGCCAAAAGAGAATCAGAGGTTTGGTAACTTCCCCTGAAACTGGAACTTCCCAGTCAACACCCAATGATCCTTCTTCTTTCTGGATAATTCTCCTTTAAAAGGCCTCATACAGACACATCACCTCACCCCATTTCTGAATGTGTTATTTCCCCCTCCTCCAATGAATCTGAATCTATGATGCCTTGGTTTTGTTTAATTATATTTTGTATCTTGATTTAATCTGCTTTTCCCTCTCAGTTTGCAGTCATTGTTTGTGGTCTGGGAATGACTGAAGGAGAAGTAAATGTAGAGTACTGTTATGAGCTGGAAGACAGTCCCACCGAACATTTTCTTGCCCTCTTCAGTGTAGATACTTAGAACTTTGTAACTTTGAAGCCCCAGCCATTGAGAACCACACACACATCCTACAGTATGGAAATATTATTCAGACCATGGGGAAAATGCTGGAGGGCACAATACCAGCAACATACCTGCATTTCCAGAAGTGGATCCCAGTAAGTCATTACTGTTAATGGTGACTAGATTGTGCATGAAGAATTCCTCAGTTCCTTCTTGTAATTCAAAGGCAGAGCATCTGGTTCCTCTGGAAATGGAAACTGTAAGCTTCAAGCTGCTTTCTTCGGTTTACTGCTGGTATCACCCCATATAATATGAAGCCACCCAATTAAAGGGCAGCTTGCAGAAGCATCGCTGGATCAGCTGTTGTGGACAATAATCCTCTCATATTCAAGGCCCAATGTCATTGTTTTGGTGTGGCACTCTAGTGCCAGCTGGCTGTGGCCTGGGATGGCATTTGCTTGACAACATGCTCAAAGCAATCAATGTTCTGATGGGTGGTGAGGAGTGCTTCCTGCACCCTCTCTTGACCACGGATCAAAAGAAAGTCCATGGTCTCCCATTCTCCCAAGAAATCTTGTATACTCCCATTGCCTTGCTTTTCTTTTTCAATGCCATGTTGTTTGGGATTGTAGTACACACTGCACACAGAATTAAACAATGATGCCCAGGCTCAAATGCACCATTAGGCAGGAAGACAACTGGTTGCTTGTTTCAGGTCTTCTGATTGGCCATGACGATCTGTTCAGCAAATGTGCGGCCTACCACTAGACCGCTGTAAGACTGCCATATAATTTTTTTAGTGCTGCACGAAAAAAGTGGACGATTCCAAAATTGTGACAAAGGAGAGACAGAATCTATCCAGTGGCTTAATTAAGCATAAGAAGATAAAAAGTTTCTTATGTTATTTATTTAGACTTTGACTCTGCCAAAACTAGAGTGACTCTGTCACCTTAGTTATCTATTTTCTTCTTTCCTGAAGAACCAACCTAAAACTGCTTTTGCAACCAGAGATGGAGGGTCTTAGTGTTTGGTCTTAGGAAAATCCCAGCTATGTTCAAAAGGCTGGTGGGTAAACTGTTAATAGAGTTAAAAGTTTTAATCTTGTCTGTATTAATGACACTGTGCACATAAGAAGGAAGGAGGCTGTCATTACAGATGCACTGAAGAGTGGAGATTTTTAAAACAGGTTGTTGATGTATGTCGAATGTTGTATAACTATATGTAAAAGTATAAACTTTTAAATTAAAAAATGTTTTAAAATATTTCTTGTGGTTATTATACAGAAGATAAGGAGTTACTATACCTCTTTGTAATTCTCACTGACTTGGTCTAAACTGAGGGAATATATCAGGTTCTTTCCTCCCACAAAGAGTCGATCTTGATACTCATCCAGAAGCATTACGTGAAGACCAAGGTTTCCAGATGGACTATGAAAGACTGATGTTCTGTTCAAGTCCCAGAGCTCTGAAATACAACCAGAGTGTTCATATAAATACTAAAGAGTGTAGCTTCATGTTGTGATTTCATAACCTCCTGGGAAATTAAGCAACTGGCTCTAGGATGTTAAACTGTTCCCTAGTCTCTTAACTTCATAGAAAACCTAGGGATCATCTCAAAATTGCTCAGCTTTCTAGAAGGCTTCGTGTAGACCTTTTCAATTTACTTTTTCTGCTTGTGGAGGCAAAACAAAAAAGAATACATATGTTCTTTTGCAAAAAGAAATATGCCTTTGAGGTAGGGAGAACAAAGGAGGAAACATTTAATCAATGTAAAGTTCTTGGTCAATGTTTTCCAGAATTATAAACCCGTCATGACTTGGTGTATAAACGTCTAATACCACATGAGATATTCATATAATTTTAAAAAAGGAAACATGATTTCATCATTAGGGATTTACCTTCAAACACTGGGAAAGCGGGATTGATAGAGTTGTTAGACTATGGGTCAAGACCTGCCTTCCTGAGCTTCTTGGAGGAAAAGTGTGAGAGACGTGAGACACATGGGACATGTGTAGGCTGATCAGTGCTGTGTACCGCTTCAGGGCTCCCAAACACATGGAGACAGTTAGAATCACAGAATCATTGAATAATAGAGTTGGAAGGGAACTCATGGGTCATCTAGTCCAACCCCATGCACTATGCAGGACACTCACATCCCAATCGCTCATCTACTGTAACCTGCCACCCACTTTAGCCTTCACAGAATCAGCCTCTCTTTCAGATGGCTATCCAGCCTCTGTTTAAAAATTTTCAAAGATGGAGAAGAAGAAGAAGAAGAAGAAGAGTTGGTTCTTATATGCCGCTTTTCCCTACCCGAAGGAGGCTCAAAGCGGCTTACAGTCGCCTTCCCATTCCTCTTCCCACAACAGACACCCTGTGAGGTGGGTGAGGCTGAGAGAGCTCTGATATCACAGCCCGGTCAGAACAGTTTTATCAGTGCCATGGCGAGCCCAAGGTCACCCAGATGGCTGCATGTGGGGGAGTGCAGAATCGAACCCGGCATGCCAGATTAGAAGTCCGCACTCCTAACCACTACACCAAACTGGCTCTCACCCACCACCTCCCGAGGAAGCCTATTCCACTGAGAAATCGTTCTGTCAGGAACTTCTTCCGGATGTTGAGACGGAATTTCTTTTGAATTAATTTCATCCCATTGGTTCTGGTCCATCCCTCTGGGGCAAGAGAGAACAAATTTATGAGAGCTATGTGAGGACAGTCCCAATGACAAAGGGATAGGCTTGCCAACCTCCAGGTGGGGCCTGGAGATTGGGATTTCAACTGAATTCTAGTTTATGGAGGATTCTCCTGGGAAAAAATGGCTGCACTATAAGGTGGACTCTATAGGCATTAACCCCCACTGTGGTTTCTCCCCTCCTCCGCCAAACTCTACCCTCTCCTGGCTTTACCACAAATCTCCAGGAATTTCTTAACCCAGATTTGGTAACCCTACAAGGGGAGTAGGCCTAATTAAGTCTACTCAAAAGTAAGTCTCATTTTTATTTGATAGTGTTTACTCTCACATGAGCCCTTTTTATCCTCACAAGCAGAGCATGCAGGAAGAATCTGTGGCTGCCCTTCATTTTCTCTCCACCTTAAATTGGTCTGTGGAGATGATGTTATCTCTGTCACAAAAAGGATGTGCAGTGATTCACAGTGCTAATAAATTCACCATTTATGTGAATGGAAGGTTGCCCAAACAGTCCAACGTAGCTCCCTCTGATTTTATAAGAGGAAATTTCACAAAAATTGGGAAATATAAAAGACTTTTTTGGCATCAAGTCAGAGCTGATTTATGGCTACCCAAAGGATTTTCTAGAAGTGTTTTGCCATTGCTTGCCTCTGTGTCATGAACCAGGATTTTCTTGGTCATTTTTCATCCAAATATTGACCAGGGCTGATACTGAGGGCATTTCTGCACATCAGTAAAATAGTGTTTTGCGAGCTGAACAGCAAAGCATTAAATGTTATCTCGCTTCCCAGCCATTCCTCAGCTTTTCTACAATCTCGCCTTGTCTGCCACCGCTTTGCGTTCCTTACCCTTCATATGTGCTGCTGGAAATGGTGGAAGAGAGTCATGCACCTTATACATGACTCTCTTCTGCTTGTCAATCAATCCAGGCAGCCAATCCCCTTCCTCCATATTCTATATTTTTAAATGTCCCCTATACTGTATTCTGGATACTTTTTTGATAAAGCTTTGAGTAACTCAATTTCTTAAATTAGATCTGAGGCTTAGTAAAAAGCTTTTTAGAATCTTTAATCCCACCCCTCCCCCCCAAGCATATGGCATATTGCAGCAAAACCAAACAGAAGTGGGACCTTCAAGACTAGCAACATTTATTCCAGCATGAGTATTCATGAGTCAGAGTTCACTTCCTCAGCTGCTATAAAGAAGAAATCATAGTCCACATTTTACAGGGAAAATTGCCAAAGAGGAGGAATAAATATGTAGAATATGATTTCCTCTTCACAGCATCTAAGGAAATTAACTCTGAGTCACAAAAGTTTATGCAGGAATAAATTTTGTTAGTCTTTAAGGTGCCATTGGACTTTCTTATTGTTTCAATGTTTCTTTCATAATTTTCAATGTTCTTTTAATGTTTCTTTCAATTTTTTTGTATGGAATTGTATGTTTAAGTAGGAGTGATGCGTTCTAAAAGCTCTCAAAACACAACTGGATACAGATTGTACTGGATGACTGTCCAGTTGGTGTAGTGGTTAAGAGCAGCGGCTTGTAATCTGGTGAGATAGGTTTGATTCCCTGCTTCTCCACATGCAGCCAGCTGGGTGACCTTGGACTCGTCGCCAGCCCTGATAGTATTGTTCTGACCGGACAGTCCTGTCAGAAGCTCTCTCGGTCTTCCCTACCTCATAGGTTTCTCACAGTTTGTGATATTACAGAACGTACCCCTTATCTTCAAAGTGAAAATACATTCTATAACTTAGCACCTAGAGGCAAGAAGAGCAGACATAACACACAAAACGAGGTAAGAAGCCAGATGGCCATAGAGGCAGGAGAGTACTTGAGAAAACGGGAGGGGGGAAATCAGAGGAGTAGAATGGACCAACTGCCTGAGGTGTATCTTGGGACTTCGGTCAAACTGATATAGAGGCAAACATGACATCCTTTCCTTGTGTTCCAAGGATATTTATTAGAACTGGATTGTGGGCCTCCTTTCAGTCACTGTCTCCATACAGACAAAACAAAAGACAGAACTTGGTGGAAGAAAAGGTATATTTAAATTTTAGAATCAGCTGGAGAGAAAAGGGTTGAGAATGTGTCTTGTGAGAAATTACTTATCCCCTTGATTCTAGCTTCTTACCCTGAGATTTAATTTGGAAAACCTCAGAAAGAAATCTGAGCACTTTTGCTCATTCCTGGCATGTCGGAAGCTGAGAAGGGTTGGCTCTGTTTAGTACTTGGGTGGGGGACCACCAAGTAATGCCAGGATTGCTATGCAGAGGCAGGCAAAGGCAAGCCACCTCTGAATGTCTCTTGCGTTGAAAACCCTACATGGTCACTATAAGCTGGCTGTGACTTGATGGAATTTTTTTTAATGATGGGATATTTCAAACATACACAAATGTTTAAGCAAAACAACTCAAGGCTAAAGCTATTTACAAGCTATTTCCCATGGACACATGGCCCAGGCCTGACATATGCCGTGTTGAAGCCTGGGGCAAAAGAGGCTTTCCAAAGGCCAACTGAGGGCCTGAGTCACGCCAGGCTTGAGACTGCCCTGGACCAGGCCTGATGTCAGGGAGCAGGAATTAGGTCCATGACTGGACAAGTGCTGAGCCGAGCTACATTCCTCGTGCAGAAACGGTCCTGGTGAACAGAGTGGTGAGGACAGCAACATGAGTGCAGTCAGTAAGAGCAGTGATAAGAGGGATGGATGACAAGCAAAAAAGCATGGAGATGAATGAGCAGGCAAGGAGAACAGCATGCATGGTGATGGATGTCCAGATAGAGATGTGAGGAGGGAGACAGACTGAGCAGTAGGGAGGGGCAGAGCAGTAGGGAGGGGTGGCCAAGCAATGTGGGGTGGTGGTAGTTAAGAGGGCAGTGGGAGTGAAAGTGGAAGATGGGGATCAGTGTTGGGCTAAACTGGGGGAGAAGTATGGTATAGAAGGAAAACAATAGGAGGAGGTGTTGGGAAGAATAGTGGCTGGATTGGGTGTCAGAAATTAAGACGACAGTGACAGGTTATCCCCATTAGTTTTTCATGGATCCCAACTTGAATTTTGCTAACTGTATAATATGCAAAGACTGTGTAATAATTAACAGCTGATCTAAATGGCTTCTCATATCTTTACCAGTTTAGTAAAGGATTGTCAAACTGATTTTTTGCACTTCTTAAATCTGGAAATATTTGTCAAGAAGTTGGCAGACTAGTAAGAAGTTTAATTTGCCTGTGTTTTTTGACATTTGCTGAAGTGAATAGAAAAACATTTTCTTCTTTTTCAAAAAGTAATTGGGTAGTAAGTAAAAAAAGAATAAGCCAAAGGGGTGGAGGTGCAAAAGAGCAGCAGAGAGGAGATGGTTGAAGCATGTGTTTCTCCTTTCCTGACTTTTTATGGCCATGGTAAGTCCTGCCATTCCCAAGAGGGGACAGGAGTAGGGTCTATATAGGATGGAAACTTGGTACCTGCTCTGACTATTAGCAATGCAATGTGCTCCCCACAGATAGCACAAGGATAACCCTATTTTTAAACTATTTTTTTTATGAGTGAATCAAAGTTAAGAATTCTCAGAAGCTAAACAACTCTCATAATTTAAAGAAGGCCTACTAGATAAAAGTTGATAATTTATAAAATGGGGTCTAGGTGGGGTTTTTCCTCCCCGCTCTCCCCTTTCTTTTTGACATTATTTAAACAATTGATAACAGGTATAAAATAATGAAATGAGGGTTTTTTTCAAAATCTTCACACTAAATGTCAAAGGTTTAAGCTCTCCTAGATTTATATCCCACCACTCTCCGAGGACTTGTGGCGGGTTACAAGATAAAATCCATACCCCCCCCCCCAACAGAAACAGCAAGATTGGTGACAAGAATTCCTCCCTAACCCACAGCAGCCACCCTGGAGGTGGGATGCACAGATATTAATGCAGGACCTGATCCTGCGGAGGGGCCCAGTTGATCTTAATCCTGGGCTCCACCAAAAATCTGGTGGAAGAGCTCTATCTTATAGGCTCCGTGGAACTGTGATAGCTCCGATAGTGCCCTTAGCTCTTCCAGAAGCTCATTCCAAGCAGGTGAGGGCCAGGACCAAAAGGACCTTGGCTCGGGTTAAGACCATGTTTAATTTGAGAGATATACATTAAGAAAAGTGATGAGAATTATTTGGATGTGATGGGTCTAAAAAGCAGGATGTAGCTGTCATTATTTGCAACTCTTGTATAGACGTGACAGATTCAATTATAGATAAGGATGGCATATATATTTTGCTAAAGTGTTCTGTATTTGGAGAGATTTATACATTAGTTTGTATTTACACTCCTCTTTTGTCTCACTTCATCAATTATGGGAAGTGTTAATGATGATATTACTATAATCTCTATCTCATACACAGACTGTGTACCAGGAGAGGAATGGGAAGGCGACTGTAAGCCGCTTTGAGCCTCCTTTGGTTAGGGAAAAGCAGCATATAAGAACCAACTCTTCTTCTTCTTCTTCTTCTTCAGTTATTATGTAAGAAGCGGCTTGAAGTCATCCAAATTATTGGAAGTTGAGAAACTGTCTTCCGAAATTAGATGTTCAGAATTAATTCAATCAAGTATAGAATTTTTCCTATTCAAAGTCACCAGAGAAATAACTTGGCCAGTGAAATGGGACACATTCAAATTTTATATCAGGAGGATATTTATAAATAACATAAACAGAAAATCAAAAAGTCAAGAACTAAGATTAATTAGAGAGATTCAATCTCAACTGATTCATAAATCAACAAATTAACAAGTCATGAAGCGGTCAAAATTTATCACAGACTTTAACTCATGAACCAGTTTGTGCCCATCCCTAGAAAATGTCATTTGGTTCTTCAGGACAAGCCTTCTGGGCACTCTGAGTAATACTGAACCTTTGTTTACATGTCACGGTGAACACATATGCAACCTGAATGCATGTGTTTATGCAAGTTTGCAAGAGACAATCAATGTACATTCACATTACAAATGAAAACAGGGTTAGGACCTATATAAATGTGGGGTTTAACATGAGAATTATGGAGCTCATGTATAAAGTAGAATCAAGTGTACAGTGCACAGACTGTGTGCTTGTTTACTGTAACTTTTGAACACAACTTCAGAGAAATCTCAAAGAGCCTCCCAGTGTAATCCTGTGCAGAGTTATTCCAGTCCAATCTGGTAAAATGAAAGGGTTAAAATGGAAGTAACTTTCAATAAGATTGCACTGTCAGTCTAACCAAGCCTGAACCATTACACACGGGACACAGAGGCTGAGATTAAGACAGCTGAAAAGAATTAGATCCCTTGCCTCCACCAGCCAGATGATAGTGTTGGAAACAGAGCCCAGCTGCATTCAGAGGAGATTCTCCTGTGAATCTATCTTGGATCCCTCCATACACACACAAGGGGGACATGAGTAAAAGATGAGAGTTCAGAAACGAATCACACCCAGCTGTGATAAATTAACCCCTTCCACAGAAAGAGATATAGAGACTTAGAGCGCCCAGAAAGCTTGTCCTGAAAAACCAAAAAAAAAAAATGGTGCCGAATTTTGGCTGCTTCAAGATTTGTTAAGTCAAATGTGTGGGGAGGGCAGTATATAATATAATAAATAAGTAATGTTTACTGACGTTCCACAAACATTCAAGCCATTTGTGGAGACTTGTGGTGGTTGTGAACAGACACATTTCCAGACAGACTGTCTTTGTTCAATCTAAATGTTTATTAATCTTCAAAGCAACAGGGGTGGAACTTGGAGGGGATGTAGAGGAGAATCAGCCAGAGTTTGGTATCTCTGGCTTCCACAGGATCTGTTCTACTGGGCCATGAACCTGACAAACAAAACCGGTTCATTTGACTGCTAAAAATTCATGACTTGTGGTTTGTGAACCAAGCACACCACAAACCAGGAACCAAACTGTATTTTCCCAGTTCATGTCCATGCTAAATATTTTTGAAGATCCTCATTTTCCCTACTGCTGGACATTTGCTGTCATTTGAAACAAAGAACATGTTAACTAATGAATAAGCACTACTACCTAATATTGATCATTATATTATCAACACTATATTATTAACAATGTTTAATGGCAGAGGTTTTATAATTCCTCTTTATATAAGATGAAATATTTTTCCACCATGGAATTCCCCCCCTCCAAAGGAAAGCAGGGCAGTTTAAAAGTATGCCATGCTGTAGAGCATGCCACAAATCAGAGATATCAAAGTAATTGTAATAGATAAAGACAAGACAACATCTGAAATTAAATAGGATGATTATTTGAGTTTGGATGGGTTAAGAGCTTCATGATGTTTAGAAATATATCCTCATGATTCTTTTATAAAATTGGACAAGATTTTACTTGAGCCAGTCAGTTGTATCTGCTTGCTATTACCCCACAGAATCCCAAAGGCTGTAGAAACATGAGACACATCTACACTGTAAAATTGGTTTCAGACTGTCTAGATACTTTAAGCTGAGTTGTGTGACTGCCATTGTTGCTCAAATTTTTCCTCCACTATCTCTTTTAAGGACTTGTATGATGATCTCACCCATTTACCTCCCTTAGAGGCAAAATTCTCCATTTTTCTCTCTCTTTCTGACTTAGCAGTCTTATTTGTCTGTTTTCTTCTTTTGTGAAGAATAATGCCTGTTTCACCCTGATACCATATAATATTTTGATGCTCTGTCATCCCAGGAACTTGAGTGAAGGGACAAAGTCTCCTTCTGTAACTTAAACTACTGATATAGCACTCAAGAGGCTTTTTAAAGTTCAAAAATAACAAAATATTTTATTCAATGTAGAAAGGAAAAGTCAGGTGAAATCATGGGTAAAAGGTCTTAGGTAAATCAATAAAGAAACCTGAGGTAAATCAGCACAGGCACAGACTACAATTCATATGCTTTAAGCAATTAAGAATTTCTTAAGCTTTTTGGGATTCGTAGTGTTTTGGATTCTATTTATGTTTGAGTAGAGTTGTGAGAGCCTGGAAATGGTAACTGGACCCCGAAGAGTGATTGTGCATAAACAGTAGGCTTAAAAACAAAGAGCACAGATGCCTAGCTGATCAGGAGAGGGATGATTCATTCACACCCTTCCCATTCATTCACCTCTGTCAAAAAACACTGTGTTTTGCCTGCCCGATCCCAAAAACACCATGGACGCTTCCAGGTAAAATTTTTATTTAACTTATGCAAAGTAGCTTTGCGGTCCCTTGGTAATGCAGACCATATCATTGTTTTAAAATTCTCAAAGCAGGAGATGGAGAGGGGAGGATGGGTGCCAGGGCAGGCAAAACACTGCAAGGGCTTGCCCCTGGTTGCTCCCTGATGTGGAGATAACAAATGGCAAATCCAGTTTTGGTGATTTCCCTCATCTCCAGGCAAATCTGTCCAAAACTTGAGCCAGCCCCTGGACATCATGTGGAGAAAGCTTGAAAACCCATTAGCAACCAGGGGCTGTCCAGGGGCAGATTCCTCATGCAGAGTCGGTCCAGGTATCACTCCACTCATCAAAACTATTTCCCTTTTCCAACTGAGTACGGAAATTCTTCTCTCACTAGAAGACCTATCCCTTTTTCTTGGCCTGAATGGAAGTCTTTTGATCTTACTGCTCCCCCTGCCAATCTCCCAAGTACTCCATCTGTGCTAAACTGTCCTCCGTCAAGACAAAACACAAACCCCATCAGAACAAAACCCTTCTTTGCCATGGCCAGACTCAAACTTCTCAGTACTAGATTGTTCTCTGTCATGGTTGAATTCAGAGGATTTTCATCACTTGCAACCCCTTTGTAAACTAAGGGGCTTCCTGTGCTCTAACACCTAGGAATGGTTCATCTGGGAGCATTGGTGTCAATTGTTTAGGTCATTTCCTCATTCTAGAAGTTAATCAGGGCATTGGCAGGACCACTGATCATGTCAAAAGGTAAATTCTTTATAGCCATCTGTGATGTGATGGACAACACTTTGAAATCCAGGTTCCAAGTGTTGAAGTGACGGAGAACCAGTAAGTGAAAGCTTAATTCTTCACTGAGGCAGAGAGCTTGAGTGACAGACTGATCTAAATGTTCTGACTAGCCAGCTGAGAGAGGTGATATTAGAGCTACATTGAGATTCTGACAGAAGTCTGAGTCAAGAGAAGGTCTATCTTTTCCTTAGCTGTCTAAAGAAGAATCTAGTCAGAGAAAACATTCTTGACTAATAGTCTTAATTCAGAAGCTGTTATCAAGCTGGGTAATTTGCTCAACTGCTTTTCTTAGTTCCCAGCCTCTTTCTAGTTGGCCACTGACTGATACAGTGACAGATATAGTGTTTAAATAAAGTACTTCATCAAGAATTTCATAGACTTTCATCTCTACCATAGGAGCTGTTTCACAAATATGCATAGATTCCTTGATGCAGTATTACTGGTAATATTGATGAACTTTGAGCTGCACATTTGATAAGCTCCACTTCTGAGTAACGAATAGGGCCCATTGACCTAGGTCCTGCTAAAATTGCTGGTTGAACCCTGTTGGGCTAACCCAACCTCTCTCCAAGCCACAAAACTTGCTTTTCTGAAGAGAAGACAATGATTATTAACTGACTATGAGATATGGAGGAGTCAAGTGGTTCTCCTGTTTCCTGCACAGTGTACTCTCCTCAATCCTGGCAAGTAGTCAAGCGCCAGAAATTTGGCACAGCCATTAGCAGAGGTGTGAAGATTATAGTGAATATGCTCAGCAGGTGAACATCCTGTTTTTGACAACTGCCATCACTGAGGAATTGAACTAGACAGCTCGTTCCTTCATACTACTGCCCAGCTCATACAGCTGCTGAACAGTAGCTACGGTGGTAGTAAAGTGTCTGCATTGAAGCCATCAACTTTCCCCTAGGGTCAGGTAGGGGGGAGGCATAATTCCCATAAGACTGTGCAAAACATGGACCTACAAATTCTAAGTAAAAACATTAAAATTGTTTTGTCCTAATTACCGAGTGACTGACCATCATGCTCACACTTTATTTAAACAAAAAGGCAGCTCACAGTGTCATCAGCAAGGAAACACCGTACTTCATCACACTGCAGGTAAATTTAAAACAGAAACATCAGCAACAAATCTCTAACAAAATCTCCAAGACCTACACAAACCTTCAAAACTAAAAACACTTTACAAGTCTTCCTGAAGCTGTGAGGATCCCTTGCTCTGAATGATCTTATCAACAGACAATTATGGAAAATAGCTGCTAATATACAATTTGCTATAATTTCACATAATTTTAGAAGTATATGAGTGATGAATGACCCCAAAAGTGTGCAGAACACACTTGATCCAATGGCAGCAGAGAAAAACTCCTTTGCCGATAGACTCTAGGCTTGCCTTGGGCTGCTTTTCTGGGACTAATCCCCACCAAACCAAAAGGGGTTTCTGAGTTCACCTACAAAGGACTGTGCTTGCAGCCCCACCCCAGGACCCAAGTTGGAAAAGCTGTTGCAGCCTCAACATTAGCAAGCTATGACTTCCACTGCAGGACAGGGTGGCAGACTGTTCCCTCTGTTTGACTGTAGTCAACGTAGAAGTCTGAAGTCAGACTAGAGAAGGAAGGGTTGTTGGGGACAGAGGGATCCATGAATATGTTATTGCTTTTGGGGAATGGATTCTGCTTGACAGGACAGTACTGGCAATCAAGATTCTAGTGTGCCTCTCCACCTGTTCAACTTGCCTATTGCAAAATGAACATATGCTAAAGTAACCAACTAACCAAAGACAAAAAGTCTCCTGTTTTTCTCTCCTCCCCCCAAAAAACTGATCCTCAGCAACGTGTCAGAAACTCATTACTACTCAGGGAAATGAACGATATAATGCTATTTCTGGTTGTCAAAGGTATGATTGAGAATCAGGCACTTTAACATTAAATACCTTTTTAGTAGCTGAAAACAACTTCTTCATCACTCTATATTCTAGAAGGTCTATGTGGTTTCAATAAGCATGTTACCCTCTTGATCAGTTATACAGAATCACACATCTGAGGGATTTATGAAGGTGTACCAGTCAGTACATGCTTCTTAGCAGCTAAGGTAGAGAGTGGAATTTGTCCTTTGGAGCAACCAATGTTTTAACAGAAAGAGCATCTGCTTCTTTTGTTCACAATGAAGTCAAGAATATTGGAGAGGATTATTCCCCCTTTTCTTTTTGTGCAATCCTAAGCATAGTTACACCCTTCCAAGAAAAATGATCAAGGGAAAAAAGAATTGAGTAGAAAATTTCATTCTTTCTCTTTTACGCAACTGGGCACCATAGCTGTACAGGTTTCATTAGACAGGTTTCAATGGAATGTAGACCTCTCAAATGCATACTTGCCAATTACCACTGCAGGCTTAATGCTCACAAATAATACAATTGAATTATTTTAAAACCACCAAATTGCTCACCCTACAGAATAACAAGTGACAAATGACGCCCAGAGTCAGTAAAACTGTAGTAAACTATGTGTAAAAGAATACTCATTTCTATTTATATTTGTTTACCTAACATAAAACTGAATTTTGTAAGCTTTTATTTTAATAGTAAAATTGGTCCATCTTTGGGTACTTAAATTTGGTGACTGGAGTTGTGAACGGGCAAGACAGATCTTTCTACAAACCAGATTTACAGAATAATGTGAAATCTTTAAAAAGGATGCTTTAAAAATGCAAAAATGATAAAAGGAGAGCCTGTATCTTTAAGTAGCAGACTCCTCCTATGTGGCAGTTACTAGACAGCCCCGGGCTTGGTTCTGTCTGTAAAAGTCAGGGGGAGAGGACAGGGCTTATTTTGGCCTTTGAGGGAGGAGTTATTGAGTCCAGGCTAAATTGCCAGCTCCAGATTGGGAAATTTGTGGAGATTTTGTGGTGGAGTCCAAGGAGGGCAGGATTTGGGGAATAGAATCAGAATCAGAATACCTTTATTGGCACAAAATTGCAAAGCATAAAATGAAATTTTCAAACAGTTTCAGATGTAAAATCTATCGTAAAAGATTTTCATTTAAAATTGCCAGTAAAAACTTTGCTACTTTTATAATAGTTGCTCTGTCCCTCACATTTAATATCATTTTAATACAGTGTTTCTCATTAACACAGCTGAATTTCAATTTCTTCAGATGATTAGCTAACGGGCGACGAAATATTTCAAACTTAGGACACACCAGAAGTATATGATGCAACGTGTCAGGGACACTACATCCATGTAAACAGTATCTCTCCTGAGGAGGGATCTTCAAAAATCTACCTCGGGTGACATTTGAAGGAAAGATGTTTAAGCGAGCTACTAGATTTGGGGAGTAGAGAAGCCTCAACATGGTATAATGCCATTGAGTCCACCCTCCAAAGCAGCTGTTTTCTCCACATGAACAGATCTCTGTCTTCTGGAATTCTGTTGTAACTAGAAGTTAAGCCCACTGTAGGCTAAATACAGCAGGCGCTAGCAGCCTCTCCCCCCAGCCCCCTCCTGGCCATGTTCCTGGCTTGCCCCGGCCTAAACCTTTGGCCCCCAGCCCCCTCCCTGCCGCTTCGCTGATTCGTTCAACCTCATGGGAATGCTGTA
The DNA here is from genome assembly GCF_049243985.1 of Paroedura picta. Taxonomy (NCBI): domain Eukaryota; kingdom Metazoa; phylum Chordata; class Lepidosauria; order Squamata; family Gekkonidae; genus Paroedura; species Paroedura picta. The sequence continues at coordinate 49,986,098 of NC_135373.1, forward strand.
GTGTGAATTACTGTTCTCATGTATGATACATTGAAATAGTCTAGCCTTGAGGTAACCATAATATAGGTGTCCATTGCCATAACAACCAAATCAAGAAAGCTGTTTTTTTAATACCCTGCTTTTCAGCAACCAAAATAATACCAAGTGACTTTCAAATACGTTTCTCTTCCTCTTCACACAACAGAGACCCTGTGAGGTAAGGTGGGGCTGAGAGAGCTCTAACAGATCTGTTCTTTGAGAACAGCCATAAGAGAACAGTCACCCAGCTGGCTGCATGTGGAGGAGTGGGGAATCAAACCAGATTCTCTAGATTAGAGGTTGCTACTCTTCACTACTACACCACACTGGCTCTTCACCACTACACTAAGTTGGTTGAATGCCTTTTTCACTGCTGCATTAGCTTGTTTCTCCAGCAGTAAAGCAGGATCCAGTATAACCCACAGTTCTTTAGTGAGCAGCATGAGAGTCACCATGAGTCAGCTGGACCCCACCAAAAGTGGGGAGAGACATGCCCTTTGGGTTCTTGGCCTTTCCAATCAATACTACTTATGTCTTGTCAGGATTCAATTTCAGCTTGCTCATCTTTAGCCATTTCACCACAGCTGTGAGATATGTCCAGAATATAATCATCTGATGAAGCAACAAAACTTTCCCTGGGCTTTCCCTGGGATTGCTAGGCCTGGAAACGGATGAAAGAGTTGAGGGTGGTAGAGCCATGAGGGGCATGGAGCTTTGCCAGTGTTGCTAATCACTTCTGGTGCTGGCACCAAGGTGGGCAGGTGCTTTTCCTTTATTTTTATCCCACTGCCGTTCCAGCAGCGGGCAATGTAGGGTTGGGTGCTTCAGCGTCCAAAGCAGCTGTTCACGCCCGAAGCAGCCAGCACTGCGCCACAGGGGGGAGGGGAGGCGTAGGCGCCGGCTTGCCGGTGGGCGCACAGGCGCAGAGCCATTGGCACAAAGCGGCCCCTAATTGTACCATTGCAGGATGCAGTTGGAATGTCACATAGTCGAACCCTAGGAACAAAAAAAGTCCCTTTGCAACTGCAAACAGAGTATAAGGAGAACATTATGCTCCCTGATTTATTTCCTCCTTTGCCAGGGATATCTGACAGCATCATAAATGTCTGTAGATGGCATATTATCCCCACCCTGGAGACAACTTATGAATGTAAGTTTTTTTAATGAGTCAGATGGGAAAAATGCAGGCATTGCAAGAGGCACACCCTGCAGCACCATTTCTCATTAGAGGCTAGGAAAATATCTCTAGGGGTTAAAAACAAAAGCTATGAGGATAAAAAGATAAATAAACCAAAAGATCTGAGGCCACGACTCAATGAATTAAAAGCATGAATTAAAACACATCGTGTAGCTTAGATAAATATACAAGCAGGAACCCCCCCCCCCCCACTGTTCATTCATAACCTTTTTTGCACAAACATGCATGGGGCCTGCAAGAGCTCAGCTCTTTCCCTGTTTAGTTACTCTCAATAGGGAACTCTCTTCTTGCTTGGGTTTTGAGATCTGCTGTTTGCACATGGAGGATTCTGAAAAATGTATTTGTAGAGACTAATTTGCTACTGGTACAGAGGAGATTCTGTCCTTGTTCTTTCTTGACATTGCTAAAGGTTTTTTAGGAGGAGGAATTAATCAGAATGTATTTAATATAGCATTTAGCCATAACATAATTTACATGCATTATTAATAAAATTGAAAAATATGTTCTTTAAAAAGTATGGAAACAGTGTTAATACACTGAAATTAGTTTTAAATAATGAAATCCCATTTTTCACTGCTAATTATCTTTCGGTGTGTATACAAAGACACAATATTTAGCAACCTGCCTAAAAGTGGAGTCTTTTCCTTGCCACAGAAGGAACTTAAGGGCCATTCCGCACCCTGAAAATATAGTGAAATGCTTACCTTATGCAAATGCCATATTTTTGACATTTTGCATGATGTTGTCAACATCCAGTGCCCCAGCAGCAAACTGGTAGCTACATCCTCCATTTTAAACTGCTAGCTGGGGTTTATTCCCCAAACTATGTAGCACTAGCCAGAGGAGAGCAACCAGCAAGCCACATGCCAAGGAAATTTCTGAAGCCAAAGTAGCACTACCTCCACCTCCAGTGCCTGCCCTCACAACAGCCTCCCTGTCCCTTCTCCCGGGTTTATTTATTCATTTTTTAAGCCAACTGCCTGGAGCAACAAATAGGCATTAAATCATCCAGGCAAAGCAAAAAATAAATAAATAACATTTCCCCTATCAGTTAACACACAAAGCATGCCTCTCTAAATTCCCCCCTCCCCCCCAAAATTGGGAAGAACATTAATTTTTAAAAGTGTCAATGTTCATGATTCCAAAAGGGGTGGCATTTTAAAAAGTACTATGCATCTATGATTAGATGCATAGGCATCTCAATGGAGAAGTTTCACTTTTAAAAAATCAGCTGGCATTGCAGTCCCTTTAACACATGGAGAAAGGTGATTAGCTGCCTGGCTTGACTGACAGGTGGAAGAGAGTCGTGCGTAAAGTGCAATGCTCTCTTCTGCCATTTCAAGCAGGTGGGCAGAGCACTAAGAAGCATGAGAAGGAGGCAGAGGAAACCAAGAGAGCCAGAAGGTGAGGAATGGCTGAAGGTGCATTATTTTTTAGCGTTACGCCATTGCGTTGGCGTAACACTATTTTTTTCAATGTACGGAATTGCCCTAAGTATTCCTTTTTCTGAAGTAGCATCAATCTTACTGAGTAAAGGGGAGATAAGATGAGCCTTAGCTTGCATGTTCTACAGTCTCCAACTCTCCAGAATGTCTAGCTCTTATCATCATCAAAATATGGGTGAGCAGTGTGCCTTCTGAAACTTCCAAACTTGAGCTTGACATAGAAGAAAATCCTGTCAATATGAAGTAGCTGAAAATGGTTTCCGGACATACCTAGTCCCCCGCTCCCCAGGTGGGACTTGGGGATCCCCTGGAATTACAGCTCATCTACAGACTAAAGAGATCAATTTCCATGAAGAAAATAGCTACTTTGGAGGGTGGACTCAGAGGATGTCCCTCCCAACCCCAAATCCCATCTACTGGCTCTACCCCCAACATCTTTAGGTATTTCCCAACCCAGAACTGGCAACCTACCCACTGTACAGCTTTTAAAAGCAAGTCAGAAAAAAGATAACACCGTCTTATTCTCTTAAGTCTAAAATTAATGAGCAGGCATATCAAAGAAAGAGCATTTGGAGGAGTTAACTGAGATTGCTTAGTACTTGAAGTAACACTTCACTTCAGTAACAAAATAAAGCTGCAAATAGATTTGCTCCAGGGAATTTCAAGAGTTCATAAATCTAAGGCTCTTTCCTCTTCCATGTGTCTAGTATAATCTGCTGTCATTACAGAGTGTTTCACATTTCAGAAGGCAGCCAGAGTTAATGCAACATCACACATTAATCTAACACTAATGCAGAATTATAGGCATGGCCTGTTCCCAACATTAGAAAACCTTTACAGGCAAACACATTATTCATAGCCCTTCAAGTAGAATATTCCACGCTGTGGAACCAGAAGGGCAACCATGTCCACCCTTGGGTTGCTGCACAGAGTGCACCCTTGCTGGGAAATGTTGAAGCAAAATTTATTTTTGTTGCCTTGAATCATATGCATGAGGGATATGTGTGCAAATACCTAATGTAATATTTTAATGTCAGGCAAATAGTTTAGTAGTTGAAGGGCCTGAGAGAAAGGAACTTTGGACTTATCATAATAGGACTTTCTGTCTGAAGCAGAGAAAGGCATCCTGACACTTGGGAACTCCTTCTTCCACAATCTCTGGAGGCGGGATATTAGGTCGTTTTCTTCCTACCTTTGAGGAGAGGAGTACCTCCTTCCAGATCTCTCAAAAGAAAACAACAAAGTGTGCTATCATTTTTTGCTACCAGCAGCAATTTACCTGGAAATCTATGGGACAAAGCCAGAGGGCCAATCCCCCTTTCAGAAAGAAACAACATTTCACAATAGGAGATACAGCAGGAATGTTTTAAAAGACAATTGAGGTAAGAGGGCTATTATCCACAAAGTAGTCAAATCCCCCATATCAAAGTGAGTTCCAGAATGTCCTCCTTTACTTCACACAGAAAAAAAAAACATTCACAGTAAATCCAAAGTACTTCTATCATTTGAGGAAAGGAAGTCATTGTGATGTTTGGGATGTTACAGAGCTTCCCCTAAGACAGGAGGGGGCAGCCCTCAGTCTCAGTTCTTCTCATATCACGTGTGGAAGGATTTGCCATCAAAGGCTGCCTAAGCTATTGCATATGAATCTATTTTGTAGTGATGTATGAAGGCTGACATAGCTGCCCTGGTGGCTGGTCTACAGCCCTCCAAAATAGATGCACTGGATTGAAGGCAACTCTGGCAGCTGTGCTCATGGTGTAGTGGGCTGTGATTCCTTGCAAGGAGTAGGCCAAAATAATGCACTCTTTCAGCCACTTACTGACAGATGGTTTAGATAACTTTCTGCCCTTGGCTACCTGATGGTAAGCTACAAACAAAGCATTTGATCTCGTGATAGAAGCTATATACCAGATGTAGATATGTAAGGCACGCATCCAAGTTATAATAATTCTCCTTGGCACAGAGGGATGGGAGGTACACCTCCTGAGACCTGTGGAATGCAGAATTCACCTTTGGTGAAGGCTCTAAATGAGAACTACCACCTCTTTCTGGAAAATGCAGAGACCTTCAGCTGTAGAGCTCCCAGTTCTGAGATGTGTCTGGCAGAGGTGATGGCCATAAGAAACAGCACCTTAAGTGTGTGCTCGATACCCCTTGCAGCTGCTCAAACAAAGGTGCTGTAAGTGAAGTCTTCAAGAAGGAAAACTGTGATGCACTCTGAAGAAATGCCTAATGGTCTGGTGGCATGACAGACGACTGCCCATGACTGGAGCTAGAAGTGAGGCCTGCATGTTAGCTCTAAGATCCTAGCTGAGTTCATCTTGTAGGAAGGAAAGGATGATGAGGACATTCATCATAATTAGGGACTTTCACTTACTTCAGCACCATCTGATGAAGGCCTTCCAGGTATAGTTATTGAACCCTTTTGTTAATAGTTGTCTGTTTGCCAGTATAGCTTTCAGAGGACCTTTGATTCAGCAGACCCTGAAAGTGTCTAGGGATGTTGGAACGATAGTATCATCAGGTCCAAGAACCTGGCTCTCCTCAACCAATGTAAAGCCAGGAGGATCACTTTCTCTCTCTCTCCAGCTTGAATTTGTTTAGAGCCCTGGGGATCATCAGAATCAGAGAGAAGACATATAGCAAGCCAGCCAGCTACCTGGAGAGGACTGCAATTATCTTCTCCACTTGTAGAGTCATAACATGAAAAGAACTGGGTGGTCTTCATGTTGAAGGAAGATGCAAAGAGGTCTACACAGGGCTGATCATATTGATGAGTCACTTGTTCAAATAGAAGCTGGACACAGACCCCCCTCTCCTCAATCCAGAGGAATCCAGCAGGACAAACTGGCCTGGTTATTAGAAGCACCTTCAATTTACTCTGCCCTGAGAATGGTAGGTATCTTTCTGATTACTTCATGATTGAGGTTGCTTCCTGTTGAAGATTCCAGGATTGTGTGCCAACCTGGCAACTTTGCCATGGTGTTGTCTGTCTGAACACAAATGTGAAGATGCTGATATGCTTCATAGAATAATTTTAGTGCCAGAAAAATCACCCTGAGTTTCAGGAAATTGATACTAATGGTCTGTTCCAAGACTGATCACATCTCAGAAAGCAGTAGGCTCCCCAGGGTTCTGTGAAAACCTGGGGTTTCTTGTTGGCCCTGGAAGGATTCAAGTGGATAGCCATGTGGGTCTGAAGTAGCACAACAAAATTTGAGTACAATGGCACTTTTAAGACCAACAAAGATTTATTCAAGATGTGTGGTTGCACACTTCCTAAGACAATGGAACAGGGATCATATGAGTACAGATATAAGGAGAGAGTAAAGTAGGAGCAAATTAGTAAACAGCATCATAAGTCCAAATATGCAGTACTTGGTTTCCCAAAGAATGGGAATTGATTAATTTTTTATATATTTTTAAAAAATTTAAAGCCTTTATTGGCTGATATGAGCATACATGGCCATGTTGACTTACCCACCCCTCTCAAAATGGTCAGTGATGAGCCTGGAGGGGAGGGGCCTTGGGTGGGCATATACACAGCTATGTTTCCCAACCATATCCTGTATGATTGCACCACTTCTGGGGTTTCTCAAAGCCTGAAGAAGAAGAGTTGGTTCTTATATGCTGCTTTTCTCTACCCAAAGGAGTCTCAAAACAGCTTATATTCACCTTCTTTTTACTCTCCCCACAACAGACACCCTGTGAGGTAGGTGAGGCTGAGAGAGCCCTGATATTACTGCTTGTCAGAACAGCTTTATCAGTGCTGTGGCAAGCCCAAGGTCACCCAGCTGGCTTGCATGAGTGGTAGTGCAGAATCAAACCCAGCCCCCCAGATTAGAGTTTTGCACTCCTAACCACTACACCAAGCTGGATTTCTCAATGGTAAAAAAGTTGAGCAAGACTGATCTATGATAATCCACCTTTGTACTGCTCTCTTTAGCCAATTATGCATGTAGTGGAAGGTCCACATTCGGGGTGGAATGGTGGTGGTTAAAATCACCAATTATGAATGCTGCAGGCAGCAACCGGGCGCAGAGTCAACATATGCCGCCGAAAAAGCCACGTTAGCGAGATGCGGAAGAAAGTGGAGCTTCCCGGGACCAGGGCACAACCAGAAGTGGCTCTGGAGTAGCCGCGTGCATAATCGGATACTCTGGGTTTTGCTGCCGTTGCGTTCTGTCCCGTGCGTAAGCGGTTTACTTCGCTTCTTCCTCCTCCGCGTTCTCCATGCCGCTGTTTCAGCGGCCGTGCATAATAGGCCTTTGTCTTTGATCAGATGCAAAGAGAGTCTGCCAACAAAGGGAACTCCACAACTGTGGATTGGCTCTCTGTCTCAAGTGATGCTTGAGGGCTCTTGAGTTACTGAAAGTCCCTGGAGAGAGCTTGGGCCTAACTTGCAAAGGTACAAACAGACATCATTCTTACCAAATGCAGAAAACTTAACATTAGACCAAAAGGACAGAGAATTAAAAATATCAGCTACAATTCACAAACCCCACAAACTATGGTGAGTGTTTACATCATATATTCTCCAAGAAGCTACTGAAACATTTGGCCAGTGTCTTGTACCAGAAACAGAAACTGATCAGGAAAAGCTCACTGAACTTGACTCCTCTCTACAGAATCAACCCTTTTCAGAGGAATTTCACAAAAGGAGACAAGGCATCAACCATATGCTACTACTTTACAAAAGCAGAAGGACAAAAAAAAGAACTTCCCAATTGTTTACAAGCCATAACTAGTCACAATAACAACAGCATACGCTTAGTTTAGCAGAGGAATCTGTCCTTTCAAGAGGATTATCCTTCTGCCCCACTAAACCTGCAAAAACAATATGGTGCTGTGGAGACCTGGAGGCCTTTTCCGGCTGTCTATATCTACATTTGAAATAACACTTTCACCACAGTACAGAACACACTCATACAGACAGATCCCGCACAGTTTCAACAATTTACTGCCAAACAGCTGCCTCAGGACCCTTCTACCAATGAACAGTATAAGGATAATCAGTGAGTTCTCAATCAACACTATAGAAAGAAGTGCTCCATATGGATTCCCCCTGAAGTCAGCAATATCACACTGGACCCATATACAGAATGCTTCTGTCACCAGGCATGAGCCGAAATCATCAAGAAAAAACACTACTCAAAATCCAGTCTCAGCCATGCAGAGAAGAATGCCATAAGCAGCCTGAAAAATAATCCAGATACTATAATAAAACAAGCTGACAAGGGAGGAATCATTGTCATAATAGACAAAACAAACCGTACTTGAGAAGCTGAGCAACAACTCTCAAAACACCAGTTTCCACCGGCTGCTATCCTCAAGGCTGCTGGGAGAGGAACAGAAATGCTTTCTGGCTAAGGGGGCAGTTTAAGACTCTAGGATTATTTTCAAAGAAGGGATTTAGAGGAGGTATCCAGGTAGAAGCAAGATGTTTTGGCAGTCTTGGTTTGATTGGTGACATGCAGGTTTTGGCAGCCAGTTGAAAGAACCTTTGTTGTATAAGAAGAAAGACTGTCAGACCACAGTGGGAACTATACATGTGGAATGCAAATGGGAATAAGACTGCCTTTGTCAGAAGACTAATGGCTAAAGGTACCCTGATTAATCTCAGCCTTGATTAGCACCCGACTTCCCTCTGTGGCACAACTGCCCCCCCTTTTCAAAAAAATTGAAAAATATGCACTTATTTATTCATTATATACTGTTTTTGTTTTATTGCTTTAATAAATAAATTAATTATGCATAACTAGTATATGAAACTGTATCCTTTGACATATTTATGGATCTAGAAGTATCAGTGCCTTAGGGAACAATCTTAATCAGATCTGCTTGGAAATAAGCCCCAGTGTGAAGTGACGATAGTGTCAGACTAGGACCAGGGAGAGACAAGTTTAGATCCCTCCTCTGCTATGGAAGCTTGCTGACTGACTTTGGACGGACACATATATTCAGCCTAAGCTCAGGGGGTTGATGTGAGGATAAAATGGAGGAGAGGAGAATGATCTAAGCCACTTTGGGTTACCACTAGGGAGAAATGTAGGATATAAATAAAGTGGAAAAACAACAGTGGCGTACTTCCAGAAAAGCAAATTGTGTATATATTCAAAACTGATTAACAAGAGCTGCAGACTGCTTCCCTGTATACTATCTTAGTAAAGTGTGGTGAATTTTAAAAAAATGCACTCTGTGAATACCTAGAGCAGGGGTGGCTGTCCAGATGTCCATGGACTGCAATTCCCATGAGCCCCTCCCAGTATGTGTCAGTTTGTCCACCTCTGGCCTAAAGGTTACATTAAAACCACTTTTATAGGTAGGCAAAAAGCAGCTCGTCAGTTTCTTCACGTGCCAGGATGGCAATTCATATATTAAATATGGGCAGTTGGCAGTTCTTCAGCACCATCCATCACCATAGTTGTTTCTTTAACATATCTGAGGTTCATATAATTCTGTGTCTTTTTGGTGCAATCTCCCTTTGGAAGGGAAGCAACGGCAGAGCCCTGCAGCAGAAGTGGCTCTATAGGACCATGTCTATTGTTGATATTAGCAGGATGAGATCCTTTGAGCTGCTGCTGATTATATCTGAGATCAGATCCCTGATCCTCTTATGCTTCTCCTGGGGAAGGAAAACAATGGGTGGCTGTGTGCACACCCTGGCCCCCAGTTGTACCAGCTCAGTTGACAGGATCAGCTATATGTTGAAGACACTGATTGCAAGGTCCATGGACCTCCTCAGGTGTGCTATCAAAGGCATAAGAAAATCAAGAGCCACACCAGTCTCATATTTAAGAAAAAGGCCAAGACCAAGATGCAAAATAGGTTGAAATATTTTAAGAAGAAGAAGAGTTGGTTCTTATATGCCACTTTTCTCTACCCAAAGGAATCTCAAAGCGGCTTACATTCGCCTTCTCTTTCCTCTCCCCAGAACAGACACTCTGTGAGGTGGGTGAGGCTGAGAGAGCCCTGATATTACTGCTCGGTCAGAACAGCTTTATCAGTGCTGTGTCCAAGGTCACTTAGCTGACTGCATGTGGAGGAGGAGGAGGGAATCAAACCTGGCTCGCCAGATTGGAAGCTGACTCTCTGAACCACTATACCGAGCTGGTTCTCTTTATTGTTCAGATTTAAGTCTCCAAAATTTCCCTAGCATTTTACCAAAAAAAGTTTCTTCAGGGGAATCTGTTATACAATATAATAATAATAAAATAACAATACTGAATTTACATATATATGGCTAACATTGCATAACAGATACTATATTAAGAGTTATTATATTAACCCAAGTCTTAAAATATCAATTACATACTTATTCTGTCCTTGAGATTGCATGGAGGAGAACTCCATGTTACAAAACAAAAACAAAAAGAAAGCTAAGGCATTCCAGCACTCGGTCAGTTGTAACTCAGAATTAAATTTTTTTTTTCTGTACCAGGAAAAAAATTCTCACCTGTTCATCTTTCAGCAATTCATCAAAAATGAGTAACAGGTTAGTGAGTATACTAGAATACCTTCACTATATTCTGACACTCAACTGACATAATGAAAGGGTGGTGTTAAAAAAGGCAGCAGATTGGATCATCAAACTGCAAACACTGGCACCTAAAGGGTTAAATGGGTCTTCAGAATTGCAACAGCTTTTGTAAAAAAAGAGAGAGAGAGAGAGAGAGAGAGAGAGAGAGAGAGAGAGAGAGAGAGAGGAGTGATTAATCACTATGAACTTTATCAAAAAGAAAAGAAATACTCCATTTAAAGCAAATCCCCCCCCCCCTTGCACTCTGCCTCCAATAACAGATTTCTAATATCTTCAAAAAAGGGGAGCATGGAACAAATGATGAGTTTCTCGACATGCAAAGCCCTTCCCCTAAGGCAGTTGAGCAGTCTGAACAGGAAGCCAGAGAAGAATGCTCCAGATCTTGCCTGCATTGCCCGATGACAAGAGCTGACCATCAGAGAGGAGACGTGAATACTATTCAACGTGATTTCAAGATATTAATATGAAATGTCACAGTGACATTTCTGAAAATAACAGGCTTAGTTTGATCAGATGGTTTCACACAGTGATGGGGGCAGAATGCTCATGATAGAGCTCAAAAGACATTTTTGCATCATTTGAAATTAATGTGAAATATTACAGAATGATGCAAGCACTTGCCGGCTACTGCTGGATTAATTTTTTTGCAGGTGTCAACAATCAGATATCAAATACTAGCAATGCAATGCTAAGCAGAATTGCACACTTCTAAGGGCACTGAGGGCAAAGGGTTTAAAAGGGGATAACGATTAGGATGGCACTGTAAGGGGCACAGGGACTGCACTGGGAAAAGCAAGACTGAACTAAACTCCAATGAATTGGATCAGTATTGCAGATGAGAGACTGCTGCAAAACCACACGCAAGAGATGGAACAAGTAATAAATGAACATTTAAAAAAAATCAATATAATTGCAGATGGTACTCAAAGCAGGTTTGGTTCTAGTGTAGATTATCATGTACAGATGTGCTCTCCCCCTGCCACTCACAGGCTTTTAAAAGTCAGTATCATCACACTGTGATAATGTCCTACACTTTTATACATGCACACCCACACACACAACACCCCTGGAAGGCCTCCTGTAGGGAGGGGATGCCTCACTTTATTCTCCAGTCCTCTTACCTGAATGCCAATAAATGTGGTGTAATTGTAACTGCTGCAATCTCCTCAGGATTGTTTAGGGGTGGCAGATGTCTGCTGGGATTTTCCAGCACAGTTCGAGCAGCTGCAGTGTGACCCAAATCCTTGGGTCTTCCAGCCCTAACAATGCTCCATGCCACTGCAGATGCATCTGTCACTGGCCAGTCTTTGATACCTGAATGCTCAAGTGGGAGAGGCCTGTCTCAACTGTCTCCCCATGCTTTCTATGACCAGCAGTTGGGCCTTTCCTCAAAGCCTTTTTGTCTCCCATACCAACAAGACAAGAGACTCCAAGAAAGTAGGTCTAGACTTGGGCCCAGTAGATTTCTACTGGGCTGTTCCTATACAATGGGGGACCAATTGTTGAACAATCCAAAGCTTCAGGTCTGGCAGAAATGTGGGTGGCTTTTCCTGCTGTAGATTAATCTTCTCTTGGCCAGACTCTGATACCTCCAACCTCAGGCGGGATAGATGTGTCGTAGCAGTTCCATTTTTCTTTTTTAAGACTAGTGAAGGGGGCTTTTGTCAGGGCTTTTCCATCTTCCCTATCAAGCGTTTCCAAAAAGTTGGAACTAGGCTAATGCATTGTGCTGGAGCAGCAGAGCTACTGAAACTGGAGGCCCTGTGGCTCTCCCCCGTATTCCTGTTACCTCTCATCCCCAGCTACTCTAGGCTATATTTTCCACTTAATTTTCACAAAGTGTTAAAACTGAGTCTGGACTGGGCCAGAGGAATGATGGGAATGATCTCCTATACAAAAAGTGAAAATCCCTGCACACAGTAAACTAGATGCGAGAGTCCTAATTATTTATGTGCAAGGAGGTTCTTTTTTAAAAAGGAGCATTCCATCAGGCAAGTCCCAACCTCCAGCTCCAAATCTAGGAGCAACTTCTGCACCACTTTAGCTGCTGTGTGCATCTCACAATGTGGCTGGCTGTGGGATTGTGCATGTGTAAATTTAGGCATGTTCCAAGAAACCAGAGCTGCACATACTTTGATCATATAATAAACATGCAATAATCAGATATGCTATGATAAAGTCAGATCAGATATGGAAACTAATGACACTAATATTTGAAATAAATATTCAAAAACATTGAACCTACTGGTACCTTAATGTAAATTTACCAGTAACTGCTTCATTTCCCACCCTCGGCTTATACGCGAGTCAATATGTTTGCCCAGATTTTGTGGTAGAATTAGGTCCCTTGGCTTATATGCGGGTCGGCTTATATGCAAGTATATATGGTAATTAGTCTCACTTCCAAATTAGTGTGTTTGTGACTGGGTACACATTTGATTTTTTAAAATAAAAACATTGAAATATTAGTGTCATAAGTTTTTAAACCAGCACAGCCCTGCACAGGCTTCTAAGAGAGTTCAACTGCAGGCAACTTACTTTGCTCCTTGATCCCAATCCTTATGGATCTTTATCCCACTGCTAGCTAAGATCCAATGGCAGCAGGAAATAGTTTGTGCTTTAAAAAGATTAGAAGCATCTCTCCTTATGTCAGGAGATGGTAGCATGGCCTGGGCTGCTCATCGCTCAAGAAGAAATGGAAACTCTAAACTATCCTGTTAATCCTCACCTGCTCTGTTAAATGTTTTGCTTTTCAATTTGGAGCCACACAATCCTCACAGTAGGGCTGACAACTAGGGAATTTGCTAAAGTAATCTGTTTAAAGCAAGCATAAGCCTTTGAAGCGTTTCACTTCGACAGCCTCCAAGAAATTCCATTTGCTGAGCATGACCCCCACCCATTGTCAAAAGGGATACAAGGTGCAGAAAGGCATTACACAAAGCCACAATACTGTGTTCAGGGCTGCCAGCTCTGTGTTGGGAAATACTTGGAGACTTTGGAGGTGGATGCATGAGTATGTGGGATTTGGGGTTGGCAGGGACCTCAGTGGAGTATGATGCTATGGAGTTCACCCTCCAAAGCAATCATTTCCTCCAGGGGATCTGATCTCTTTAGTCTGGAGTGAGCTATAATTACAGGGCATCTCCAGGTCCCACTTGGCATCCTTAACTGTATTGCTTGTGGTTTATCTCCCTGTATTAGGGATGCCAGCCTCTAAAATCCCGAATCAGTCCAATTTAGCCACAGTGAACCATGCCTTAGTTACAGACTGGACTGTTGCAATATGCTGTAAGTGGGGCTACCCTTGAAGAGTGTTTGGAAGTTGCTGCTAGTGCAGAATATTGTTGTAAGCCTGCTAGTTCGGGCCATCTATCAGGAGGATATGCTCCCAGTACTGCAGCAAGTACACTGGGCTACCAATCTGCCTCTAAGCCCTATCCAAGGTGCTGGATTTGACCTTTAAATTCCTATATTGATTGTGACTAGGATATCCGAAGGACTTTCTTCTTCCATATGTTCCTGCCCAGGATCACAGTGAGATGCCCTCCTGACCATCTAATTAAAGTAGTTAGTTTGGTGGCTACACAAAAGAGGCCCTTTTCCATGGCAGCCCCACAATTATGGAACAACCTCCCCAGGGAGGGGTGTCCGGCTCCTCATTGCTGATCTTTAGTATGTGGTGGAAGACAGCTTTTTATAGAACACCTTGATGTAGTTTTTATTGTTGGCAGTCCTAATTGGAGTTCTAAACTGTGACTTCTATGGGTTTATCATAGTTATTTTACTGTGTTTAAATAATGTTTTATTTATCTATTAATACACCACAAGGGAAAAAGGTGGCTAATTATTTTTAAACAATCCAATCAATCAAATGTTTTTTTCCTTCCATACCATAATAAAATCAGAGTCCAGTAGCACCTTTAAGACTAACAACGATTTATTCAAGGTGTGAGCTCATGCCTTGAATAAATCTTTGTTGGTCTTAAAGGTGCTACTGGACTCTGATTTTATTGTACTACTTCAGACCAACACGGCTACCCATTTGATTCTTCCATATCATGTCAGCCACTGTTTTAAATTGTAAACTGCCTTGAGTCAGGAGCAGAGAATTATTAGATATCAAATCAAATTTTATGACAACATTTGCCAGCCATAACTAGAATCTTTAAAACAAATAAAACAAAAGAATAAATAAATAATAAAACAGACCAACCAGCAACTAAAACTATATAGTAGAAATTATACTAAGTTTTCTGACCTTAATTAAAATTGCACACTATTTTGTAACCTGGATGGTGATAGCGGTGTTATCTTTCATAAGTAGCTTTTTAATGTACTCCTCTTTGCCATCAACATTTATTTCTCTGATCAGAAGCTAAATAATCATTCTAGGGAAGGCCTAGCATGGATGAGAGACTAACCCATATTGTGCTAGGCCTTGCATCATATATCCATTTACCCATACACTACAAGGCCTGCTAGGCAACCCAGAATCCACCAGAGTGGGATTGAACATTTTCCCCAGTAGCTAGACTAAATGAGAGTAGCCACTAACTAGTGCCAAGGGAAGCCAGTCTGTGTTTAGCTAGCAGAACAAAGTATTAAAAGAGACTGCATTTCCCTCCTCAAATGTCAGATTACTCTGCCACGTATTTTAATGTATACAAGAAAGCTTACTGTAATTCAGGGTGACTTTTTAACTTCCAGTTTAATCTTTACTCGGCAGCAGAAGTAAAAAAAAAAAAAAGATTTGGGACAAGAATAAATTATGCAAAAATACAAAGAATTATGAAGCCAAATTCTACAGTGGCATATATTCTGAGATTCATATATGATACATTTCTATTGTCAATTTTTAGGCTTATGTTCCTTGTTAATTTCTGAGGTTAAACCAGCTTCTCTGCATTCATTCCATAACTCCATGAAATACATTTCCTATTCATACTTAGATACTCCTGCCTTTCACATTACTATTCCCTTTGGAAGCCAACGGATGTCGTTGCTCATTTCATTCTCCCACCGTGTCAGAATACTTTTATTCCTTCAGTGTTTAGTTCATATTTCTCTCCACAAGAGAGCCAGGAGAGCTGGAAAGCATAAAATGACAGCTGTATTTAGTTTTTGCCCTAGAATACCCTTGAGAGTTTGCTACTGTCAGAGTCTTTCTGTACTCCTGATAGGCTTCTGCTGTCCCAGAGAGCTGCTTGGCTAAACAATGCAGTGCTTTTGTCCAGAGGGAGGGGGAGTCCATCTGTAGACGGCCATCCTAGGCTGAAAGAAAGTAGGATTGACAGATTTCATTTAAACTCAGTCCTGGTTTAGGTCAGGCTGTTGTGGACATGAGACTCCATTTCTGCCTGTTTTGCTATTTATCAGTAGCTGGGGGCACCTTATAAAAATCTGTGATGTGCATATTCCTACTTTGGAGTTTTTCGCAGCCTCTCTCAGGCTAAGTCTGGCGAAAAAATAATTTAGATCATCTTGAACAGAAAAAATATATACCTCAGGCCAAAGGAAAATTTGTTTGAGTAAAGCTAGCAGTGCTCACATGAAATCCCTCATCCTGATGAACAAAACATCAAATCCATTAGCAACACATTAAAAATAAGAAGGTTGTTATCACAGATCCTTGAAGGGGTGAGAGAGCTAGGACTGCTGAAGTCATTATCTTCCTGCAACATTTAAAATGATACTGATTTTCCTATTCTCAAAGAGAATTGGGAGTAGTAGATCATTTTTAAAAAAGCACAGTATTACACTAAATTCTATATCCAAGTCTGTGTGCCAGGTTGTAAAAATTTATGGACCAGACAGAGCTGCATGATGCACAGAAATGAAAAAAAGCAAACAATGATTTTTTCCATGTCCATGCAACAACATTACAATTAAGGGCAGAGAAAGAAGCCTTCGGAAGGTTGACTTTGGGGTTTGAGGTGTTCCTGTACTGAATCCCAGAACCTCAACAATCCAGAAGCCCTGAAGCAAACCAACCAAGTCTGGGCTGGTCCATTTTGCTTTCCCCTGTTTAGAAGCACGGAAATGGCTTGTGGATTATTTTTCCAGTGGACTAACAACTGGATGCTATTCTTCCTCCTCTTTTGCCTGGTTTATTTTAAGGGATCAGAGCTCTGGCTCTGGTGTAACACAACAAGAAAAGAGCAGCTTAGCAGATTTGACAAACAGACAGCTAATATTGTTCACCAGAGTATTATCTATGATAATTTTTAGCATATAAAAATAATGGGAAGGCTCTGGATTTAGGACTATTTTTTTTCCCTTCAGATGATGGAAACCACAGAGGAATCAGCATCCTGGAAAATAAAAATACAGCTGCTGGGCAAGCCCCCCCCTTTCCACTTTTTAAAATTTTAAGAAAAATAACAGTGAAGCACAGCTCCTGCACAGCAAGGGAAAGAGAGTGGCTGGCCTGCTATGGTTGTATGGATATCTGCAGGCAGGGATCTCTAGGAATCCAGGATCTCTTGCCATTACTCTTTACTTGGCTCAAATGTGTAAGAGCAGAACAAGTCTAGTAAAATGCCTGCCTCCCCAGGACACCAGAACAACCCTGAGGGGGGGAATAACTAAGACTTCACTTATGGGGGGTATATGAAGCCACATAAAAGGAATGCATCCTACTCTGCCATGTATGTTAAATTCTGCCACTGAGAGGTAATAGTGGGGTTCAAGACAGAAAACTGAACTCTGTAATAACCCAAAGAGAGTAAATTATTTAGGCAGAAACACTCCTGTAACAGTCACAACAGTTAAGTCTACCAATATATATGGATATTAAATTAAACTTCATTACATTGAAAATACCAAACTCTTTAATAATCTATTCTCATCAGACATATTATAGAGAATTAATTGTTGCCTAAACAAAACAGCGCTTGAAAATGCTGTGTATGTCTTTGGAAACACAGAAAGTACCAATTATCTATATTGTAGACATATTTTAAAAAAGCCCCTCACACTGCACATTTTCAGCAAAAAAAAAAAAAAAGGCCTTAATTTTACTTTTTATAAAAAGGAACAAAGGAAGTCATTTTCAGCATTCCACAATATTTCCCAAGTTTTCCATTGGAAAAACTGAAAAACTTACACTTTTCCATGGTGAACATTTGGAACAAGTGAAATGCTTTTAAGACAAGGGTTCACACTATAAAAGAAACTATTACATAGGTTTTTTGAAAAGCGTTTCCCCAAAATTCAATTTTTCTACTGGAAAAAACTGGAAAAAATCCTTGGGGAAAAAATGGGAAAAAACCTACTTTCCCATCAAATGTTTCTATTACCTTCACATCTCTAGGCCATGCAACACTGTCTTGAAAGCTATATTGCCATTACCTTTGGACTTGCAAGTTGTGAAATCCCTTGACATTTGTAGTGCAGCGTATCCTCAGCAGGGTTTAATGCTAGGGGCTTTCCGCACCGGGATCTTTGTAGCAAATTGGTTGCTGAATGAAAAATCGCCATTTAAAATAGTGGAATTCGTCGTTATGCATACCTGCCTTTGTAGTGGAATCCAGTTGCGTTTTGTAGCGTTTCCCACAGGCTTCCGGTCTCGGCAAAAATCGCTAGCCAGGAAGCGCTATTGCCAAGCTCGTCCCGCCCCTGGCCGTCAAGCAGCCAATGGGCGGCCGTTAGCATGCTCCCAAACAGCCCCTTTCCCTTTAAGAAAGTTTTTTTTTTAAAAAACAGACCCATTGCAACGAATCTGTGTTGATTCGTTGCAACGGAGAGACCCATCCAGCTGCCTGGTGTGTTTGAGCTGTCATTTCATCGTTGCCACGCTCCCTCCGAGTGAAAAAAAAATCCCCCCCCCTCTCACGGGCCCGATTTTCGGCTGAAAGTGTAAAAAATAAAGGGAAAATACATCAGCAAACGGGCTTTTCTGTTGTTTGTGCTTAGTGACTCTGGGGAGGGACTGAAGCCGGGGAAGCCTCTAAACAGAAAGAGGCTCGCTGGTGCGTTTATCCCCGCTCGGAGAAAAAAAAAATGGCGATCGCTTCGCCGGAAAATCAGAGGAGAGAGCCAGACTTTGTAGAAACCGCAACAATGTTAACGCACAGGTCTTTTTCGCTAGTGTTGCAGATTGGTTGCAGGAGTGTATCGCTTTCCGGAGGGTGAATCCACTTTTGGGGATTTCCGTGAAAGCGCTACAAGGAAGCGCTTTTTGCAGATCGGTTTCAGGTGTGTGGCAGATTGTCAACGACATTGTGCATAACGGCAAATCAGTAGCGTTTTCAATTGGCAACCATTGTGCGATTTTGAAGGCGTGCGAAAAGCCCCCTAGAGTTCACTCCAATCCAGCCATTTCCTTCAGGTGAACTGATCTCTGTAGTCTGGAGATCAGTTCTAGTTCCAGGAGAATTCCACATCCCATTTGAAGGTTGACAGCTCCACTGCTACTGCTTTAAGACAAACATACCTCTTTGTGTGTTTGTTGTCTCCCTTCTCTTTTTTTGCCATCAAGTTGCAGCTGAATTATGAAGATTCCTTAGGGTTTTCAAGACAAGAAAAATTCTATCAATTCTGACATTTTTCTAACATTTAGAAATTTTAGAGATGTTCTAACATTTTTAAATGTTGGATCTTCACTGTAAGATTGAAAGTTGACTGCAGCAGCCATTTTATGACAGCCATTTTGTGGTTGCGCCCATCACGCTGTGTCAGAATTTCAAAGGTGTCTTACTTGGCTCAAAGAGGTTGGGACCTTTGAACCAGGATGACAGGAAAACACTTGAAGGCTTCCAAGAGACAAGATAGAGGGGAGACCTTGGATTAAAGTAAGAACACATGAACCAGTATGAACACAATAAGACCACGGTTACATAAGGCTGGGGCTGTGTGTTCCGTAAGAAAAGGTTTTCACAAATACACACAAAGTTCATAGAAAACAGTCACCGTGTGGTGTCCCTGAGCCAGCAAGATTTATAAGAGAGTGTGCCTTTCCAAGTTCACACATGTGAGGCTCAGGTATATAGTTCAGCCGAAAGTGACAATGTGTTTTAAGAAGGCCCAATTTACTTTACAGGAATCTAATTTGAGGTATTAAATATAAGATATGCTGCACAAATACTCACCCCTGAAGACGCATATTTTGCGAGTGTGGTTTCTTCAAAGACTTTCCCAGTCACTTATACTGTGCCAACATGTGTTTACTAAAATATTTGCTTAGTGTCTTTCAATATTTCTCCCTTATCACCCCCAAGCAGATCCTTCATGCATATATTAAAAGCCTTCTGGACACACAATAGAAAAGTTGGAAGAGAAGTATTTATATTCATTACATTTATATTCATTACATAGACCAGAGTTTTCAGTATGTTGTTCTGCCTGTTTCCTGGCCATACTAGCTCTCAAAGTCAAATAATCTAGTCTTTCAACATACCCAAGCTCCTTAAATGCAGAATAAAAATGGAATTAACTGGTATGACTATAAGAACCTTGAAATAATTGTAGACATATTGGATAACTGTCAGTAGACATCAAAAACAGAAGATATGCATGTGGTGACCCAAAGCTAATTGTGTGTGGCTGGCCCAAGTTTGCTCAGCAAGTTTCTATAACAGAGTAGGGATCTGAATCTTAGTTTCTCAGATCGTAGTCTAACACAATAAGCACTACTCCAGCTCAGATGACTCACTGCTGCGAAATCAACAGAACTTGTGTTTCCTTCCAGAAGGAAATCAGGTCAGTGATCTACTACGCTTACCTCTGCACATTCTGAAAAGCTGCTTGCATAGTTTACTGTTGCTTGCCCATTTAAGCACATAAAGGTAAAGGTATACCCTGTGCAAGCACGGAGTCCTGTCTGATCCTTGGGGTGACGCCCTCTAGTGTTTTTTTGGCAGACTCAATACAGGGTGGTTTGCGATTCCCTTCCCCATTAAAGCACATAAACATGCCCAAATCACAGGAAAGAAACAAATGGTTCAATTTTGAGTGCGAAACTATGCACGGAGGGGATTTAAAAGAGACAGTACCCTATATTCATTATGGGAATTGTTGGACCTCCAAAAGAGAAATAAAAAATAATTCAGGATAAAAAATGAAATGTACAAGGGTTGGCACCTCCTTATTGCCTCTCCTAAGAATGATTTATCATGGTTTTGGAAAGCTGTCTATATGGCCATGAATCCAACTTGCCATCATGTATATCCACTCCCATGTGGATGAGATATTTTAAACAGCTGTTTTGCCCTGGTTACTCTTCCAACACTCAGATGGAGGACAGAATGCCAGAAGATATCCCTAATTGGACCCCTGTCCTGGAGAAACTATATGCAATAAGATCTGTTAAATGAGATCCAGCAAGGCCCCTGGGCCCAGAGAAGATCCTGACTGATCTTCTCAAACTAAACCCTTTGTGTTGGAGAATAATTCTAGCACGTGTTTTCTCGAATCATAGAATCATAGAGTTGGAAGGGGCCATACAGGCCATCTAGTCCAACCCCCTGCTCAATGCAGGATCAGCCCAAAGCATCCTAAGGCATCCAAGAAAAGTGTGTATCGAAGATTAATCATACAAGAGAAATCTTGTCTTATTTGGAAACACTGTATAATCATCCCATTTTTAAAAAAGGGCAATAGGCTTCATCTGGCCAATTAGCCTCTTATCATCGATTGAGAAATTATATGGTTACATTCTGCATCAAAGATTAATCAGTGGAAGGCTCAGGACTGATAAGATCCTGGGCTGGGAAGAAACTGGCTTTAGGAGAAGCTTTTCCACCACTGATCATTGTTTAATATTCTTTCTTCTATCAGAAAAATACAAAACTAGTCCTGGTGTAACATTTTACATGGCCTTTATGGATCTTAAGAGAGCATTCAGTTCAGTTTGTCAAGCTATGGGAGAAACTGGTGGGCCTATCCACTGATAAAAGACTATTATAGCTAATGAAGACCCTATACATTAGTATTACTGCCAAGTCTGCAGTGGTGGTGAGGAGCAAATTTCAGAGAACTTCACTATCGACAGAGAGCTGAGGCAAGGTTGCCTACTCACTCCTCTTCTGTTTAAATTTATATCTCCACTGGTCACTTGGAAAATTGTCTATTTGACAACATTTTTGACAACATAATTAACAACCTTGTCTAAGACACCCAGATGGCCTACTCGGTGACGTCCATGAACATGGCAGAGATGAATTGTTGGGAACAGATCCATTTAAAAACAAGAATGTAGTCTTTGATGTAACTAATATGCCAGGAAATGAGTATGCTCATACTTCAGGAAAAGTTTACATACCAGAGTTCCAGTATTCTCAAATAAACCATAATGAGCAGCAATTGTTACATACACACCAACCTCTAGTATTCTGCAGAATGTGAAGTACTACATTCTTTAAACACTTGCCTGGTTGAAGACAGAGGGCACTATTGCAAGTAGTAATCAGTGAAGAAGCACAATATATTGCATATTTCCTCACTATTCCTATAGTATTTTTACTTCCATCATATATGAGAAATATGTTGCTAGTGCTGCCAAGGTAGCAAACTGAGGCTGGCTGCACTCATCCATCAGAGACCCAAATCCAGCTTTGTTACATTCAGTGAAACAATTCCCAACGATGCTGAAACACTGATTCTTCTGGTTGCTGAAATAGGGGTTTACAAAGTCTCTGTATTTAGGGCTGTTAGTGGATGGAGATCTCCCACTATTATAAGTGATCTCCATATGACAGAGATCAATTCACATGGAGAAAATGACCACTGTCTATGACATTGTATCCCATGGAAATCCTTCCCCTTCCCAAATCTTCCCCTCCTCAGGTTTCATCTCCCAAATCTCCAGGTGTTTCCAAGTCCAGAGATGGCAACTCTATCTGTACTTGCTTGGAAGTCCACTCTGTCTCTCTTTGCAGTGTTCAGTTTGGAGACTGATTTTCCTACACACAACACACTCTAAGCTCTTGTACTGTAAAAAACTA
Organism: Paroedura picta; assembly: GCF_049243985.1. NCBI lineage: Eukaryota > Metazoa > Chordata > Lepidosauria > Squamata > Gekkonidae > Paroedura > Paroedura picta. The sequence continues at coordinate 50,008,244 of NC_135373.1, forward strand.
TCTTCACTCGGGGTGCAAATGCTTCAAATAGCCAAAGAGAACAGAAATCCATGCAATGGTTTTTCTACTTATCATATTTTGCCCCCTTCAGACTCTCATGAAGAATTCCTGGGCAGAATAACTGGGATTTTATTCTCATTAATTTCAAGGCAGCATGCCAGGAAGAAAAAAGGTGATTTACACAGAGCCACCTAGTGAGGTCATCTGTAATTTTGGCTTGGGGTGTTAAAAATGTATAAATAAAATAAAGACAAGTAAAGTGGGACATGTTCTTAATGTGTTTCATCAAATTATAATTTTGTGCAAATATCGAGTCATGATTCCAAACTGCATTTACAGTCTGCATTTCAATAACCCTCAAAATGTCCCTGTCAGTCAAACCTTTAGTCAGAGCTCCTCTTTCCTTCTTGTTATCAGAACCCCACATCCTTTGTCTTGCCTGCTGGTCATCTCCAGGTTGGGCATCTTGACCAAGAGGGCCACAGTCCTGTCTCTTTTCATTCTCTTCCTCCAAATTAGTTAGTTGCCTTCAGTAAGCCTATCCAGTAGATAGTTATGCTGAATGTTTCGGGAAACTGCCATTTTCTGTTTCTTCCTCTCATTGCCTATCAAACTATCTGTCTTGCATATCATAGCATGAATGTTTACACTGGGCACATAACCTTGTTGGCAGAGTTTAAATATGCGAAGGTGAGCAGCACCAGATGCTTAATGAATAAATCACTTTCATGAGAATTGAAACAACTTTGTAAGGAAAGAGTCCTAGCAGTTTGATTAACTGTTGTTCTTTATCTGAAGGCAACCAGAGGAAGTCTGCTCAAAGCAGCAGGAGGTCTTCAACTGAGCCAATCAGGAGGTGTTTAAAAAACAAAAACGGAAGTTCCTGGTAATCACACATGACCCCCAATGCCCTGTTGTATATTCTTCATATATGGTGTTGAATCATGCACACTACAGATCTTGCATATTGCGACACTTACATCTGCAAAGATCTTTTTGGATAGCTCTGAATAAGTATGGAATTATGGCTCCTGGGAACAGAATTTGTTCTTTAGGACTGGAAAGACAGCCAACTCAGAGACCTTCACTCTACTCTGAGAGCTGTCATTCCAGTGATAAAGCACTCATTCTGTTCCCAAGGGCTGTCATTCCAGACTTGGAGAAGCAAAACAAAACGAACAACAACAAAAAAGTATCACCCCATGTAATATCCTTAATGCTCTTATTTCAATAAAGTTTCTAGCTCTTATTACCACTGAAAGGTCAGAGAGTTGGTCAAACAACACTTCCAGATATTAAGAAATTTCTTTAATTGCCCGGCATAAGTTTCGTGTGTTTTTCCATGACTGGAAATCCCATAGTGCATTATGGAAAATAAGAGATACTGTATATGATGATGGGCATTATGGACTTCAGATGTTCTTGATAAAGAATTTGTCTTATCTATTATTAAACAAAACAAAACAAAACTACACTGCAGCTAGTAGCTAATCTCAGATAAATCATTCTCTAAAACTACAGGAGTAATCCAATCAGTAGCCAGCCCTATTCCATAATTTCCAGACCTTTTAAATCACCAGCCATTTAGTAACTTCTCCTACTCTGGAGCAGCAATTTAGCAAACTGTTGAAAATGTGGATCATATTTATCTAGCTAAATCTTGGATGAAGTACTTGCTTATTTGCACCACATTTACCTCACTGGTCTTGTGAAAAGTCCAGGTATGGTAAATTTATGAACCCTTGTATTTGTATCTTTTTATGTGTAATGATGATGATTTATTGGCATTGACAGTATTTTATTATCTACCTATAAATTGTTATTTCTGATCTGTAATTTATTAATAAAGGAAAAAAAGCATAAAATGTAATAAAGAATGTTGTCAATAAACCTCCCTGCTCTCACACACATGCTTGGGCAGCAATGGTTCAGTATATTTGTTGAAACCATTTGGCAACGCTAGTTGCTTTGGACTGATGCTGAATAAAAATGAATGGAGGCTTTGAACAGACAGTGCGCTATTGCACTGGGGCTTTGCGAGCCACAGAATTCCTTCACCTGAGAGAAAGTCCCTGACTGGTCATATTCCTCTTCCCCTCTTGCCTCTTCTTTGGAAAGACAAAAATTGCCATCCTCCAGGCAAACCCAGGAGAACTCTTGGAATTACAATTGATCTGACGACAGAAATCAGTTCCCCTGGAGACAATGGCTGCTTTGGAGGGTGGATACCCTCTACACCGATACCCTACTGAGGTCTCTCCCCTCCCCTGTTCTGGCTTCCTGAATTTCCAGGAATTTCACAGCCTGGAGCTGGCAGCTCTAGCCCAAGCATGGCTAATAGATTCTCAGGGTCACAGAAGGAGCCATAAGGCCTGCTCACTGCCCAGTGAACTAATGCTCTGAGTCTGCTGAAAAAGGAAGAAAAGCACTCTGTCTTGGGAAGATAGAAGTTTCCTCCAGAGTTGAGTCAAATGCAGAGGCAAGGCTCAGTTACAGGGCTGACTGCACATTCACTCTAAAAATGGGATGTGCCAAAAGCAGAGCTCTGAGAGATCCCTGTGGTTGCTGGCATTTCTCCTGAGCGTTCTTCCCTAAACACAAGAGATGCTTTTATATTAGAGGGAAGATGGCAGTGGAAAGAATTGACTCCAAAATCTCTGTTAAATTAAATGGGGGTTCTTCTGAAGTAACTATTAATTTTAAATATTTATATGCTGCCCTTCTTTTGGCCATATCAAGACCCAAGCCAGGTAACAATATAAAATGATTTGATAAAAAGTAAACATTAAAAGCCTCTTGTGGCGCCACAAGAGCGTCTTGTGGCGCAGAGAGGTAAGGCAGCAGATATGCTGTCTGAAGCTCTGCCCATGAGGCTGGGACTTCAATCCCAGCAGCCGGCTCAAGGTCGATTCAGCCTTCCATCCTTCTGAGGTCGGTAAAATGAGTACCCAGCTTGCTGGGGGGTAAACGGTCATGACTGGGGAAGGCACTGGCAAACCACCCCGTATTGAGTCTGCCATGAAAACGCTAGAGGGCATCACCCATTGAGAGGCTCGACACCAGCAGTCATTCATCACCCATTTATTTTCTCCGCAGCCTGATCGGACTTATGCAAGTACTGGCTGCTGCAGATTGCAAGGGGTTCCGTGGGACTATCTCATGCCAAAGGCCCAAAGCCCTTGGCCCTCATGGAAGCATGAAAATATACTGTTTGGCCAAAGGCCTGTCCAGAGGGGTGGGTGCTTGTGTGCATAAACATAGAGCTTCTCTTGGGCGATCCACCCACCGCTCCATGCAAAGTTGGTGGTTTGGCAGAGGAAAATGAGGAAGGGGCTTTCATGGATCCTCTCCCCCATGAAAAGTCACCAGTGTTGGAGAATGGGGCAGGCTCATCCTGGAAGCACCCCTCTCCATGCATGCTTACTCGAGCATAGGCCCTACCAAATTCATTGGGGCCTGACCTGAACAAAGTTATTGTATAGAGGATGTAGCCATTTAAAAATGATCCACTGAGTATGCCTCTGGAGCTGTGTATGTGAAGTAAAGGAATTCAGGGAGAAGCCAAGCAGAGGAACTGTCCAAAGATGGGAAGACAGGCAACCAATAAGGGGTGAAACATGTACTCTAGAAACAACTGTCAGTTGCAGTACTCTAATGGGGATTGAGCAGCCTCCTTGAGGCTGCTGAAATGCTGCAACACTTCAGCACATGCACAACTTTTCCACCCAGAAAAAACCCTGGGAAGTTAATCTACAATATGAATGTGAATAGATGGAACTAGGAAAAGGGGAAAAAGCTATTGTGAACTGATCGCACTGAGAGTGCGATCACTGGAATGGAAATGGCATCCAAACTCAAAAGGCGGCTGCATTCTGGAAAATGCTTCTGTCTTACAAACTCATTGCCAAAGCAGAGCATGTCTTAGACTGGTCCTTCCCAAGTGTTGGAAGGTTCCTTTGACTGCCTGTACACACTTACTTGTGGTCCTCACTCACTTGGAGTTCTTTTGGTGGCATCTTATTTTACCTCTTTTTATGAATTCTCCACTCCCTACCCTTCTGTTGTTTGCAGCCGTTAATTGAAATCCATTGACCTTATAGATGTACCCTGTATGTATAAGATAAAGTGAGCTCTCACTCATGTTTATGCTGGAATGCAGGAAGTGGAGCCAGATATGCCTCTTTCCTGACTTTATAAAAAAATGTAGAAAGGAAAAAGGGGAAAAAAGGAAAGCTCAAGCAGGAAGAACGGGAGAGTAGTAAAGAAGATGGAAAACCTGAGGGGAGAATGACACCACAAATATGGCTGCTCAACAATCCCCCAGTGCCTGTGACTACTCTTGCAGCTGAGGCAAACACTTTCATATGAATGCAAACAGCCAATAACAAGCTATACCTTACAATGGTCCCACTGATTGTCTATAAATCTCTGTGGTACCAGGGGAGGTAGTGATGGGCACCACATTGGGCAACCCTGCTCTGAGGTGCCACTGGGGCTCTGTTGAATTATTCTGCACTATGTTATCCATGCAGATGTCCATGTGTTCATGAAACATATATGTAAAAGGTAAAGGTAAAGGTATCCCCTGTGCAAGCACCGGGTCATTTCTGACCCTTGGGGTGACACCCTCCAACGCTTTCATGGCAGACTCAATATGGGGTGGTTTGCCAGTGCCTTCCCCAGTCATTACCATTCCCCCCCCCAGCAATCTGGGTACTCATTTCACCCACTTCGGAAGGATGGAAGGCTGAGTCAACCTTGAGCCGGCTGCTGGGATTGAACTCCCAGCCTTATGGGCAGAGCTTTCAGACTGCACGTCTGCTGCCTTACCACTCTGCGCCACAAGAGGCTCTTGTGTAAATACTAGTAAATGATCTAGTAAATATTGAAGGTGAATGATATGTAAAGATATCTTTTATTATTATTATCATCAGCAGCAGCAGCAGCTGTTTTTATTTCTTGACATAACTATCCTGTATTTCCTTGTTCAATCATGCAAGCAACCAATCTAATGGATCTACGGCTGGCTGCTTCTCAAGTTTAGTGGCCCTACCAAATACATCTAGTGTATGTCACAAGGAATAATAAATTTAGAATGCTCAGAAAGTCTGCTGTTCGACTTCTAACAGAACATTTATCGCATCACGATTTGAAGCTGGTAGGCCTTTAGATATTTTGTTTTTTTAAAAAATTCAGCACCACAAAGGAGGATGTTCAAAGCAGATATCATTTTGAACGGCTTGGGATTCTATGAACCTCTCATCCAAATATTAGTTCACTGGCTTGCAGAACTGCCACAGTAGCCATTTGCCAAATATAATCATTTCCATATGAAAGAGTTTTATTTAAGTCCCTTCTAAATCTATTAGTAAATATTCATTTTGCAGGGAATCTGGAAACTGGCAAAACAATTATAACATGGCAAAGCTCAGATACTGTGCTCATACTACCCTACAGCTTGGAAATCCTACAGTTTGCATGCTGATGAAATGTCTAAAAATGTGAGCAATGCAATTTCTTAAGGCTCACACATTTACTGTGAAATTTCTTTTCCTCAACAGCTGGTGCTTTGCAGGAGTCCGTAGGTCCACAGAGAACCATCTATTCCCACAACTTCTCAGAATACTGGCGCAGAACCAGATATCATATGCTTCAGCCAAGATGAAGAGAGTTTATTATGATGCTGAGCAAACAGTTCTTAACAAATACATTATTCAGTGAATGAACCGTATTTCCTGATGTAGATTGAAATTTCCAGCTATCTGACACTTCAGCTTGTTCACAGTCCTGACGGTCAATAATTCATGGTCTGCTGAATTCGGATTTGTTACAGACAAAAAGAGTCTCTCTCTTTCCACATCCAGCACAGGAGTGTAGCAGAGCAAACTTCAGGAAGTGAATATCAGGTCAACAGAATAGCCTATAAATAAGGTTGCCATGTTCCCCCACAGCCCCCATCTGGGATTGGATGGGTCAGGTAACCAGATTCAGGTTGGAAATGCCTGGAGATTTGGGGATGGAGCCTGGGGATGACAGAGACCACAGTGGGCTCCAATGCCATAGAGTCCACCCTCCAAAGCAGCCTTTCTCAACTTTTTTACCATTGAGAACCCCCTGAAATGTTCTACAGGCTTCAAGAAACCACAGAAGTGGTGCAATGGTGCAGAATATGGTTAGGAAGCATAGCTGGGTACATGTCCACCTGAGGCCCCTCCCCTTCCCCCCTCCAGGCCCATCATTAGCCATTTTGGGAGGAAGGGGGTCAACAACCATATATCGTCATATCACCCAATAAATGTTTAACAATTTAAAAATTAACTCCCCCCATTTGGGAAACCCTTCCTGGGCTGTCAAGACACCCCAGGCTTTCACAAAACCCTGGCTGAGAAAGCCTGCTCCAAAGCATCTATTTTCTCCAGGGGAACTGATCTTTGTAGTCTGGAGATGAGCTGTAATTCTGGGATACCCCCAGGTCCTGCCTTGAGGATGGCATCCCAACCTATAAACCAAAGAGAATACTTGTGCTGGCTCAAGTGCTCTAACACACACAAAAGGCTTTCTCTTCTGGGAAAGCTATCCAAAAAGCAAGTAAAACTGCAGGCAGTCCCAGAATCTTTTGTTTCCCATGTCTTAAAACCAATAGGCTGTTCAATCAAAACAAACAAACAATATATATATTGCTGTTCAATATTTATTAAAAACAAAGGATGTTTGAATTGCAGCAATTACATCTAATGTTATACCAAAATCCTGGTCTGGTAACAGAGTCATTAAATGTTAGGCAGACTCTTGTTCAGATGACAATCTGTAGATTTTCTTCTCAGATCCACATACACAGAAAAGGAAAAAATGTGCAATAGTTTCTCCTGAAGACCTATCAGAGCTGTAAAGAATGGACGGTATAAAAATCCAAATAAACAAATAAACAAACAAATCACTACACCCCCTTACTTTGCCTGCAAACTGTTCATGTCAGACACCAAGTGGAAGTAAATTCATTCTTGCAAGAAAAAAAATCTCCAACAGCATAGTACTTTACTATTATAAATATAATATAGTAGCTGGTATTGATCAAAATATGAATATCCAAGCTGCATAAGCAATCATATGCACTGCTTCCCTTCTTGAACATGGTGCCAATTCTTCCACCACTAGGTGGCTGCTAACCTAACTATAAGCACCAGCATCCCATAAGGCCAGAAGAGCCACAATCCAAACCAAATGAGTTCTGTTTATCTATGAGGAGGTGAACCCATCCAGATTTAAAGGAATCTAATACTGACAGTGAAACTAGTGATCCCTTGCTCTCTAGATTAATTGCAAATCAATATTTAATAACCATTAGCCCAGCTACAAGAGAAATTGACTTCTGTCCAGTTTCCATTAGCAAGGAAGATGAGGCGATATATTTTAAGACATGCTAAAACAGATCTAAGGAAGTTTGTCTGGATTGTATCTGGGCATGTACCCAGGCTACCAGGCTACTCCAGAATAGCATGCAAAAACAGGGAGGTTATTTTTGCCCAAAAAGCATCCAAAGCTGCAGCAACGAATTGATCACCTGTGGTTAAATAAATTCCTGAAAATTACCACTGTATTATTGGCTTTCATAGATTTCTCTTTAGCACGCAGAGCCCAAGAGAGTTAGCACTGGAATGTAACTCCCAGATATTTATAAAATTGGACTTTTTCCATAATCTGACCTGAGATTTTCCAGCATAATAATTTCAGTTTACAAGATCTAGCAAAAACTAAAACCTTGGATTTAAAAAAGAATTAATTGCCAGATGTTCATCAGCATGATACTGAATAAAGATCTCAGTTGATCAATGCAGTGCCACCCTGGTTATTGATTTCAAAGCCACATACTCTGTATATAACATGACCAGGATCAAATGAGTCCCTAGTTGTGGGGGGTACAAAAACAGCACATTAAGTCTAGAGGAAAAATCATTAATGTAAAGATTAAACAAGTAGGAGCAAGGACACAACCTTGTCTTACACCCCTCTGGATCTCTATGGGAGCAGATAAACAGTCATTTACACCATATCAGACTCTAATCAATATTAACAACAACTAATCCAAAATGTAAACTAAGGGGTATATTTGTCCTGCAGAGTCTCTCCCAAATTCTATCCTGAAGAACTATATGGAATGCAGATTTTAAGTCTGCCTCCTGCTTGAAGACTGCCAATGAAGGGGAGCTCACAACATTTCTAGGCAGCCAGTTCTACTACTCAACTATTTTTACAATTTAAAAAATTCCCTAGTATCTAGCCAATACCTTTGAACTCATAAAATAAACCTTAGTGCAAGTCCTAACCTCTGCTGCCAACAAGAACAGCCCTCTTCTAAATGACAACCTTTCAAACACTGAAAGAGAGCAATTATGTCTCCCCTCAATTGCTTCTTCCCTGTCTGAATATTCCCAAGTTCCTCAGCCTTTCCACATAGGGCTTGATCTCCAGGCCCATGATCATTCTCATCACTCTGTCCTGAGTGACTAAGTAAACACAGCACCAGTTAGCCCCAATCCAAGGTCAAAAACACAATCTAGGGTCAGGGTAGGCAGATGTCAGAAGCATGGTCAGAACACAGTCCAACATCAGGGCAGGCAGAAGTTAGGAGAGTAGTCAAAGTCCCACTCCAAAAGTCAGAAATCAGTTAAATTACGCTTACAGCTTCAAGTCCAAAGGGACATCCTAAAGCAGAGTTCCGGAGCACAGGCCAGAGTCCAGGGAGCCAAACAGTAATACAAATGGCAAAATCAGAAACTAACAAGAACATGACTTCCACACAGCCACTCCCTTATTTGCTGCTATTATACATCAGGCTAAATACCTGTTAGCCACTTCAACCCTCTTCCTTCAACCACTCATTCTCCTGGCTAATGTGGAGTCTGTGTTGTGCTGCCAATCTGGCACTGTGCCTTCTGTCTTGCAGCTCCTACCTGTTCTTCCTTCTACACTGTGCTGTTGGATGTCTGGCTCTGCCATGGATGACATCACTAATCACTTTAAATGGACAAATTCTGATTTCTACTAGTCTGGTAGGGTGGGAGTGCCCTATCTACCAAGATGTTGTGGAGCAACTTTCAGGAGCCCCTGTCAAAATTCTGGAGATGTCTGTTTTCTGTTCTTCAAAACCTGCCTTTGGAGATTTGGGGAGGGGCTGCAGACACAGGAGATACCTGCCTTGTTTCCAATGTCTAGCTGATGGGGGGGGGGTCTGGCCAAGTGAGGTTTTCCTGAGAGTTATGGTATCACGGGCTTGTTCCTGAACTATTCCAATGACTCCTGTAAGACGGCTCTCTTCTTCCGAAGTGGACAAGTTGCTGGGGTCGGTCAGGGCGACCACCTGCCCCCTTGATCCCTGTCCCTCTTGGCTTCTCAAGGGGAGCGGAGAGGGGATAGGAGGCCAACTCAGGGATATTATCAACCTTTCCCTGAGTTCCGGGGAATTCCCCGAGCGGCTGAAGGAGGCAGTGGTTCGCCCTCTCCTGAAAAAATCAACGCTGGACCCGCAGGACCCTGCCAACTACCGTTTGAGCAGAGTCGCCTGAAACTCAACCCCTCCAAGACGGAGGTCCTGTGGCTGGGAAGTAGGGGGCGGGAACAGGAAGCGCATTTACCCACCCTGGCAGGGGCGCATCTTACCATCGCGTCCCAGGCCAGAAACTTGGGTGTGACCATTGATGCCTCCCTGACTATGGAGGCGCAGGTCAGGAAAGTAGCCGGCCAGGCATTTTTCCATCTTCGCCAAGCCCGGCTACTAGCGCCCTACCTGTCCCCTGAACACCTGGCCACTGTGATCCATGCAACGGTCACCTCCAGATTAGATTTCTGTAACTCGCTCTACGCGGGCCTATCCCTGTCTCTGATCCGGAAACTCCAGCTGGTACAAAATGCAGCCGCTAGGGTCCTCACCGGCACACCTTGGAGGGCCCACATCCAGCCTGTGCTGAGGCAGCTGCACTGGTTACCAATTGCTGTCCGGATCCGGTTCAAGGTTCTGGTTCTAACCTTTAAGGCTTTACGCGGGCTGGGACCCACATACCTGAGGGACCGCCTAGTGCCCTATGCCCCCCGCAGGGCTCTGCGCTCTGCGAGTGAGAATCTTCTGGTCGTTCCCGGCCCTAGGGAAGCACGCCTAGCCTCGACCAGGGCCAGGGCCTTTTCGGTCCTGGCCCCCACCTGGTGGAATGAGCTCCCGGGTGAGCTGCGGGCCCTGCGGGACCCTTTAACATTCCGCAGGGCCTGCAAGACGGAGCTCTTCCGCCAGGTCTATGGTTGAGGCTGGGGCTGCCGGGGTACATCGACTGCTCTCCCCCGGGCTTCTTGAACATCGTTGACCTCCTTCTCCTCCACCCCCCCCTTTTTTAGGAATGGGGGTAGGAAGGGGATCTTATTATTGTGCTGCCATGTTGTGACATTTTAAAGTCTTTTAATGGGAGTTTTAATGGGTTTTTTAAGATATTGTAACCCGCCGCGAGCCATTTGGGAGTGGCGGGAAATAAATCGAAATAATAATAATAATAATAATAATAATAATAATAACTGCAGGTGTCTTTTCCAGAGAGAACTCAGGGGAGCCTTTTTTTGGAGGGAGTCCATAACAGAAATAAAGATGTTGTTTAGAACAATATAACCATTGTCACAGGGACCCCAGAAAGGTAATCCACACCCCCAATCATAGGGTGACAGGTTATGATTCCCTGTTTATTTGGTGTATGTAGTTTGGAGAGGGACCATTCTATACACTTGCGAACCTGTGTCTAATATTTCCCCCCAAAATCCTGGCTTTACCTTAGTTAGGACTGTTGGGTTTGTGGTGCCATAGTGGCACTGGTTCTGTGGGGCACATTGCACTAGTTCTGCTGAGCTTTAAAAATGTTCCCCACCTTCAATTTCTACTGAGGGATTGTCTTAATCCATTGGAAACAATAGTAGATGAGGGCACATTATTTGGGGGGGGGGTGCATAACTCAGCCCTCATAAATCCAATACTCATCAAATGTGGAGGGCAGGTAAAGGACAGTAAGCTAGAGATCCCCAGTGACTTTGGTGTCTCTAGCATGCTGGGGTTAGGGGTTCTACCACATCACAAACTTCACAAACTGAATCAGTTTGTCTAGTATAAAAAAGTTCATGGCAGTCCATGGTTAATGAACTATACCACAAATCACAAACTGAATGCATTTTTCTGGCTTTCTGCCCATATATACCTGTAATCCTATGCAAAAAATTGCAATAGAAGTTAATTTAAAAACTTATTAAAATGTGTACAATTTTTTCACTCAAATGTTTATTTATTTATTTATTCAATTTATATACCACCCCTCACTGTGGCACCTATATGGCGGTTTCATAAAGAAATTGCAACTCAATTTTTCTATTAAATATTGTTATCACTGGAGACAAATTGCCTGCCTTTCATGTAAAAAAAGATGAGGCAATCACCTTTGTTGCTTTCGCAGCTTTGGAGTATGGATCTCTAAGATGATATAGTCAATTCATACTTGCATGAAAAATTATCCTTAAATACATAAATTTGATGATGTACATAATCATCATAAATTTAAATAATTGCTAAATTAATTTTCCCAACTATATACCAATTCAAAACACTCCAAGACCTATATTTGGAGAAATCTCTCACCACAGATATAGTATGACCAGCCCTTCTTTGCAATAGACAGAAAAGATCTTCATAAGGAAACGTGTCCCTACAATTCTTGGTAGGAAGATGTTGTCATTGGCATAGAGAACAACAAAAGAGGGAACAAAATAGACCAACCTGTTATACAGGCTAGGAACCAAAAGGTTTGAGCAGCAGAGGAATATATATTCTATATTAAAATGCAAATATTTATTATAATTTGTGTGCACATATACAATTTTAAAATATCAACATTGGTCAGGCACTATTGCATAAATTCCAAAACATACTATAAAGGTAAAGGTATCCCCTGTGCAAGCACCGAGTCATGTCTGACCCTTGGGGTCACGCCCTCTAGCGTTTTCATGGCAGACTCAATACCGGGTCGTTTGCCAGAGCCTTCCCCAGTCATTACCGTTACTGACATATAGATAAATGACAAATTTCAACCCCTCTTAGGGTCTTCTTCAGTGGTCTAATATTTAAATACACTCATGTGATGTAATAATGCGGACTATAAGGAGGTTAAAAATATAAATGAAGAGGCTCCCACACTTTTAAAATGTGTCCAAATATCTCCCACTTGTAGCCTCCCAGTTATTCTTTAAAATTCCATCCTTATTGAGGCCCTCTCTCAGCCTGAGTGCATTCTCATGTGCCTCACAGAACACAGTGAAAACAGCATAGCACAACACAGAGAACAAAATGGATGCTAGCATGGGGTAATGAAATAATTGTTTGGTCAACTGTTGTGCCATGTCTTGAAGATACAAACTGAACAGAAAGGGAGCCTAACCCCTTTCTGCAAAGCAAAAAGATTAGTTGAGATTAGTTAAATGTCCTTCAGCACCACACCATTCCTGTCCAAAAGAGAGCTCATATAGAGTTCATATCAACCATAATAGTCCATCACCTATTGAAAACCTTCTCAAAGCCGCTTTGAGACTCCTTCAGGCAGTGAAAAGCAGGGTATGAAAACCAACTCTTCCTCTTCCTCCTCTTCTTCTTGCCATAATCTCTATTCTATCAAAAACTGTCTGAAAGTAAAAAAAAAAGAAAAAAGAAAAGAAAGGGCTCCATACCCACCTGAGACAGATGAGTATTTTGATCCCATGATGCAATACCATACAATGATCAAGAGTAGCCTTCCTTCTCACAAACTCTAGCCAGCTCATGCTCAGTTATCTTTTCAGATCAGACCCAATCCTTCAGTCAAAATAACAAAAATGCAGCATAAACTTTCCCTACTGCAGACAACAAACTGATAGGGTGATAATTACTAAGATCATTTTATGGCCCTTTTTATTAATAGGAACTATAATATAAATAGGAACTGTAATTTCCTTTTTCCAAGAATGGGGGATTTTAAAGGTAAAGGTAAAGGTATCCCCTGTGCAAGCACCGAGTCATGTCTGACCCTCTAGCGTTTTCATGGCAGACTCAATACGGGGTGGTTTGCCAGTGCCTTCCCCAGTCATTACCGTTTACCCCCCAGCAAGCTGGGTACTCATTTTACCGACCTCGGAAGGATGGAAGGCTGAGTCGACCTTGAGCCAGCTGCTGGGATTGAACTCCCAACCTCATGGGCAGAGCTTTCAGACGGCTGCCTTTCCACTCTGCGCCACAAGAGGCTCTTTACCTGACAGTAAATACAGAAGCTAGTAATGTATACCACCAATGCATATTATTTTGAAATAATTCAGTTGGAATTATATCAGTCCCAGGGGCCTTGCCAGATTTCACTTCTTTTATTATTATTTTGAAGTTCTTCACTCAAGACTTCTGGCCGTGAAGGTAACTGATCAGTCATCTCAGGCTGACTAGCAGCATTATACAATCACATAACCGGGGGGGGGGGGGGGGTGAGAAGTAATCTTCCCATTTTTGGGGTTCTGTTACAAAGGACAGTATTATTCCTGAGTTTCATAGATGATGTCACCACATCCCAAATCCTTTCCGAATTACCACTGTTTAAAACATCTACCATCTTTTAAAAGTTGCATGACATGTTTTCTCTTTTAACAGGTTCTTATAATTTATGTTTCAATCTAATGTTTTGATCTAAACAACTTATCAAAATAATATGATCCCAAAATACAAATGATATTTCTTTTGCAATAACTTGTTCCTATTCCTACATTCATTATCATATCAATTCCGTTTATTTGTGATTCTCTTAAAAAAAATAGGTTTAATGGGACCCATACAACTCATGCAAGGAGTGTTGTATTTCACAGGATTTGAGATGTCAACCAACTTTCCCTTACAAATCAGTGTTCTATCAGATAGGCTTTCTCCAGTTCCCTTCCAGACAGATCTGACAGTTGTGTTGCTACATCAACGAAATAAAACTGTTCTCAGTTATAAGTGAAATACGAAGGTGGTCACTACTTAAACAACTTCCTCTGACTGGAAAAATTGGAGAGTACTTTGTGTGCCCCCATTCCCTTCAGCTTTCTCTTGAAAACTGCAGATTAAGCCTTAATGCTTGTAATGATGTTCATGACCATGTTAGTTTCCACATGTAGGTTTGGTGAGTTATGGCATCCAGTCAGCAACATCTATAATCTTAGCTTCTGTCAAGAAGCTTGGGATAGGGGTTCAAGCCTGGACAGCTTATGTTCCATACCCCTCACTAGAGAGTCCCTGATGACTAACGCTTTCCTTCCAATGCCTTTTATTCGTATCCCCATACCTTCCTTCTTCTGTCTTTCTTGCCCCCATGGCTCTTCCTCTGCCAGTGTTTCCATCTCTATCACCAACGAAAGCGCCTGATTTCCAAGTGCCATCTCATTTGATGCCTTCGGGTTCGTTCTGTAGTGCTCAGAGGAAGCCACTCTGTTGTCCGTTTGACTGCTCTCCCCATCCCTATGCAGGGCCTTCTGGCTTCTGTTAATTAAGCCCATTATCTCATGAAGCAATTCTTTCCTCCAGGCTCCAAACCTTATTTTCTAAGAGTCCTAGCAGTTTACACTTCTGACAACTGAAATCCATTTATTCCTTAGGGAAGAAAACAAACATGATGCACTCTCTGCAGGTGACTGGAAATGGGCCTTGAGCATTCATCCTCACCTTTCAAATGGCTTCCTTTTCCCTAGAATTTTCTTCATGTGATGATAGATAGAATGTACAGGCCTAAATTAATGTCTGCCAAAGGAATGTAAAAAAAACTTTTTACAGGGTCTTCAGGCCCAATCCCCAGGCTAAGAACCACAGGCCAAGAGCCCACCGGCTCACGCTAAAGGCACACCACTGATGAGGAGGAACCTTTAAATGCCCAGAATGACCACCTTCCAGCAGCAACCACAGAGGGTGGGATTAACAATCAACCCCAGCCAAATAGACCCTCCTCACTCAACAACAAATCAGACAAAAGAAACTACTCTTCAGCAGCTTATAAGCACTCACTTACCCTCTAACTCAGCAGTTTGTTAATACACCCCAGCAATTGGAGGGGGGAAGCAGACTGCCTCCCCCCAAAAAAAACCCACCGCTCAACTCACCAGCAGCTTTCTCCCATGTTCCCAGCCCAGCTGACTCAATCCGTACTTTCCTAGTTAAATTGTGTCCACTGAAGGCAACACAAAAATCAAACTAACAATTCAAATACTGGGTTTAGGCTGCAGTCTTATGCCCTCTTTCCTGGTAGGATGCCCCTGTCAAGACCACCAAGAGACATCCAGAATGTCTGCACTATTCCTCTTGGGGAGTCGCTTGTGCATTCTGGAACCCCAGCACAATGTTTGACAGCCTATATACATTTGTTTATGTGCATTTTACAGACCACTCATATCAACCTGCGATCAAGTAAGAGTTCATTTTGTTTCCCTTTTTTGCCTGTGTTATCTGCAAGGATCTGAAAACAGCTTACAGGTCAAAATGCAGAGCTGGTATTCGCAGAAATACCCGTGAAACGCTGGCTTCATGGTATTTGCTCTCCAAAATGAAACAATGCAGATGCCTAGCTGGAATTTGTTGCCATCTAGGTGACCTAGAAACTATCTAGCAGCGAGGAACCGAAGTAAAGGAATGTCTCTGACACGCAGGCATGTGCTTCAACATTCTTTCCTCCTGCCTCAGCCAAACTCATTTACAAATCAGACACTGATATCTCAGGGCTGGTGCATTTATCCAGATGCAGATACTGAGCTGCCGTATTTCTGTTGTAAGGCAAAACTGGAGCAAAGCTCATTTATAACCTCTCAAGGCCAGCCTTGTAGATTTTATGTGCAGATATACTTGAATTTACTGGAACCTGTACTGATTGACAAAAAACTAAGCAGTAAACTTTCAAAATCTTATTAGCTGGGGTTGATCAAAGCACTGTTTTATTTGTAGCTAAGTTTCTATTTTCTGCAAAAAAAATATTGGCCAAAATAACATCCTGTGTATGACCTGCTCAGATACTAACCCTAAAACTGTATGATAGACTAGGATGAATGATGTAGGCTGAGATTTTCTGTAGGTAACTAACTCTAAATAGGGTAAACTTCTAGAGATTTGGGGGTGGAACCTAGAAAGGGTGGGATTTGGAGGGAGGACTTCAGTGGAGGTATAAATACCATAGAATCCAACCTCCAAGCAACCAAGGTAACTGATCTCTGTCTGTTATAATTCCAGGAGATTTACAGTAGGGTTGCCACTTGCCAGCTCAAGGTTGGGAAATACCTAGAGATTTTGGGGGTAAAGCCTGAAGAAGGTGAGTTGGGTGAGGGGAGGGATTCCAATGGGTTATAATGCCAGAATCCAGCCACCAAAGTGGCCATGTTTGCTAGGTGAACTGATTTTTTTTGCCTAGAGATTAGTTGTAACAGCAGCAGATCTCCAGCTACCACCTGGAGGTTGGCAATCCTATTTTCCAGGTCCCACATGACTGCTAAGACCATCCTAATCAGTGTTACACCAATCTAAGCAGTCTGACTTCAGATGTAAAGCTATTGGCAAAAGAATGTGCCACATGAGGGATTGTAACTGGGAATTCCATCAAAGTTTGTAGCCTTGTCATATAAAAAGTATATTGTATATAAATGGTGCCAAAATGCTGTAAAGAAAGAAATGAACCAGAAACCCTAGCAACAACAAGGGGAGGGGGGGAAGTTCTGTAACAGTAAAAACAATATGCTACAAAGCCAAAATGAAACAAGAAGGGCCTTTTTTCCTTAGCCTTAGTTTGAGCGGTTCTATAAGAGCGGTTCTATATCAACACAGGTTTCTCCCTAAACTGGAGAATAGCTTAGCTGATGAACAAATATTTGCAGTGAACTGAACTGTTTTCCCATGGCTTTCCCCTCTTAGGGAATCATGTTGCTTCAAAAATGTTTCTTTTTTATTGGTGTTGACTGCACACTGTGGTTTCCTCATCTTTGTCTGGCAGTGTGAAAAGAACCAGGACACAAGACCTCATCATGCAAAGTATTTTCAGTTGCAAAGTTTTTGAACCAAGTCTTTGCCCATCAGGAAGGCAATGTTGCCACATAGCATACAGTAAATAATATTAAGAATATTACTCCCACATTCAATAAAAAATAGCTTGCACTTATCAGTAACTTGTTGTTTGTTGAGTTGTCTTCTGTGCAGCGATATACTTGGGAATGCACATGTGCAGGGCTGCCACCAGAAGAAGCATCCTAGCCCTAAAGCTCTGCAAAAGATGCCTTCCCCTTCTTGGCATGCATGCTCACCTTTCCTGCCGAAAATAACATGTGCCAAGGGGGACTGGTGGCATCTTCCCCTCGGTTCTCCTATGATGCTAGAGCTCCAGAGTAAGAATGCTGTCCAAGGACTGATCGTTCTTTGCCTCTGTTCTCATCCTGAGCCTGAAATCTTCATTAAGAGATGCTGGTAATGGGTCATCCACCACTTTACCAGGAGATGGATCTGACATCAGAGTGGGACCCTTCATCTTCAGGATCAGAACCAGACTACCATTCCTGGTAGGAGAAAGGTAAGCCATAACAGAAGTGCAGTCAGTGATGGAAGGGACAAGCAGAGTGGAACTGAGGTATACTGAGGTGTTGCAGGTAGTACACCAGCCAGGGGCCCTTGGAGAGCAGGTAGGCAGTCAATGGAGGGCAGTCAATGGATACCATACCAGGGCTGCAGGAGAAGCTGCGATGGAAGTGGCTGAGAAGGGCCCTGGGGAACCAGAGTGGTGGTGCTTGGAGCCAGGTTCTTGTCTTCCTTCACAGGAAGAGGTGGAGATTCAGACGCTAGATCCCCCACAGGGATGGAGCCATCACGTTCCAAATCTTAAGGCTATCATTCTAGAAAAAAATTATTTTTGGTTGGAACATGATTGTTTTCTTCCAAACTAAGGGTGTAGCCATGGGGTCACTTGTAGCTCCTTGTTCTTTATTTACGATCAAGAGAAGAATCCTTTTTTTCAGGTCATTCTATATTATGTGAAGTATACTGACGATGTGATCTTAATTAAAGATGTTTTCATTATATCTGCCCTGATGGTATGGCTTAATACCCTCCATTCAATTTTGACTTTTACTGGTAGCTATGGAACTGAGAAGGTACCTTTTTGGGATATTTTACTTACTGTTTCTAACACTGGCAGCATAGTATGCTCCCTTTGCAGGAAAGCTACTGATTGTAACACCTTTCTCCATTATAATTCTCATCATCCATTCCAAATGGGAGTTTCCTTGACCATTCACAGAGTGGGACCTTTGATCATTCATATTGTATATTATCTTTGAGACTGTTATGGAAAGAATGTATATTTAAAATGTTTGTATACTTTTTCTAATTGTGTAATAATTTTTGCATTTGAGATATCTTTGTGGTATGTTTATTCATCACTTTGATTCAACAGCAGGATCTGATGCCTTGGTAGTCCTTGGGAATGGTGGAACCAGTTGTTTCTCCTGATGTTTAGATTTTGATCTAACCTTCTTGGGAGGAGGTTTGCATGTGCTGTGGTGTGGGGCCTTCAGTTCCAGGGACCGGGACTGATGTGTATCCAGGGTCAGAACAGACTGTACAGATGACATCGACTGAGGTCGAGTAGCAGACTCCTTTGTGACTGATGACTTTGCGGCCAGTTTTTCAGAGCCAGAAGGAAGCTGGGTGGCCCTGTCACTCCTAGTCATAGGAGTGAACTGCTGGCAGTGCTGGTAAGCTCCTAAGCCAGCTGTAGCCAAACTGCGGCCCTCCAGATGTCAATGGACTACAATTCCCATGAGCCCCTGAGCATTTGCTGGCAGGGGCTCATGGGAATTGTAGTCCATTGACATCTGGAGGACCTCCCCTAAGCTATGCCAGAGTCTGCAAACGGAATACTCGTTCAATTGTGACATTTTAGTGCTGCACGGTGGATAGATACTCCTTAGGCGAAGGAGAAGGGGAGAAGAAGGAAGTGCAATTCCTTAGTCTGCAGAGTAAATGAGGAGCAAAGTAGTTAAAGAAGAACTATGGGGTAGTTGGCACTGTTCCCCCTCGGTGCACATTGTTTTTGGTGGGAAGGGCATATATGTGTGTGCTGAGAGGGGAAGTGGTACCCTCTGCAGAGCGGTAGAGCTAGGAAGCTTCCCCCAGTGGCAAGCCTGTGTGTGCACAATCCCAAAAGTAGAACAGCACAGCACAGAAGAATGAAGATGAACTTTTGTTTCCAGTAGAAGACTCACGGAAACCATCAAATTTCCACCAGATGGTGTTGTTACTTTGAACACAGGGAGATATGAGTACAGAAAGCAGAAACAGCCGTATCCAGCCCATTTGTGTTTTGCAGCTTCGAGTGATGCTCGGTTCCAGCATCAAACGAAAAGCAGCAGGCCGAGTAAAGTTAGCACAGCATGCAGTCATCTTCACAACAAGCAACTTCAAAACAGCCCAAGTTTCACAGTGCAAAACCCACAGAAACATTTGTTGGCGAGAGGAGCTATAGCAAAAAAACATACAAAGGACAAAACTCTGTGATCAATGCAGCAGTGGAGGTGGGGCTGCCTTCAAATCATGGTCATTAACTTGGGAGTCAGTCTCAAATAAAACACTTAAGATTATAAAACTAAGGGTTTATTTATAGTACAATCTTATGCAGATTTACCATTAAATGTGATTAGGATTGTACTATTAAAGTGCCATCTCAAATTTACTGGATTTAGATGTGTATAACTGTTTAGTAGGGCACCAGTGAATCTAACAGCCTATTAGGAGAAGTGACAACTAGAGATAGGAGATTCAGCTTGGATAAGAACAAGAGTACCTGAATCAACACTGATTCGGGCACTTTGCCAAACCCTGTAAATTTAAACTGACCAAATCAGCTGCATCCAAATCACAATTTCGCTGTGATCTGGACAGTTTAAACTTCAAAGTGAAGGATCAGCTGTTCAGTGCACCCTTTAAATATTTCCTCCCTCAATGTCTTCCCAGGCAGCAGAGAGCCTGCTTTCTTCTGACTGCAATGGCTAGGTGGGGGTGGGGGCATGTCACTGAATAGCTGATCAATTAGGATCATCTTTGCTGCCTGGGAAGGATGCATTTATAGCAAAGAGCACTGCCTGGGAAGACTCATGGGAGGCATTTAAAGAGCCCCAAATAGCTGACCCACTGGTGGCTCTTCCCACACCCAGCCTTCCCAGTCAGCAGAAAATGGGCTCTTTGCTGCCTGGGAAGACTCTGGAGAAGAGGGGGTGAGGCATTTAAAGGGCCTTCACAGCCAACAAACACCAGGACAGGAAAGACTGCAGACTGTAGGAAAGATTGTAGATAAAGCCTCCAGGAAAGGCTGTAAACCACGTAACTCAAGAGCTACTGGCAGATCTGATGCAGAAGAGCCCACAGAAGACCCTAGGAAACATCAAGGAAACTTTTAGGGCCATTCCACACTCATTCAAAATTGCACAATGGTTGCAAATTGAAATCGCTACTGATTTGCTGTTATGCACAACGTTGTTGACAATCTGCAACACTCCGGAAACCGATCAGCAAAAAGCGCCTCCGGAAAGCACTATACTCTTGCAACCAATCTGCAACACTAGCGAGAAAGTTCTGTGCATTACCATTGTTGCGATTTCTGCAAAGTCCCTCCCCCTGCCTCTCTCCTCTGATCTTCCGGCAAAGCGATCGCCATTTTTTTTCTCGGAGCGAGTGGAGATCAACTCACCGTCGAGCCTTCGTTTACCCAGCGAGGCTTCCCCGGCTGCAGTCCCTCCCCAGAGCTGTTTAAAGTCACCAAACACCAAGCAACACACAGCCCCGTTTGACACATGGTGCAGAGAAAGTGGATAGAGAGAAACTTTCTTCATCTCCCATTATTCCAGAATTAAGGACTCAGTCTGTGGAACTAATTGACAGTAGCTTCAAGATGGACAAAACACTCTCTGCAATGGTCAACTGATGTGTGGAACTCCTTGCCACAAGGGGTTGGGTTGTCAACTATGGCCTGGGAAATTCCTGGAGAATTGAGGGTGATGCTGGTACAGCAGAGAATTGTGAGATTAGCCAGGAGAATTGTGAGATCAATTGCACCTGGAATTGATGGTGTATGGTAGAAACTGCTATTTTCCCCAGGAGAACTGACATCCATAGTTTAATCACTACAAAATTTGAGTCCCATAGCACCTTTAGGACCAACAAAGATTTATCCAAGGTGTGAGCTTTTGTGTGTATGCACTCTTCCTCAGACAATGGGAAAAAATCTACTGACAGGGATTCTTGCCCCTTATGCGGAACACATCCACATAAGGGAGGGGGGGGAGACACAGCCATTCCACACTCGTTCAAAATTGCACAATGGTTGCAAATTGAAATCGCTACTAATTTGCTGTTATGCACAACGTTGTTGACAATCTGCCACACTCCTGAAACCTATCCGCAAAAAGCGCTTCTTTATAGCGCTTTCAGGGAAATCCCAAAAAGTGGATTCACCCTCCGGAAAGCGCTACACTCTTGCAACCAGTCTGCAACACTAGCGGGAAAGTTCTGTGCGTTACCATTGTTGTGGTTTCTGCAAAGTCCCTCCCCCTGGCTCTCTCCTCTGATCTTCCGGCAAAGAGATCGCCATTTTTTTTTCTTGGAGCGAGCGGAGATCAACACACCGGCGAGCCTTCATTTACCCAGCGAGGCTTTCCCGGCTGCAGTCCCTCCCCAGAGCTGTTTTAAGTCACCAAGCACAAAACAACACACAGCCCCGTTTGCTGGTTTATTTTCCCTTTATTTTTCACTCTATTTTCGGCCGAGAATCGCACCCGTGCGGGGGGGGGGTATTTTTTTTCACTCGGGGGGAGCGTGGCAACGATGAAACCGCAGCTCAAACACCACCTGCTAGCTAGATGGGTCTCTCCGTTGCAACGAAACAACGCAGATTTGTTGCAACGTGTGTGTGTGTTTTTTTTTAAACCTTCCTTAAAGGGAAAGGGGCTTTTCGGGAGCATGATAACGGCCGCCCATTGGCTGCTCGTTTGATTGACGGCCCGGGGCGGGACAAAGCTGGGCAATATCGCTTCCTGGCTAGCGATTTTTGCCGAGGCCAGAAACCTGTGGGAAATGATAGAAACGCAACTGGATTCCACTACAAAGGCAGGTATGTATAACGACGAATTCCACTATTTAAAATGGCGTTTTTTCATTCCGTGGAATGGCCCTTAGTTTGGAGGGGGTGGGGAAGTTCTTTACTGTGCTTATCTGATGGCCTCATGTCTGGTGCTCTTCTCAGTCCATGGAGCAAAGGCTGGATGGTCTGTACTAGGCCCCTTCCAATCTTTTGATTCTATGAGTTGTTGATGATGAAACTTAATTTTGGCCCCAAATCAACTCCAAAGAATCATCAGAAAATAATAAAACACAGGAATGAGACAAGCATAAAACTGAGATTAAAGGGACAAAAGTAAAATCCCACTGTAACAAGCAGGCCAAGTTTCTGGGACTCAACCAGCTCCTTGCATATACTGCACGTCCCCAGGCAAAATTTGGCAACTTGGTGGGTTATCTCCTGAGAGGTGCCTACAAGGAGAAGAGAGACATAGGTTCTTCTCTTCCTAGTGTAGTTGACAGAACTGGACCAATCTATTGATGTCAAATGTCACTGTAGAATGAGTGATACAGCTGGACATGTTCAATAGACTCTCCTCTCCCTGTATGTCATAGACAAAACCATTGAGAGAGCGGGAGATGACATTGGCTTTCCTGTAGGAATCAAGATAGATCATTACAGTGTGCTAGGGTAAATATTCTCCGATATTTAGAGGTCTCAAGGGATCTAAGATAACCTGCTGGCTGAAAACATTTGGCATGCTGCAGAATAACTAGATATTTCTGTATCTGTGCCCTCTCTGATTGTATGTAATGATCCCAGCACTGCTGTTTGTTTCTTTTGCTTTTTGATACCCAAGATGCAGTAAAACTTGAGGGGAGAGACCATGCTCCTGGAGTTTCCCCTCAATCGCTCTTAATCAGGTTGAGTAGTGGTTGTTAACAAAGATCAAAGGGGCATGGCCCACTGGATTGAAAATGAGTTTTAGCCAGTAGGTGGATATGAGTAGCTACATACACACCTCCAATGAGATCAGCCTAGCCTCTAGTCTGAGAAGGGCTTTCAGAATATATCACAGGACTCAAAAAATCATTTGTAGGCACTTAGATTATACCACTCCCAGTAGGCATCTTTCTTTTTAAATACAGAGCTGGAAACTGTACAAGAGTTGAATGACAACCTCTCCTTGGAAAACTTGATTGCTGTGGGGATAAAGGAGGCCCCTTTTGTGAAGTTGGATCTTGTATTGGTGGAGGTTGCTCTGTGGACAGTCTCTGCAGTGTTCACTGCCTGAGATCTCCAGTGTGCCTGACTGGAAGGTGATGTCAAGGCATTTGAAGATTTTTGTCTGTTCAGTGTTGTGGCCCTCTGTTTGCCATCCATAAAAATCAAGTTTTCACATGCAACCTCATTTATCATTGGCACCACAAATCAGGGAGTATGTCAAGGCAGAAAAGAACCCTGAAATCATTTCCCAAAAGACTAACATTTACAAGCATGTTCTCCAGAGTCCAGACTTCGATGGAAAATAAATGGCCAAAGTGATCAATTACTTTCTCCTGGCCTTCTGATCATTATGTAAGCAAAGGAGTTGCTCAAGAATTTGCAGGGGACAAATGTACCTCCTGTAAAGGGCAACCTTCTCACGCCTTAGACAGCAATAGATTCATCAAGTTCCTGTAACGAATGACCAGCAGTTACGGGGAAAACAGAAGCCCTCTGATGAAAGAAATTATTATTATCTTCTGCCTCCCTCCCATCATTTCATTCACTGTTTCACCCCTCTCTGCAGTAATGCTTTTAGAAACACTTAGGAAGCAGCTTAGAAAATGCTTGCTTACTTATTTAAAAGATTGATCCCCCTGCCCTGGGCTCCCCTGAGTCACTTCACTGAAAGCATGATACCAAAGTTCTGAGGCTTTCAAGCAGGAGGCAGAGGCCAGAACATCTTTCCCTTCTTTTCCTGAGTGATTAGCACTTAAACAGAATGAGCGCTGACACCAACTCCTTGCAGGTGCTCCTTCTCTGGCCAACACCTGGGGCCAATGTAGCCTTCTTCTGCACATTCCCCTCGTCAAGCAAGGGCCCCATAAATAACCTTCAAGTGCTGCCCTTTCTAGAGTGGGACCCAGCATTTTGTGTTGCCCAGCACCAAAACCAAGAACAGCATAGGGTGGGCCAGAATCTGACAGAAAAAAAAAGAACCACAGTGGCTTCTGCTCATGTGTGACTCTCCACTGTGCACTTCTTGCTACTGCTGCAAAAATACAAAAAGTCCCATTCCTGAAAGAACTTGGGCAGCACATACAGTTAGCCACAGCTACACGAAAGGGCTCCCTTTGGAGCAGAAGGGGCAAGAAGCCAAGCCTCAGCCCCACTGAGCTCCCGCCTCCCCCTGGTTCCTATGTAGCGGTTAAGAGCAGTGGCCTCTAATCTGAAGAACTGGGCTTGATGTCCCATTCCTCCTCCACAGGAAGACAACTCGGTGACCTTGGGACAGTCACAGTTCTCAGAACTCTCTCAGCCTCACTTACCTCAAAGGGTGTCTGCTGTGGGAGAGGAAGGGAAGGCAACTGTAAGCTGCTTTGAGACTCCTTTGGGTAGAGAAAAGCAGGGTATAAAAAACAGCACCTCTCTTCTTCACTCGTCTAGAGGAAAAACAGCAGTCACATTTCTTCTGCACAGGCATCTCTGGGGGAAACCTTTTCCTGTCCCTATAAGCCCATCAATATTCTCCCTACCCTGTTGGTTACATGGCCCAGTTACATGGCAGTGCTGAAGGACTGCTGCTGGTGTGGAAACCTTCCATGTGACTCAAGAGAAGCATGGGATGTTCTGCCCAAATGGCACATCTGTGCCATACAATGTGTGCTCCATGGACTTCCACTGAAGACAAACCATTTATTTATTGTTCACCTTTCCGCTTGAGTCTCAAGTTGGATGACACAGTCGAAGTTAAAACAATCAACAGGATGGGACATCAAATAAACAATGCAACAGGATTTGGATTGCAAACGTCTGAAACTACACAGATCATCACGAGGATACGCTGCATATGTCTACATTGCCACAAAAGTGAATCTTCCCTTAAAAAAAAAAAGATAGTAGCACATTATCCCACTGTGACCTAGGTATCTCAGCAGAATCCCCTGCACTACACCGCTGAGATGGGAATTTTGCCCAAGCAACCTGCTATTTGCCCTTTGTCCTGGTGCCCTTGGACTGGGAGGGTGGCAAGCAACTAGCATTCTGAGGAGTATGCCCCTTCTCACTTCCCCCTCTCCACATGAAGCCAGCTGGGTGAACCTTGGACTAGTCACAGTTCTCTCAGAGCTCTCTCAGCCTCATCTCAGTCCCTACCTCACAGGGTGTCTGTTGTGGGAAGAGGAAGAGAGGGCAATTGTTAAGTCACTTTAAGACTCCTTCAGGTAGTAAAATGCAGGATACAAAAACCCAGCTCTTCTTCTTCTGATTAAGCTCCCCTCCCCATTGCAGTGATCCCCAAAGGCAGGTGCCCACCACTACTGAAGAAGTACAAGTGTTACTGCTGGCTGGCAGGCAGAAAGGTACACTGTGCACACTTCATGGGAAAGCAGGAGGTGATAAACTGAAGACCTATGTTTGTCTTGCTAAATACACTGAGATACATCACATCGGACTGGAGCAGGATTGAGTCTGAGCTCTGAGACAGGAACTTTTCATGTTAATGTATTGTCAGAGTTATGATGTGCCACAGCCAAATTATTGGTTGAAGGAATTTGCAGTGAAATGCGCTATTTATTTCAACCAGTGGGAAAACATTTATGCCAGCAAGTGTATACAGAAGCTATTAATACCAGCAACACCCTGCGTGGAAACCAGGCAGAGCAGGGATGGCTTGTCCAGGGCTGAGCAGAAAGGCAAAAGAAGGTTTATCTGGACTACCCTGTCAAGTCCCCAGACCCCGTCTCCCCACTCTCATCACAACCAAGGACAGGCCCCAGATAAAGATCCCACAGGATTTCTGCTGTGTTCTGAAATCCGCAGTATGCAAGATCAAGGCACAATCAATGAAATTTTGCACTAGCTTCCAATTGCAGCAATTATTCCCAGCAAGGACAATTTTTTTGATAATAGTTGCTAGGGCAATTTAGGATTCCTGTAACCAGAGAGATTTTTTTAAAAAAATTAGATGTACAAAAGAGAGAAATCAATTTAGCAAGCATTTCCTTCCACATGGCCAATCAATGATTCAAATGATTATGGCATAAACCCTCCTGGATCGGAACCCCCTTGTTCAAATGTGCTGGATACAAATGAGTGCTCATTCACAAAACTTCACTCCACAGTAAAGGCTTGTGAGCCTTTAAGATGCTGCAGATTCATCTGGGATTATTCTAGAATTTGTAACTTTCATAAGAGCAGTAGTGCTGGATCAGGCCAATGGCCCATCTAGAGCAACATCCTTTTACACAGTGGATATTCAAGACTTTCCCTTGCTGCCGCCCTTTCACTTGCTCTGATATTGGCTCCTAAGGTGACCAGATTTTAACATTGGTAAAGCGGGACACCTTTGACCGGGGGGGGGGGGGGGGTCTTGATTTAAAATTTGGTCTATATGGAGCAACAAAAATTTTCATAGAATGCATAGAACACAATAGTATTGTAATATATATTTTTTACTTGCAACATAAGTACAATTTGCCAGGTGCCCCCAGATGTCCCTCCAAAAGTGGGACAATCTGGTCACCTTACCCTACTGTCTGCAAACATGTAGGTCCCATTTAGTCCCTTAGCTAATAACCTTTGATGTACCTGCCCTCTATGAATTCTTCTAGTCTCCTTGGTCCCTCCTCTGACCTTTTCCAGCACTATAACAGCCTTGAGATGTGGCAACTAGAACTGTACACAATATTCAAAAAGCCATTAATTTCCCATCTTTTCCCTACTAAGCCCTGGCATAGAATTTGCTTTTTTCTTCACTGACATGCACTGAGTCAACATTTGCATCAAGCTGTCCATCATGACCCCAAGATCTCTGTCCTTTATTTCAGAGTCTGCTTAAGGTTAGGATTTTTCACCCCAAATTTTACACTTCATAACCCTAGAAGCATCGCACAAAGAAAATTATCTCATTCCCTGGGTTGCTAATAAACCCCAACACACTATGATAAGCACAGGGCAGTTCCACCACTGCAAGCAAACTGACTGGTGCTGTTTAGAGCCAGGGTGCCAAGGTATTGCACAAACCTCCAGCACGTTTTCTCATGTTTCATAAAATCATTTATCACTTGACAGTAGCCACCTATCAAAGTACAGTAGTGATGTATCAAAACACTCAGACAAATTAGCTCTGCCAACTGTTTGATTCTTTCCATTTCCCCATTATAGCTAGCATTGAAAAACAAAACAAAACACCCTTAGTGGTGTCCTCTCCCCTTCCCCCTGAATCTTAAGGATGTCTCTTGAAGATGGCTTAGGGAACATCCATGAATGTGAATTCACTTGGAGAACACAAGGACGTCATCTTCTATATAGGTGGCCTAGCTGATTTATTTACGATGTGGGTTTTAATTGGTATAGCAGGGATCTTTTCAAGAGATGGGGCTACAGCAAGGAGATCACCTTCTCTGCAAATGCATTAAACCTCGATCTACTCACACAGTAATAGAAAGGAACTGCAACTCTCTAGACAGTTAGTCCAAAGTAGTCCTGTTAACCACTTTCCCACTGCTCTGGAAAAGCAATTTGCAGGAAGCCACTCTTCAGTCTCATTCGAGGCTGCTCAGAAGTGGATCAGCATATGTGCACAGAATGGCACCGTTGTTGTCTGATTCGCCATTCACTCCAAAGCAAGACGATCCATGGAGCTTCCTCTCAAGGAAGCACAAGGTTGATGCGCTGTGCAAACTCAGAAACAAGTCACCGAGACTCACTGCTGATTAAATAGCCAAATGCTCAGACGCACATGCAAGTAAGCCCAATGGGTACCGGTGACACTTGCATCTATGCACAGGATGAGGCTGCATGTCTGCGTTGACATTTGAGCACCATCTGTTGAAACCAGGGGTGAGCACAAGCTGGTAGGAAGCCTCCTTCTCTGCAGCAATGTGCCTGCTTTACTGCGTGGGGCTTATTCCCAGGAACTATAGCCGGGGAGTTCCCTTGCAAGAGACTAAACACATTCCAGGTGGGCCCGAATAAATGACACCTTCAACGAGGAACAGGCAAGCCTCTGTGGAAAGCAGCTGTTCCCCAGGCCGCAGGAGCAAATAATAAAGGCGGGATTTGGCTTAGGCATGCAGGCAGGCAAAAGTAGTAGCAGCAGCCGTAATAGTAGTAGTGGATGTTGGGGTTGGGAGTTTTAATTGTAGGACACTTTAAATTTTGATTATGAATGTTTTAACTGTTTTGTAAACCGCCGGGAGCCTGCTTGGGGGGAGAAAGGCAGTTAATAATAATAATAATAATAATAATAATAATAATAATAATAATAATAATAATAATAATAATAATAATATTGTTTAATATTAGATTTTGAAATTGGGGACCTGCAGAGACGGCATGCAGTGTCTTTGAGGGAGTCTGTTCTCGCTCGCACCGGACTTAAGAAGCGCTTTGGAAAGGCCCCGCTAGAACGCAGGGCCGGAGGGCTGGGAGGCGGGAGGCAGGCGGCGGCGGACTGCCCCCCCCCCCCGTTTAATTAATTACGGCGCGCTGAAACCCGAGCGCTCCTCGGGGCGGCGGCTGATGCCTCGGGCGGCGGAGGAATCCGGCCCCTCCCCAGTCCCCGGGCGGGCTGCAAGGCGAGCGGCGGAGCGCGTCAGGGGGCATCTCTGCCGGGCAGCGCGGCCGGTCCTCCGCGGCAGAGGCACGCGCCTTGGTGCCTTCCCTTCTTCCGAGGGCGGGGACCGGCGGCACGTTGCCTTGGAGGGGTGGGGGGCAGAACTCTCCCGGGCTCCGGGCAACTTGGAAAGTTCCCCAAAAGAAGCCCGTCTGGCCGGGCTCGCCTCATGGCCGGCGAGCCGCGGGGCGCGAACGGCTGAGCCAAGCGTGCCAGGGCTGCCCTTTCCGGCGCTTCTCTCTCGGAGTCGGCCGGGCGAAAGCTTGGCTGCTCCCCTTCAGGGAGGGCGCCTGGCGGAGCTTACCTTTATGCGACAAGCGCAAGCGAGGCTGGCCGGTCTCGCTGGAGCCGCCTCCCGTCCACGACAGCAGGAAAAGCGCAGCCCACGCCGCGGCCGAGAGGGGCGCCGCTGCCATGCTGCCACCGCCGCCGCCGTCCTGCGCGGACTCTGCTCCAGGTGCCGCCGAGCCGGCGATGCTCGACCTCCCTCCCCCCTTCCTCCCCGCGGTGGCAAATCCTGGCCCCGCCGCGCCCGCAGAGGCTGCCCTGGCGCGGCTTCCCGGCTACGTTGCCTGCCGCCGGCGCCCCGAGCACAGGCTGGGATCGCCACTCCCGCGCCGAGGCGAGGCGGCGCCCGAGGGGGAGAAGCTGCCCGCCCGCCCCAACGCAGCCCCTGACTCGCCTCCCTGCCGGGCTACAGGAATGGCAGCGGCGGAAAGGGGCTGCCTTGGCCGGCTTACCCAGCCACGTGCCGGGGAGCTCTACTCGCTTCGCCACCCAATGGGGAAAGACCTCCTTCCGAGCCCAAGCCCCAGGGCTGCCTTCCCAGCGACAGGCAGAAATCCCGCTGTTCGTTTGTCTAGATAAATGTGTCCAAAAACTAGCTACAAGTGCTTTGCAAGCAGTAAATCTCTTCACCAAGTAAGGTTGCCAGCTTTGGGTTGGGAAATACCTGGAGACTTTGGGGGTGGAGCTGGGAGTGGGTGGGCTTCGAGGCAGGGAGGGATCTCAATGGAGTCCTCCTTCCAAAACAGCCATTTTCTCCAGGGGAACTGATCTGTTACCTGGGCAGGATCCCCATGTCCCACCTGAGAACTAGCATCCCTATCAAGTGAACCTTGCAGGTTGGCTCTGTTTGTGGCCGGGGTAACAGACCAGTTTTTATCCTCACCCCAGTGCTTTCCTTTTTCACAAAGACCCCAATTCATTTGTTCTGGGTAGAAATAAAGTTTGATTTTAGACTGCCCCAAGTACAGTTGGATTCTGTGGCAGAATGGGGATTTGAACCCGGTCTCCCAGATCTTAAACCTGACCAGCTACCCAAGGCACCTAGCAACTTTCACACACTCCACACTTTGGCATGGAGAGATCCCCACCTTGCCATATCCTACCTCTGAAGGTGCCAGCCACAGTTACTGGCCAAACGTCAGGGCCTAAAACTACTGGACCACGGCCACACAGCCTGGAAAACCCACAACCACCAACATCAAAAGCTATTGCTTTATTTTTCTCTGTACTGCATAGTGCAGAGCTTCCGTCTGCTTCTAAGACAGAACAAAATTTGTTACATACTTGGGATGCTTTTCCGTATTTGAAGTAGCTCCCATTCAAGGCAAGGCTGGATGGCAAACCTAGAATAATTCTGCTGTCCTTCCTGAACGAAGCTCGATAAAGAACTGCTGCATGTGCCAATAGGGCTCCCAACCTCCAGGTGGTACCTGGCAGTCTGCTTTTACAATTGATTTCTGGACAACCAAGATCAGTTCATCAGAAGAAAACTGCTATGTTGGAAGGTGGATTCTATGGAATTGTACCCTGCTGAAGTCCCTCCCCTTTGCAAACCCTGCTCTGCCCCAAAGTCTCCAGGTTTCCCCCAAAATGGAGTTGGTAACTCTATGTGCCAAAGCAAAAATCTATATTCCACCTACCCAGTTTTCCTTGTGTGGCTAACATCAAATTTGCCTCAAATTCCCTTCCCTACAAGGAGGTTGACTGAGCTATAGCTGTTTACACTGATGGTCTCCTCATTGCCATTTTCTGACTTGCTCTGCTTTCTGAGAAGGACAATACAAGGTCTAGCTATGCTATTTTAGCTCTTCTAATAGATGTTTGCTTTCCAAAAATCCAAACTGTCTTTACCACTTGCCTGGAAGTTTCCAACCCACCATATTCAGTCATCAACATCTAGATTGAATGAGCAATGTATTGTATACTATAGAGTCAGCCATCGTGTCTATACTTCTTGCCAGTAGGCTTCATCAGGGGAATCTGTCCGTCTTTCAATAGTTCTTAAAAAAGGATAGGATTCTTTTGAAGAACTATTAAAAGATGAACAGATTCCCCCAGCCAGAGTAGCTAATTTTGCACCGGAGGCAAGAATACAATATGATGTCCTCCTATACTTGTGACAAAGAAGCAGGCAATGGTAAATCATCTCTCAACATCTCTTGCTTTGAAAACCCTTCAGGGTTGTCTTAGGTCAGCCATGACTTGACGGCAGAACAGCATACTTTCATAGTAGTTATTTTGGTGAAACGGTAAATATGCACATCAGGTTTCTTGGGGTTGGCTAGCATAGTTTGGCCTCAGGCACTTGATTCCCAAGTAAAAGAACAACTCATTTCTCCTTAGATCCAAACAAATGGCATTCCTTAATATTTAACATCCTTGACAAGAACAATAGAAAAAATGCAGAACTGGATACAGGAGAACTGTCTTTGTTCTTATTCTGCATTCATTCACACTTATAGTCTTCTGAGGCCTTTTCTGCCAGCATCCCAGGAATCTCCTCTCCCTAGTACTTCAGTGAAGCAGCTCCCTTCATGGGCTTTGGAGAACAGTCAGCCCCAGCCAAAGCAATGTGGAGTTCTCAGCTCCCACCATCCCGGCTGATCTACAGTATGGCTGAAAGGGTAAGGTATTTTTCTTGAGGGAACACTCTGCTGCAGGTACTTACATTTATGCTCTGTTCCTATTCCCGGAACTCCTTCACAACTCTTCCTATCTGTCACCTGGCTGATCAAAGTCTACTTATATGTTGAGGGTTTTTGTTTTTTAAATCTAACTTCTGATTGGCTGCTATTATAGTTTACTGTATGGGTCAATAAGATTGCTTCTTCCTGCTGTTTTTCCCTAACCAAAAAGGAAGAAGGGATCCAAAAAGATAGCAACAAGTAATAAAATTATTAAAGTTCAAATATCAAGTCTGTTTTCTTTATTTGTAGAAATTGTAAAACCATCGAACCAAAACAAGACTCTGGATTACACACTTTTTTCCAATGTACATATTAGCACCATCAATGGTATACCTCATAGAAATTTTATTTATTTATTTATTTATTTATTTATTATGTTTATATACCGCCCTCCCCGGAGGCTCAGGGCGGTTTACATGGGACATAAGAACAGTACATGAAACTGTTCCACAACATGGAATAATAGTAATTTTTTTCTAACAGTTATTTCCTTTAGTTATTAGTTCTAACAGTTATTTCCACACTTCTAGTATCAAAGTGGCTACCAGCTCTCAAAATTTTCTGCAGACACTTCTGTCAATTAGCAAATAGGGTCTGGAGATGTATAAATTTATATTTATATTTAAATATAAAATACATAAACCAACACACATGGACAGATAGGCCGATTCTTTTATTGCGATATCATGGTAACAGCAAGCCAAGTGATATTTGCTTTGGATCAAGGTCATTGGGGGGGGGGGAGCCCAGATGGAATCTTTGTCTGGGGGCCCATGGTAGCTCTCAGCAGCCCTGGCACTTGACTGCAAGCCATCTGGCTGAGAGGATTTGTACTCATCCAGTATTGCCAGGTGTCTCTCAAAAACCTATCTGCCCATCTCCGCTAGCAGTCTGGAAACTGTGCCTTGCCTACTATCATCTCTAGAAAAACTTCTTCAGGGAAAAAAAAACACTGAGGCAAAATTGGTATCAAGCCTTTCTGCTCTCTCTGTCAAAGTTTCTTCATTTTCACTCAACAATGGGCCTATCCTTTGACCTTGAATTTCTCCCTCACATACCTGAAGATTTTCTTGTAGACAGACTCAGCTCTCACTTTTAGCCTCTCTGATGGATGGTACAGTGTGTACCAGGCCTCATGTATTCTTCTTTAGAAGTATGTCCTTCCATTTCTTGAACATTTCCTTCCTTAGCTTATCACAGAGTTCTCTGTTCATCCACTTTGGCTTCTTGGATCTCCAACTATGGTTCCAATATGTTGGAACAGTGATGGCTTGAGCTTGTAAGTGCTCTTGTTTTAGGACAGCCCACCTTTCACTTGCTCCTTTCCCTTATAGAATTCTTGCCCATGAAATGACTTTAATCATCTCTCTGAGTTCATAAAAGTCTGTCCTACTAAAATCTAACATATATGTCTGGCAATGAACATCCTTGGCTCCCCAAAGCAAAAGGAATTCTAGGAGGACAGGGCCACTTCCACCTAATGTCTTTATCACCTTCACCCATCTACTATCCTTGCCTGTTAGTTAACATTAAATCAAGTGTGGCCGAGTCCTTCCACCATTTGAAAAAGGCATTTCTTAACCAGGCAAATTAGGAAGTCGTGTGACTCTGGCTGCTTAGCAGACTGTGTCTCTGAGCACCCATTAGTTAAGTTGAAGTTCCCTCAGGAGGCTTTGTTCCTCTATGAGCCTAGTAATTCTGGTTTTGATTAGTTTCTCTAGTTTTCCTCAGACCGACATTAGGCTAACTGGCCTGTAATTTCCTTGTTACACTTTGGACCCCTTTATAAAAATCAATGCAACATTTACTGCCCTCAAGTGTTCTGGTTCAGTGGCTGATTTTAATTATAAGTTATGTATATGTGTTAGTAGACCAATAATTTCATATTTGAGTTTCCTAAGGACTCTTGAGTGTATGTCATCAGGTCCTGAAGACTTATTGGTTTTTAATTTCCCCAGTCTGTTCAGTTGCCTGAAACATATGGTCACAATGTTGTCTTCACAGAATTCTATGAGTCATTCTCCTGCTTCGTTTTGTGCTCCTAGCCTAAATCTTTGAACAATATTTGATTCTACTTACCACCACCCCCTTTTATGTTACAGTCACCAATGATTATAAGCACATCTTGTTTAGGCATATGATCGATTTTTTTTTCCTGGACGCTTGCATAAAAGCTTTCAATTGCTTCCTCATCAGCATCTGTATTTGGAGTATAAATCTGAATGCCGGTTATGTTCCTAGGCTGATTTTGACTGGTTTTGTTTGGTCAAACTGTGCATTATAACATCTGATTACTTATGTTACATCGTGCTTCACTATTAAAGCAACTCTGTTTCTTCTATGTTTGTCATTTCCCAAGTAATTTTGTAATTTCCTGACTGAAAAATCTCCTAATCCAGACGATGTTAGCTCACTGATTTCAAGGATTGCAATGATTAAACATCACATTTCTCCTTTTACGATTTTGCGCTTACGCTGATCCATACTCATATTCCTATTACGTGTGTGGAACAGCTTTGGACTTCCCTTTTACATCCGTTCACATCAACAACTGAACTTCCTTTTGGCTTTAATCCAATTGCATCATTAAAACCAGCACTATTTGTGCATGTCCTCTGCTCTTTCTCAGTAGCTGACTGAGGACTATCCATCCTAGGGGTCCTGTTTTCCGGCACTATATTTTTCTTAGTTTCTTTTGGAGTATGTCATCATAGGGTTCTCAAGGTATGAGATCCTCTGCCTGTATCACTTTTCATTACTGCTGCTACCCAGTAGCTACCCTTCAAAGATTCCCCCATCACCACTGGAACTGTCCATTCTCTTCTGCTGATGGGGCTACTGATTCCTGAAGGGGGTGCATGCATTTTAGTCTGATCTCAGCTGTCACCATTCCACCTTGAATGACTGCTAGGGATTTAATCTCTTGACAGAGTAAATTCCTAACAGTATTGCCCTCAGCTTTGTTGACACACACAGCTCCCCTCAGAATGTTAACGCGTACATTCAAGAGTACATCCAGACCCCCCCCCCTGCCATCTGTGGTAGGGGAGGGGGAATTGCTGGAGGTTGCCCTTGGCTCTTCCTCAAACAAAAATGCAATCATTGGAGAAACCACCACTATGTATTTTCACCCCATGGAACATGCTAGGAGAGGGCTACTCACTTTTTACACATCATTTGAGAACAAGACTTTGCCTCTAGTCTAACGGCTGATCATTCTGCCAGAAACAGATTTGCTGATCATTGTTATTACTGTTACATTTCGCATCTGACATCAGCCACTAGATGCCTATTTACTTGGGCAATCGACTTTACAAACTCAGTGGGTTGGATACAGGCTTCTCTTTTTTGCGACAATCTCACAGTTTCGCTAGCAAGAAAATGTGCGAGAAGACATCAAACAGTGTGAGTAATGCTTTAAAGTATGACCCTGTAAATGTGGAGAAAGTACCTCTTGTTTCAGTCACTGGATATTTTTTTAGGGAATCGACTGGCCAGTTGCTAAGAATGCTCACAACTTTAGCAAGAATGGATACATACTGTGCTATTTCCTGTCTTTGCAGATACTTATGTCCCAATCATTACTGTATAGAATTCAAGCAACAAAAGCAGTAATTATCATTCTAGTCTTGATGCTGAAAAATCAGCCTTGAAATACCATTTGTCAAAATGCTGTGGTATTTAAAAAGGGAGATCAAATGCTATTTGCTGGGCCAGCAAGGAGCTGCAAATCTTGTGGAAGTAATTATATATCTGTCAATAGTGCATTTGGATGGAGAGAGGAGGCCATCTGTTTCTGACTGTACCACAAATGTACTCTGACACCAAGTTCGGCTTTTTGGTACCTTAATAGACTGTTGAGTTCTATAAGCGGCATATGAAGTCCAATAGTGCAAAAGGAAAATAAACTCTGCTGGAATGTGACAGGAAGTCCAGGTACAACGTGACCCTTCTAGAAATGTGAAGTTGCATTCTTTGCAAAGCTTCCAGGTTTTCCTTCTATGTATCCCGAATGAAGATAATGCTTCTTATCTTTTTCAAGCCTTCATAGACAGACACAACTGTCAGTTTAAAAACATAGCTGCAATCTATGGAATAACAGTTTACTCTGCCCAGAATCTGCAAATAACCACTGGTACAAGGACAATGTCAGGGGAATATGGCAGAGAAAGAACCCAATCGGTTTATGTGGGGGAAACAGGCCTGTCAGCAAACATGTGTCTGTGACACTCATGGGAACAGGTATTACTGCAGCACACAATCCACAGGGCTTGCGAAGTCATCAGGGCTCTTGGTCAGATTGGACATCACACCAATACATCTGAATCTGTTATGGATCCCTGGGTCCGAAAGCCACATCTTCTTTGTTGCTACCTCAGCTTTGGTTAGGATTCTTAGTCAAAGCAGAGTCCTGTGCTTGTAACAACTGTTTGTAAAGTTATGGGTGGTCATGGCCGAACAGTGACAAAGCTCATATCTCTCACATCAGGGAACCCCGAAAGAAACTATAACACACTCCAGTTCCTGTCCACAGCAGGCCAGTGGGAGCATGAAGAAAAGAGGGTGACAGAGTTGCCAACCTCCAGGTAGTAGCTGGAGATCTCCTGCTATAACAACTGACATTCAGGCAACAAAGGTTGGTTCAACTGGAAAAAATGGCTACTTTGGAATGTGGACTCTATGGCATTATACCCCGCTGAAGTCCCTCCCCTCCCCCAAACTCACCTTCGTCAGGGTCCATACTCAAAATCTCCAGGTATTCCCCAACCCCAAACTGGCAACTCTCATGCCAGGAGGCAGTCCTTTGGCACATGGTTTTGGACATTGTTTTATTTTAGGCATTTCTTCGTTAGATCACAATTTTATAGATAATACTTTCACTCATGGTTTGTTTGAACCAAAGTCGTTGTCTTCCTCCTGCTTTCAAGGAAGATACATTTGGTGTATAGCCTGTGCTTCTTTAGGACTTGGCTGTCCTCAACATGAAACACATGTTCCATTGCTAAAACAGAGAGGCAAAGCAGAGGGGAAAGGAGAGGGATTGACAAGACACAGCCATCTAAGATACCTCTAATTTATAGGTAAATAAGTGGTTTCATCTTGTTATGAATGAATTTAGTTCCCACTGTATCTACTATATCAATTACTATGATCAACTTCTAAGGGGAACAACAAAACAAAATTAGAGTCCAGTGGCACCTGGACTCTGATTTTGTTTTGTCGTGCTGCTTCAGACCAACATGGCTACTCACTTGAATCCTTCTAAGGTGAGTTAGAGTCAGGTGGGTAGCTGTGCTAGTCCGAAGCAATAGAACAATGTTTGAGCTAGTGGCACCTTTAAGTTCAGTGAAGCTGAATTTTGGGCATAAGCTTTTGCATACATATTCAGCTGCTGGATGTGAATCACTTGCTGTTTGGAAATTATTTATACCTATGCATATTAGTTTGGTGGGCATCTGGGGACTTTAAAATATGTGTAGTTTTTCTTTGTAGAGTTTGTTTTTATCATATTTTGGAGAGAGCATGTTAAGTGGATGCAACTAAGTGGATTATAGGCTAAAGCCACCCAGCTCTATATTTCTTTGGTCTGCCTGCTGCTGCTGTAACTGTCCTGATCCAGTGCTTGGCTGCTGTGGTCAAATAGCTAAAGATGAAATTCAGTCCTGTCAAGATGCTAGCTGGGAAGGAAAGGGTCATGGAAACTATTATGCCTCCAACACTTGATGAGTTTCAGCTAACCCATGAAGGCTCAGATAAGAATCTCATTGTTACAACACAGCATTATGTCTTCCATCTTCGTTGACCCATAAGATGGCTTCCTACCTTGATCAGGCTGAACTGACCACAGGGATTTATGCTTGAGGCCAACCTACTGTGACATGCTGTGTACAAGTTGTGTTCTTAAAACCAGCTTGGGAACTCCAACTGCACTGGATGCTGCAGCTTAATGACTATTGGGAACTATTAGGTGGAGTCTGTATATTATTCCATTCTACAGTCACTTCACTGGTTACTAGTTAGTCTCTGGGATCACCGCAAGGTGCTGCTTAAGACCTATGCTTCATGGCCTAGGTCTCATGTATACACAGAACTGTTAATCTGAATCTCAAAGCCAGGAGGCAAAATCAGTGGAAAGCCTTGGCCTCAATGCTCTGTTGTTGGCTGTCCAGAAGAACTGGTTGACCACTG
Organism: Paroedura picta; assembly: GCF_049243985.1. Taxonomy (NCBI): domain Eukaryota; kingdom Metazoa; phylum Chordata; class Lepidosauria; order Squamata; family Gekkonidae; genus Paroedura; species Paroedura picta. Next base: position 50,046,373 of record NC_135373.1, read on the forward strand.
TGTGAGACATGATGCTGGACTAGATGGACCATTGGATGATGATGATGAATGTTCACTGACAGATATTTGAGTGGTAGAAGATGTTCTGCAATTTGAAATCTAGGCAAGTTCTTGGTAATTGCAGATGTACCTTCACAGGATTCTTACTGTACCAACCAACACTGTCTCCTGGAGGCTGATGTCATGCAACTTGTTCAATGCCCAGAATGTCCAGGTTTTCTTGAGACTTCTAGGCACTGCTACTTGGGCTTCCATGACAACTAGCACGATGGTAATCTTCTCCCACAGGCTCTGTTTTGTAGATTCTGGTATTTCATTATCTTCTCCTGTTTTTTTTTTCTTTTCTATTCTGCTGTGGTCTGGGATTGCAGTGTCAATGATCCAAATCTCATTTCTCATTCTCTCCCCCTACAATTATGGTAACTGGGGTATTATGCTCCAAATGTGTATCTGTTTGCAATTGGAAGTCCCAAATCATCTTTGTTTCCTCATTTGCCATGATCTTGTCTGGTTTGTGTTCATCCTCTGTCTTCTTGTGCAGCCCCACACTGGGACTGTGCAGGCACGGGCCAGCCGTGGAGAACATGTTGCTAGCTTAAAACTCTATAATATGGTATTTGGTTTAAAGAGTTTTCCAACTTTTTAATCTCCTTTGTTATTTCCTCTTTCACTTTTGCAAGTTTTGCCTCAATTTTTCCAAGCCTTTCTTCCATTCTTTTTTCAAAAGCTTCCATCTTATTACCCATCTGATCAAATGGTTTCTGTAACAACTCAGATGTAACGACTTTTTCAGGTGGTGAATCTAGGGATCCACGCCTTCCTTTTCTAGTTGTGGTCATTGCCCCATTTCCATGTTAAACATTTGTAATCCATAATTAGACCTTTAATTTAAGAAAACCCATTTATAGTCCATGTTTAGTCTCCATGTCTGGAAGAGTCCATACTTGTATCATCTGGTTCCTTATCCTCCTTTTCTATTTCCTGTTGCGATTGTTGTGGGTCTTGGGTAGTTTCTTCTGTGGTCTCTGTTTGCATTTCCTCCCAATTGGTTTTAAATCTTTCCAAAAGTTCACTTGCCTTTTGTACATAATTCATTCTGAATCTCTGCTGTTTAAAGGGAAGAAACAAACCTTCCAAATTGTCCCATTGAAATGGGATCCTTTACTGTTTTAGTTTATCAGTTAGGAAAGTCATGTCTTTTGTCTTATGCAGAATTCAAATTGGAATTCCTTTCAAAATACTTATGACTGTATCAACCATTCTTAGTCTTGCTTTAAAATGCTTTATCAAAAGTCAAACCATTGTCTTTCCCCTCAAACAGAAAGGCAAGCCACTTTCTACAGTAGCCAGCAAGAAATGACAAAAAAGAGAATATATTCTATATATTCTATATATGTATATATTCTATATATATTCTATATATGTATGTATATATGTATAGGTGAAAAATAAATTTATCTGCTAATGACTCTGGTGTGATTCTGTATTTTAATTCAACAAGAAAAAAATTCTTCTTCCAAAGTATTATATATTCAAGTTGCTGTGCTCTCAAAAAAATAAACATAAACGGGAACGAAAATGGGTCTGGATTAAGATTAGCCGTTTTTAGTGGCTATTCCCTAAAATATGAAATATACAAAATTAATATGACAACATAGAGAAAGCTATTATATTTGTGTGACTGGCCAATTTGGCCATTTGGCCAATTTATACTTATCACTTGCCATATGCACCTGGGAAGGTGTAACATTTAAAAATGTATCTTATGTTGTTTATTTATTTTATATTTCCATTTATCCCTGTCAGAAACCAGTCCGCCTTGTGGTGGTTTACAGTAAAATAATAAAAATACAATATGACCCCTCCACAATAGCAATAAATATTGTTCACATTAATTCATATTTTAATAATAGATATTCATATTAATTTATTTGTAACAAAATGTACCAGAGTATTCCTTGGGAATTTTCTTGTTCTGGCAAAACCCTGCCAGATCTAAGCAGTCCACACTTACTACCACCCTCCCCTCACAGCCCAAGCTGATGCAGGGAGAGAAGTCTCTCCCCAGATCAACTGGCTGTCAGGTGGTTTGAGCTGCCCCTCAACAGCCTGACAAACAGCTGATCCATCTGAGAGACTGGATGGGATCAGCTGTTTGGTAGGTTTGGAGGCATTTAAAAGGATATCTATGGGGGGGGTGAAATTTGAGGAGGAAAATGACATCAGGGCACAATGCCATAGAATCCACTCTCCAAAGGAGCTATTTTCTCCAGATGAGCTCATCTCTGCCATCTGGAGATTAGTTGTAATTCTGGGAAATCTCCAGCTCCCCTCCTGAAGATTGGCAGTCTTAGTTCCCATAGAGGAAATGGCTGCTTTGGAGATGATGGCATTATCCATTCTAATGCTCTTCCCTTTCTCAAACCTCATCCTTTCTGGGCTGCACTCCCAAAGCTCCAAATATTGACTCCACCCCCAAAAGCTCCAGTTGCTAATCCCATCTCTTTACAACCTAACACCCAACCTGCCTTCATCTACCTCTCTGTCTTAAGCTTCCCCTCCCAGCAGCCTCCAACTAAGAAAAACATACATGGAATATGTGGTTGCCTAGCAACAGCTATGAGGAAATTTATTGCTTAAAGGTATAGGTGTTCCTTTTATCATAATTGGGTTTTAAAAACCCATATGTATGTGCTTTCATATTTTTCTGTAATACTGTGGCCCTTTTTGGGTTTGTATAAAGATGTCATGCTTTTTCATAGATCCATTCATTGCATGTAAGTTTCTTCTTATTTATTTATTACACTTTTATGCCACCATTCACAGTCCAGCCCACCCACAGTGCTTACAAGTATAAAAATACAGTAAAAAACCAAAGAAAACACAATTATAACTTTAAGAAAACCCTCCCACCTTCCCAATCCCAACATAAACCCCCAAACCAAGCTATCAATTGCCATATGCACCTGGGAAGGTGTAACAAAGCAGGCATCAGCACTAAGGTGGCAGGTGCCGAAAGAGGCACTGGAGGAGGACCAGATTTTCCATAACCCGGCCTCAGCTGAATGCTTGGCAGAAGAGCTCTATCTTGCAGACCCTGCAGAACTGTAAAAGTTCTGTCAAGGCCCTTGGCTCTCCTGGGAGCTCATTCCATTAGGCAGGGGCTAGGGCTGAAAAGGCCCTGGTCCTAGATGAGGCCAGGTGAACCTCCTGAGGGCTGGGGACCTCCAACTTGTTCATACCTGCAGAGTGCAAAGAGGGCATAGTGGGTTAAACACTCCCTCAAATACATTGGGCCCAGACACTGAGTGGCCTCAAAGGTCAAAAACAGAACCTTGAACTTGATCCTGTATTCTTCAGATTTGGCTAACTATGCTATTAGTATATAGATAATATGATGATGATATGATTCTAGGCTCAGAATTCCATGTATTATTGACCTTCCCAAATGTCAAAGTACAAAACAGATACCAATTGTATGGTATGAAACAGTCAATCAAAGCCATTAATTTAGGATATTTAAACAGCCTAGCCACAAAGTTCCATTCAGATGGCAGGCAGACAGAACAGAATGGCTAATCTTTCCAATGCCCCAGGCCTGGGTCCTTCACTATGGAGAGGGCACTGCATGTCAATCTGGTGGGAATACAACCACATTAGAAAAAGTGGATCATTCTTATAACTAAAACAAGTCTCTCATCAAAGTGTCTTGTCCTCTCAGAGATTCTAAGTAGGCTTAATCCTTGGAAACGTTAGCTATCAACTGAGTAGAAAAGTGGGTGGGGGGAAGCCAAACTTACATGAATGTAGAGAGTGAACTATGACTGAATAGCTAGCGATGAAAGAGGCACCAAAAATAGAATATACTTGTATATGAACTAGCACTAATTACGGGTCGAATCACAGTGTTGGCAGAAATCCTGGATAGTTTCCAAAGTGAGAAAGTTGGAAACATCAGCTTTAGAGCAGACAGTAAATTTCCACATGAGCCATCAAGAACTGTAATTCTTTTCCAGGCCACACCAGAAACTAGAATTCCAGCTTCCCTCTGAACTTTGAGTGCTGGGAACAATTTTCAGTCTCACACAGAGCCGAGGATTCTCATCTACAGATGTTGTTCTTAAAGTGAATATTATAACCCTAGATTTTACTATGCTACTGCACTCTTTTGTAAAATAGGCATATGTCTTTCTATGGCACATTCAGCTGAGCAGTCATGTTGGCCTGAAGCAACTGAACAAAGTCTGAGTCCAGGGGCACCTTTGACCAACAAATTTTAATTCTAGATATAAGGTTCATGCACATTTTTTCTGATTCCTATCTGAAGAAGTATGCATGCACACCCAAGCTTATTCCCGGAATTAAACTTTGTTGGTCTTAAAAAGTGTGAGAGGCAGTGTGGTGTAGTGGTTAAGAGTGGTGGACTCTAATATGGAGAACTGGGTTTGGTTCCCCACTCTTCCCCATACAACCACCTGGGAGACCTTGGCCCAGTCACAGTTCCCTCAGACCTCTCTCAGCATTACCTATCTCTCAGGGTGTCTGTTGTGGGAAGAGGAAGCGTAGGTGATTGTAAATTGCTTTGAAATTTTTGAGTAGCAGAAAGCGGGGTACAAACCCCCCAGCTCTTCTTCATCTTCAAGGTGCCATTGGACTCAAAACTTGTTCTATGTCATATTCTTGGCATAATTGTATAACTTTGGTACCAAATTGGCAGGGAATGTTTCCATTTAATGGAGGGATGGGGCAGAGTCTCACCATTCATAATTCTTGTCTTCTTTCTAGTAGCCTTCACAGTAATTTAAACCATATGCCATATGCTACCATGATGCATGGTAGCTGTAGGAAAGGGTTTGCTCATATTGATGAACGGTCCAAGGAAGTTAAGGGACATGATACTCCCTTCCCCCATTTTACTCACAAGAAGCTCCTGCAATGTAGATTCGGCTGAGGGAAAATGACGGACCTAAGGGCACCCAGGACTTTTCTGTATACTTTTTTTCTGTTGGTTCTGGTCCCATCCTGTTTTGGGTTATCCTCTGGTTTCTACATACATTTTTGTGGCTTTCAAATTGGCTTCAGTTTTTGTGGTTATTCCTGATTTGGTTTTTTTTACAAATAAGGGGATTGATGCCACTGATGACAACAGAACCCATCCTTGAAAGTCCTCATTATTGAAGGCACATGAGAAAGAAAATAAGCTGACTCCACAATAAAAATGAATTGACTATAACTGTAACTATGCACAGGGAGGGCAGATGTGCAAAAGAACCATGTCCAACCTAATTCCAATAATTGTTGATTGACTGTCAAGAAAATCAGCAGGAAGTCAAGCGTGTAGAAAAGGTCCCAGGTGCTATTCTGTTTGGAAATGCGAAGAAGACCAATAGGCGAATCATGTGTTACTCAAATGGGGATGAAGTGGAGGGAAAGGTAAAGTATGGCCAATTTGGGATACTCCTGACTGGGCACTTGACAGGAAGATCAATACGTGGGGTTGGCAACATGTAAAAGAATACAAAAGCAGGTTCACAAACAATTTTGCTTGACACCATGCCTAGACGCATCTCTATTTTCAGACTCTTGTGAAGTTGGCAAGGTTGCACTTCTGGGCAGACAAAGAGCAAGATGCGCAAACTGGATCTTCAAAGTCTGACTCTTTGGGGAGATTTCTGTGGGAAGGGGTTAGGGGAGAGAGGCAGATGGGACTTCTTAACGCCAGGCACCCCATGCATTAACTGCAGGTTTCCCCCCCACACAGGCTTCTCTTTCTGACCCCTCCCCATTTGAAACCGCTTCAATAGACTCCCAAGAGTGACTGCCATACTCACTTCGCCAAACTGCAGAGGCAGAGATACATTAGCTATTAAGAATTTGCAAAGCTAAACAACTTGTTCACAGAAGGTCTCTTTCACCATCTCTCCAGCCCAGGGCTAGGGAAGTTCCTCCTCCCCACCCACTACAGAAACCCAACTGCTGATTAAATGTTAATGAGAGGAATGGAAGGGGCTGAACATGAAAAAGCCTTCTAAGCATACCTCTGCTGGATTCTTTGGTATGCTGCAGGCACTGTCCTTTGACATTGTTGCCTTGGGCTTAATAGAAGCTTGCCGCAGAGCGCAGAGACAAGTCAGACTATCAGAAAATAGCTGTTGCCAGGCAGGTGAAGAGCCAAGTTGCAGTCTGGAGCACAGGTTATGAAAGGAAGTGAAAGGTGAGATAGATTTCATTTCTGAGTCTTTCTGTGTAGCTGGGGAGTTCATGAAATGGGGCTGGGAAATGAGCAGAATTAAGGTAGGATGGCCTCTTGGTTTGCCATGCAAAACCTTCAGGGAGACTAACTGTGCTTTATTAAATAACTACACAATACAGTATCAGATCCTGATCCGACAGTCCCTAAGGCAGGGGTAGTCAACCTGTGGTCCTCCAGATGTTCATGGACTACAATTCCCATGAGCCCCTGCGAGCAAATGATGGCAGGGGCTCATGGGAATTGTAGTCCATGAACATCTGGAGGACCACAGGTTGACTACCCCTGCCCTAAGGGACTATTTTGTTCTCAAGTTGCAGCCGACTTATGGTGTTAAGAGATAATAGAGGTGGGTTATCATTGCCTGCCTCTGCATACCAAACCCTAGAGTTCCTTGGTTGTCTCCCATCCAAGTGCTAACCAAGATCTGACAAAATCGGGATAGCCTGGGACATCCAGGTCAGACATCCTAATTAACTACATGTTACATTTCCCCTGAACCCTTGCAAACAAATATATGTTGAAAAGGGACCCTGGTGCTCTAAGAGACTGGGGGGGATATCTTTTCCCCTATGCTATTTTCCCAAACTGAAATGGTTCCAAGGGTGTTATCTGCCTCACCAGCAAAATTTAGGTTTGCCCCAGGACAGTTTCAGGTTGGGAAAAATTGCACAGAGGAAAGGTTGAAGTCCCCTTTCCCCCATAAGGTCAGGTCCTGAGTCATATCACCATTTGTTCATGGGAAATGCAGCTAAGAAATAATGCCGTGTGTAAATAAGTATACTCCACCTCCAAGAGCGAATGCAAGATTACAGCATAGGTCATTTAGAAAAGGATTTCTGCTATTCTGCTCAGGTAGAGGCAGAGGCAATCCATCTTAATATCATGATATCAGTCCTAGCACTAAATGAAAATGTGTTTACTGGAACTTTGCTTGCATGCTGAATGGATTTTGTGTACGATTTTCTTGTGTAACAGAACTTAAAAACCATTAACTGTCAGCATGTATCTTCAAAGATGTGGGAAGAGGACAGAAATCTTCACTCTGGAACCTGCATCCTGCTCTCCTCAGTTAGCAGCTGGCTGGCACTCTGATGGGAGTCTCCCTTTTGCTGCTTTTCATCCCCTCAAGTCAGACTGAGATCAGACTCTGACCTTAATTTCCTGAAGACTTGCCATAGGTTTTGAAGGGGATCCAAACGCTGGATTAGGTGTGCCAGGCCTCCTCCTTACTGCTTCCGAGTTGGCAAAAGATCTTAGTTAAATTAATCATTTTTAAGGAATGGCTTTTGGGGGTTTTGATTTATATTACTGACTCCTTCCAGCACAAGATCAAATTCCTACCCAGAAGGCCGCTCTGCCAATCAAGCTGTACAAGCTGAAGGAAAGTAAAAAGAAACAGGAGAACTCCAAACCACATAAACGAGCTTTAATGTTTGCAGCCTTGATATAATTTATAACCAACATTTGGCACTTTCCTAGAGGAGAGGAATTGGTACCTCATGGAAAACTCTGTAAATTGGGCCATGCCAGCAAATTCTCAGCGAGAGAAAAAAATAATCCTACAGATTAAAGAAACAAAACAATTGAAATGAACAACTCCTAAGACTCTAAACGGGGCCAAGAGATGATGAGGCTTCATTAGTTGGAAACTAGCAAACCTATGTGTGGCTGGACTTACCTCTTGTCATTCCCCCCACCAATTTGGTTTGGGATCCTAAACCTGTGTATACACAAGCACGTACCTGGGTGATATCCAGGAAATATTAGAATGAGAGAGTTCAGCATGTGGTGATAAAGAGTGGGAGAGAGAAGCCAGAAGAGATAGAAAGATTAATACTTCACTCAGTCCCAAGCATAATTTTTGTTAAAAGTCAAGTCATTGGGGGAATGGTGTTGGGGTAAAATGGATCCTAAAATGGTGGACTAAAGCAGAATAAGGAAGGCCGAGCATCAAAGAGTTGAGGCTTTTGAACTCTGGAGCTGGAGAAGATTCTTGCGAGTCCCTTGGACTGCAAGGCGAACAAAATTGGTCAGTCCTAGAGGAGATCAGCCCTGACTGCTCTTTAGAAGGCCAGATCCTGAAGATGAAACTCAAATGCTTTGGCCACCTCATGAGAAGGAAGGACTCCCTGGAGAAGAGCCTAATGCTGGGAGTGATTGAGGGCAAAAGAAGGGGATGACAGAGAATGAGGTGGCTGGATGGAGTCACTGAAGCAGTAGGCGCAAACTTAAATGGACTCCGGGGAATGGTAGAGGACAGGAAGGCCTGGAGGATCATTGTCCATGGGGTCGCGATGGGTTGTACATGACTTTGCACCTAACAACAACAACAAAGCAGAATCATTTATTCCGAACATTTGAACTCTTTTCTGTTGGTATTGGGAATAAGGTTTCTGTTCCTTGAATTACTTTGAGGGAAATGCTAACAGGGAGGAGATTAAGGTTTTTTTTGGTTTTGTTTTGGTGAGTACTTATTTGGCTTTAGCTGGCATGGTATGTATTTTATAGGGGTTCCCTAAATATAGCTGAATGTTAAGGTCATTCCTGGTATCCATCTTTATCTAGTGGCATCATATTACTTACTTTTATGACTCTAGCATCAAACAACTTGTCATTGAATATGTAGCTGTTGGATGTGAGGTAACATGAAATGGTCAATCAGTATTTCTGCTGTTTGAACAGGGGTGTTTCATTCACACCTGAAACTTAAACACCAGAACATTACCAGGATTTCCACCTGTCAGTCTTGTTACAGTTGGAAATATGGGGACAGGTGGCTCTCCTTTGAAGAGAGGACTTGCTTCAGATCCTACCTGTTTCTGATCACCAGCCATTAACTAGTTTTCACCAACTAGGTAGGGAAAGAATAAAGTGATAGAAATACATAAAACAGAGATAAAATGTGGTAAATAGTTTGTGAAGCTTGCTTAGATTGCCATGAAATTACTCATCTGAACTCACTAGAAACAAGTTTCATACAGCTTTATTATTAGACTAGCTTCAAAGCCCATTCCTAAGAATGGGCCTTGAAAGGCCCCCTCCCCTGGCCCCTGGCCAGGCAGCTTAAGGTGGCTTTGGGCTGCAGCTTGCAGCCAGATCCGGTGGGGCAGGTGGGGGCTGGCCAGCTCGTTAGCAGGGCTGAGACAGAGCTCCTTAGCAGGCAGTCAACAGGCTGGGAGGCCCTCGTCAGCAGGCCCAGCCTAGCAGGCCAAGAGGCCCTTGTTTGCAAGCCCTCTACCACGCCCCTTCGCCCAGGGCCCTCTTCCCTTACCTGCTGCTGGCTCCAGGCACTGAGGTGTCTGAGAGCACGAGAGCAAAGGGTCGTGAGAGCAAAGAGGCTAGAGACAGAAGGTGGGAGCTGCAGGGGCAGGACCAATCAGGGCAAAGCTGGTTGCACCCAGATTAGCCCTATTCTAACTTGGACAGCCAGACATGTCCCACCCCCTAGGCTGTTTCATAAATATATAGAGGAACAACAATGGATAAGGATTAGATAAGACAAAACATGGCTGGGTTTCACAGTCTCTTCCAGACAGCAGACAAGTCGATTTTAGAAAATGTTGGTAAGATCCTTCTTGTAAAATTACTTTTGCCTCTCTGCTCTTCATGGAAATACATATATTCTTGGATAATGACAAGAATCACTCATTGACCAAGGTCAAATGGGGTAGATTTTACAGAGAAGGCACCTTGGGCTACTCTTGGAAGTAAAGCCAAAGTATATTTTTTAGAAAATGAAAGAAATATTAATTGCAGTAATTATCCTAAATTTCATGCTCAAACCTACATGTCATAGCTAATGCCTGAGTATTTAATATTTGCAGCAGAATTATGCACTTTGGCCTTGGGGGGGGGGGGAGTTGAACTCTTAACATTCACCATGGGAATGCCGTGAAAAAGAACACGTTCTACACATATTCCAATTGGAAGGTCTTGGGTACTCATCACATGGATGGCTGCCATCACGCTGAATGTTATACTGCTACTCCACAACTTTAGGGGCTATTAATAGGGGACTAATGCTTCATAACACAATGGTGTTGATTCAGGCAGTAAGAAGACATACTGCTTCTTACAATGTGTGCTCAAAAGCATGCACACAGGCCTCTCCCTCTTTTCTGTGCAGACTGAAGAAATGGAGGGGGTACCTCTGCCTGTGTTAATCCTTGGGAAATCATTACAATTCAGAAATTCACTTGGATTAGAAGAAAATATTCTGAAATGAAAAGAGGCTAAATAAGAGCAGATAGCCAGGACCCATGAATCCTGTTATTACAGAAGGCAAAAAAGCACATGTGCATTTACATAATCTTGAATTGTTTTAACCTTAAAAACCATGGTATTAGATACCTTTCTACATTACCATCCAGCAATTGAACTGATTCAACATTTATGGCAGAAGAAAAAAAGATGACAGAGGAGAAACGACAGATGCTGTCCCATAACGCAATTCAGAATGAGGTTGTAATTTCAGAAATCAAATCTAATACTAATATTTAACTGGTAGCCATATACTACCAACAGTCTCTTTGTTGGGAGTTTACCAATCCCATTTTTCATATTCTACCTACAGGCTGTTAACTAAGTTTGTCACCATTCTGGCTTTCCAATTATCCTCTGCAGGAAATCCATGGGTTAAAATCACCATTTTCCAGGTTATCTAGCCTTACACTCTTTGTTTCCTTTGCTTAAAGCAGAAATGCTCATGGCCATGCCTAAAATGATCTGCAATTACAACCTAGAAAAGGACAATTATCTTAAGAAAATTGAATACACTATAAAAGAAATATTATTGAAATAAAATATTGGCTGATTACTCTTATAAAATATTGATTTTGGCATTGTGGCATCACATGACATATTATTGCTTTTTCTCCATGTGCTAGAGCCAGCTTGCTGTAGTGGTTAGGAGGGCCGACTTGTAATCAGGCAAGCCAGGTTTGATTCCCTGCTCTTCCACATGAAGCCTGCTGGATGACTTTGGGCACGCCATAGCACTGATAAAGCTGTTCTGACTGAGCAGTAATATCAGGGCTCTCTCAGCCTCACAAGGTGCCTGTTGTGGGAAAAGAAAAGGCAAGGTGATTGTAAGCCACTTTGAGAATCCTTCTGATAGAGAAAAAGTGGCATATAAGAACCAACTCTTCCTCTTCTAAAGCAACACATGGTAGCTTAATGGGCAAGAATAGGCCATAGTGTGTGAAGAACTATTTGGCATGTAAGAAGATTTCTACACCGGCATGTACACACATGCTTTTTTGACCCTTGCATAATAAACAATTTGGAAGATTAAGCGCACTTGCCAAGTTTACAATTGTTAATGAACGCTAGAAATTATCTGAGTTATGACCCATCCTTGGGCTGTGGGGCTTCCAAGGCTGTTCTTGTTTGCTCTGGTAACTTATGCGAAGCCTTGTTCTTCTACAACAGCCTTTCTCAACCTTTTAAATGTTGAGAAACCCCTGAAACATTCTTCAGGCTTTGAGAAACCACAGAAGTGGTGCAATTGTGCAGAATATGGTTGGGAAGCATAGCCACTTGGGGGCCCTCCCTTCCCATCCCCTTTAGGCCCAGGACTGGCCGAGGGCAGGTCAATTTTTGATCTTATCACCATAAATATTTAACAATTTTGGGCTTCTGGTTGTAGCTTTGGAGTTGTTTTAAATTGGTTTGAGTTGGTTTTATCTTCTGGTTTTATTTTCAGGGTCACAGGCTTGTGATTTGTTTTAGCATGAATTAGCTGCCTTTGGCAGCCTCAGACGTTTTTCTTTTTCCTTTTTTCCTTCTGTCAGAGGTTGTCTTTGTAAAAAGCCAACCTTAGCGTTAGCTTAATTAGCCATGTGGGATACGAGAGGGAGGGAGGATGGTTGGTCGGGAACGGTAGGCAATAGGTAAACATGTTTATTTTCCAGCTCCTACCTCCAGTGAAGTCTAAACATTTCTGCTATAATCAGAGGTCTGGGCCACAAATGCTGCTGACCGGTTTGCACAATTTCTTTCAATGACTTCCTTGCAGGCTTCTCTGGAGCAGTCAAACAGTACACAAGACTAAACTTGTCCTCAGCAATGCCGCACCATGTTTATCTGGGGGAACCTTACTTTTAGGATTGATAGAGTTAAGAGCCGAGGAGTTATACTGTATCCAGCGTTACTGCTGGACATGCAAGTTAATACAGCTGCAAAAATGCATTCTTTCAGCCTCATTTAATTCAGAAGGTGGCACCCTGTCTTGACTTGGCTAACATGGTCACATGGATCCATACTAGTTACCTTGAGGCTAGACTGTTGCAATGAACTCTATATAAGTCTGCTCTTAAAGACAACTTAGAAATCCCAGTTAGTTCAAAATGCGGCAGCCCAGTTGCTGTTGGGTGCTAGGAGGAACGCTCATGTCAAAGCCAATGAGCAGACACTTCATCAGCTACCTGGTTCAGTTCAAGGTTCTAGTTATCACCCTTAACAGCCTCCCCTCCTGTACTCTTCTGTCGCAGCTTCTTTCATCCACATACAAGCTGCTTTTGATGACATATTTAGGTGTTAAAAGATTTGATAAACATTTCAAAATAAATAACAAAAAATTGAGGGATTAAATTTCCAAGTAGAACTGCATAAGAGATGAGGCTTATGGTTTATGGCATGACATGAACTCTACATGAAATCAGAACAACTTTTTGAATTTTCTTCCCTTCTGGGCCAATGTTCAGTCAAAATTTAAAAGAAACATTAATTGCTTGAAATGCATTGTTAGTAAAGCTTCTTTTAATTGCAATAAAAATTTATCATGAAACTATACACAATATGTGTCACATCCCGCACAGTTGCATGTAATTTTGCTTTGAAGTCTTGGTGTGAAGCTAAATGTGGTTTCTCAAGCAACAGGTGAAGTTCAAAGAACTTTGATTTGCACCTGAACACTGCTTGGTTCTTCTGAGATAGCTGGGGTTTTTTTTACTGATAAATTAGAGTCTAGTAGCAGTTTAGAAACCAACACAAATTTTCAAGACATAAACTTTCAAGAGTCAAAGCTCCCTTTGTCAGACATGAGTAGATATAGAGTTCTGAGTCTTTTTATCCCAGTCAGAGGCTAGGAGGAGTGTTTTAAAAAATGCTTGTAAAGGATAGGAAGGTACATTACATATTGTAGTCACCTTGATTAGGGCAGAGGGGAAATGCTTGGGACTGTTTCTGCACTAGGGTTTTGCCTCGGATCTGCATTTGTATAGGGTCGAATTTTTCGTCCATTCTCGCATTGAAATTCGCCCTCTCATTTGCCTGCAGCAAGGGAATCCTGAGAAATCCAGTTTTCACTTTTTGAAGTGGGAGCTAACGGGGTCTAAATCAGGGCTGGCCAATGCAGAAATATAGACATTTGGGCTTTTCCAGTCTGTGTCGAACATTGTTTCCCACTCCTCTGTAGTGTCACTTCTGTTGTCAACTCTTCCAACCTCCCCCACTCTTTTAAAAAAATGGCTGGTTGCATTACAACACTATTCCAATGTAACAAAATAGTTCCTCTCAAAAAGCATGAAGATCTCATTTTTTTGTAAAGTGCCACCGGACTAAAATTTTAACTGTTCTATTGTAGAACCAAAATGATATCCCCCCAAACTGTTTATTACTGTCTCTCTTTGTTTAGCACCAAATTAACACCTGCCAGTAAATACAAGGACAGATGGTGGTTGCCAAAAGAGCTGTTTTGTTTGTTTGTTTGGACTTGTTAGAAATGGGAAAATAATGGTGAACATTACATCTATATATAGAATACTGTTTAAAAAAGCAGATTAAAAACCCTTATTTTAAAAAACAATGAATCATATATCCTAAATGGGGCCTGTATTATTAATTGATTGATTTACCATATTTATATCCCATCTTTCTCTTCTATGAGGACATCAAGCATTTTACATCTCCTTCCTCGTCTCCTTTTATCCTCACTACAATCCCATGAGGTTGGTTAGCCTAAGCATATGTGACTGACCCAAGGTCATTATTATTATTATTATTATTATTATTATTATTATTATTATTATTATTATATTTATACCCCGCCTCCCCCCGCCTCATCCACCAAACATGGCAGACTGGGGATTTGAACCTGGGCCTCCCAGATCCTAGTTGGATATTGTGATGAA